>NC_134658.1:7500-307500 GCF_030463565.1 Pelecanus crispus | reverse complement strand
AAGGTGAGGAGCAATCAAATCTTTGAGTGCTCTCTATCATGTGTGCCTTGGGACAAATCGCTGGTCGTTCGCAGAGTCGAGAAGGGTTCTGCTGATGGTGACAGTGAGACAGTGTTGGCAGTGTAAGGAAATAAGCAAGCGCAGAGCGCCACTGTGTGTTTGGCTGTGAAACAACACACAGCGAAAGCTGATGAACAGCAAGAGCTTTGAGTGCTGGCACTTTGCTGTGGGAAAAACGCTGGACGTTTGCAGTGTGGGAGCAGGGCTCTGCCGATTGCAAGCAGTGACGTTCCGCACTTGCTTAGCTCCGTAAACTGCCAACACCCATGTCACTCTCACGATCGGCAGAGCCCTGCTCTGACACGGCAAGCAGCCAGCCAGTTCTCCCACCGCCAAGGTGCCAGCACGGGAAGCTCTCGCTCCTCCTTAACATTCCTAGCCAGCACCTTCACAGCGAAACGCACAACGGTGATGTGCACTTCCCTTGCCTCCCAGCACTCCCAACACCCATTCTCAAGCTCAGTCTCACGCTCGGCGCAGATCACCTGCCAAAGTGCAGTGACTTGTACCAGAGAGTAAGGGAATGAGTATTGGGAGTGCTGGGAGGCAAGGCAAAGGCAGATGGCCAGAGTGTGTTTGGCTGTGAAAGCGCAGTCAAGGGAAGGTGAGGACCAGCAGCAGCTCTAAGCCCTTAGATCTAGCGTGTGTCATAAATCGGTTGGGTGTTTGCATTTTGGGAGGTGGTCTGTGCCGGGAGTGAGCGTTAGATTCCGCCTGAGAATGTGTGTTGGGAGTGCTGGGAGGCAAAGCCAGGGTAGATGGGCCGCCGAGGGTGTTTGGCTGTGAACGCGGTGTCAAGGGAAGGTGAGGACCAGCAACAGCTCTAAGCCCTTAGATGTAGCGTGCGTCAGAAAACGCTTGGGTGTTTGCATTTTGGGAGGTGGTCTGTGCCGGGAGTGAGAGTGTGTTGAGAGTGCTGGGAGGCAAAGCTAGGGTAGATGGCCAGAGTGTGTTTGTATGTGAAAGCGGTGTCAAGGGAAGGTGAGGACCAGCAACAGCTCTAAGGCCTTAGATGTAGCGTGTGTCAGAAATCGCTTGGGTGTTGGCAATTTGGGAGGTGGTGTGTGCAGAGAGTGAGATTGAGATTGAGCCTGAGAATGTGTGTTGGGAGTGCTGGGAGGCAAGGCAAAGGCAGATGGCCAGAGTGTGTTTGTCTGTGAAAGCGGTGTCAAGGGAAGGTGAGGACCAGCCACAGGTCTAAGCCCTTAGATGTAGCGTGCGTCAGAAATCGCTTGGGTGTTTGCACTTTGGGAGGTGGTCTGTACCGACAGTGAGAGTGTGTTGGGAATCTTGGGAGTTGAGGCAAAGGCAGAATGCCAGAGTGTGTTTGGCTGTGAAAGCGGTGTCAAGGGAAGGTGACGACCAGCAACAGCTCTCAGCCCTTAGGCCTATCGTATGGGAGAAATGGCTTGGACGTTTGCACTTTGGGAGGTGGTCAGTGCCGGGAGTGAGAGTAAGATTGAGCCTGAGAATGTGTGTTGGGAGTGCTGGGAGGCAAAGCCGGGTAGATGGCCAGAGTGTGTTTGTCTGTGAAAGCGGTGTCAAGGGAAGGTGAGGACCAGCAACAGCTCTAAGCCCCTAGAGGTAACATGCGGCAGAATCGCTCGGATGTTTGCACTTTGTGAGGTGGCGTGTGCCGAGAGTGAGAGTGTGTTGAGAGTGCTGGGAGGCAAGGCAAAGGCAGATGGCCAGAGCGTGTTTGGCTGCGAATGCGCTGTCAAGGTAAGGTGAGGACCAGCAACAGCTCTAAGCCCTTAATGTAGCGTGTGTCAGAAATCGCTTGGTGTTTGCACTTTGGGAGGTGGTCTGTGCTGGGAGTGAGAGTGAGATTTAGGCTGAGAATGTGTGTTGGGAGTGCTGGGAGTTGAGGCAAATGCAGATGGGCAGAGTGTGTTTGGCTGTGAAAGCGGTGTCAAGGGAAGGTGAGGACCAGCAACAGCTCTAAGCCCCTAGAGGTAACAGGCAGCACAAATCCCTGGGATGTTTGCACTTTGGGAGGTGGTCTGTGCCGGGAGTGAGAGTGTGTTGAGAGTGCTGGGAGTTGAGGAAAAGGCAGATGGGCAGAGTGTGTTTGGCTGTGGAAGCGGTGTCAAGGGAAGATGAGGACCAGCAACAACTCGCAGCCCTTAGATGTAGCGTGCGGGATAAATGGCTTGGAAGTTTGCACTTTGGGAGGTGGTCTGTGCTGGGAGTGAGAGTGAGATTGAGCCTGAGAATGTGTGTTGGGAGTGCTGGGAGGCAAAGGCAGGGTAGATGGCCAGAGTGTGTTTGTCTGTGAAAGCAGTGTCAAGGGAAGGTGAGGACCAGGAACAGCTCTAAGCCCTTAGATGTAGCGTGTGTCAGAAATCGCTTCGTTGTTGGCACTTTGGGAGGTGGTGTGTGCCGAGAGTGAGAGTGTGATGGGAGAGCTGGGAGGCAAGGCAAAGGGAGATGGCAAGAGTGTGTTTGGCTCTGAAAGCGGTGTCAAGGTTAGGTGAGGACCAGCAACAGCTCTAAGCCCTTAGGCCTATCGTCTGGGAGAAATGGCTTGGACGTTTGCACTTTGGGAGGTGGTCTGTGCCGGGAGTGAGAGTTAGATTGAGCCTGAGTATGTGTTTTTGGAGTGCAGGGAGGCAAAGGCAGGGTAGATGGGCAGAGTGTGTTTGGCTGTGAAAGCGGTGGCAGAGTGTGTTTGGCTGTGAAAGCGGTGTCAAGGGAAGGTGAGGACCAGCAACAGCTCTAAGCGCTTAGGCCTATCGTAAGGGAGAAATGGCTTGGACGTTTGCACTTTGGGAGGTGGTCTGTGCCGGGAGTGAGAGTGAGTTTGAGCCTGAGAATGAGTGTTGGGAGTGCAGGGAGGGAAAGCCAGGGTAGATGGCCAGAGTGTGTTTGTCTGTGAAAGCGGTGTCAAGGGAAGGTGAGGACCAGCAACAGCTCTAAGCCCTTAGATGTAGCGTGCGTCAGAAATGGCTTGGTTGTTGGCACTTTGGGAGGTGGTCTGTGCAGTAGTGAGAGTGTGTTGGGAGTGCTGGGAGTTGAGGAAAAGGCAGATGGGCAGAGTGTGTTTGGCTGTGAAAGCGGTGTCAAGGGAAGGTGAGGACCAGCAACAGCTATAAGCCCTTAGATGTAACGTGTGTCAGAAATCGCTTGGGTGTTGGCACTTTGGGAGGTGGTGTGTGACGAGAGTGAGAGTGTGTTGGGAGTGCTGGGAGGCAAGGCAAAGGCAGATGGCCAGAGTGTGTTTGTCTGTGAAAGTGGTGTCAAGGGAAGGTGAGGACCAGCAACAGCTATAAGCCCTTAGATGTAACGTGTGTCAGAAATCGCTTGGGTGTTGGCACTTTGGGAGGTGGTGTGTGACGAGAATGAGAGTGTGTTGGGAGTGCTGGGAGGCAAGGCAAAGGCAGATGGCCAGAGTGTGTTTGTCTGTGAAAGCGGTGTCAAGGGAAGGTGAGGACCAGCAACAGCTCTAAGCCCTTAGTCCTAACGCATGGGAGAAATGGCTTGTGTGTTGCCACTTTGGGAGGTGGTCTGTGCCGGGAGTGAGAGTGAGATTGAGCCTGAGAATGTGTGTTGGGAGTGCAGGGAGGGAAAGGCAGGGTAGATGGCCAGAGTGTGTTTGTATGTGAAAGCGGTGTCAAGGGAAGGTGAGGACCAGCAACAGCTCTAAGCCCTTAGAGGTAGCGTGCGTCAGAATTCGCTTGGTTGTTGGCACTTTGGGAGGTGGTGTGTGCCGAGAGTGAGAGTCTGTTGGGAGTGCTGGGAGGCAAGGCAAAGGGAGATGGCCACAGTGTGTTTGGCTGTGAAAGCGGTGTCAAGGGAAGGTGAGGACCAGCAACAGCTCTAAGCCCTTAGGCCTATCGTATGGGAGAAATGGCTTGGACGTTTGCACTTTGGGAGGTGGTCTGTGCCGGGAGTGAGAGTCAGATTGAGCCAGTGACTGTGTGTTGGGAGTGCAGGGAGGGAAAGCCAGGGTAGATGGGCAGAGTGTGTTTGGCTGTGAAAGCGGTGTCAAGGGAAGGTGAGGACCAGCAACAGCTCTAAGCCCTTAGATGTAGCGTGTGTCAGAAATCGCTTGGGTGTTTGGACTTTGGGAGGTGGTCTGTGCCGGGAGTGAGAGTCAGATTGAGCCTGAGAATGTGTGTTGGGAGTGCAGGGAGGGAAAGCCAGGGTAGAAGGCCAGAGTGTGTTTGGCTGTGAAAGCGGTGTCAAGGGAAGGTGAGGACCAGCAACAGCTCTAAGCCCTTAGATGTAGCGTGTGTCAGAAATCGCTTGGGTGTTTGGACTTTGGGAGGTGGTCTGTGTCAAGAATGAGAATGTGTGTTGGGAGTGCTGGGAGGGAAGTCCAGTTCAGATGGCCAGAGTGTGTTTGGCTGTGAAAGCATTGGCACGGGAAGGTGAGGAGCAATTAAATCTTTGAGTGCTCTCTATCATGTGTGCCTTGGGACAAATCGCTGGTCGTTCGCAGAGTCGAGAAGGGTTCTGCTGATGGTGACAGTGAGACAGTGTTGGCAGTGTAAGGAAATAAGCAAGCGCAGAGCGCCACTGTGTGTTTGGCTGTGAAACAACACACAGCGAAAGCTGATGAACAGCAAGAGCTTTGAGTGCTGGCACTTTGCTGTGGGAAAAACGCTGGACGTTTGCAGTGTGGGAGCAGGGCTCTGCCGATTGCAAGCAGTGACGTTCCGCACTTGCTAGCTCCGTAAACTGCCAACACCCATGTCACTCTCACGATCGGCAGAGCCCTGCTCTGACACGGCAAGCAGCCAGCCAGTTCTCCCACCGCCAAGGTGCCAGCACGGGAAGCTCTCGCTCCTCCTTAACATTCCTAGCCAGCACCTTCACAGCGAAACGCACAACGGTGATGTGCACTTCCCTTGCCTCCCAGCACTCCCAACACCCATTCCCAAGCTCAGTCTCACGCTTGGCGCAGATCACCTGCCAAATTCCAGTGACTTGTACCAGAGAGTAAGGGAATGAGTATTGGGAGTGCTGGGAGGCAAGGCAAAGGCAGATGGCCAGAGTGTGTTTGGCTGTGAAAGCGGTGTCAAGGGAAGGTGAGGACCAGCAACAGCTCTAAGCCCTTAGGCCTATCGTCTGGGAGAAATGGCTTGGACGTTTGCACTTTGGGAGGTGGTCTGTGCCGGGAGTGAGAGTTAGATTGAGCCTGAGAATGTGTGTTGGGAGTGCTGGGAGGCAAAGGCAGGGTAGATGGGCCGAGGGTGTTTGGCTGTGAAAGCGGTGTCAAGGGAAGGTGAGTACCAGCAACAGCTCTAAGCCCTTAGATGTAGCGTGCGTCAGAAATCGCTTGGGTGTTTGCATTTTGGGAGGTGGTCTGTGCCGGGAGTGAGAGTGTGTTGAGAGTGCTGGGAGGCAAAGCTAGGGTAGACGGCTGGAGTGAGTTTGGTTGTGAAAGCAGTGTCAAGGGAAGGTGAGGACCAGCAACAGCTCTAAGCCCTTAGAGGTAGCTTGCGGCAGAAATCTCTTGGGTGTTTGGACTTTGGGAGGTGGTCTGTGCCGGGAGTGAGAGTGAGATTGAGCCTGAGAATGTGTGTTGGGAGTGCCGGGAGGCAAGGCAAAGGCAGATGGGCAGAGTGTGTTTGTCTGTGAAAGCGGTGTCAAGGGAAGGTGAGGACCAGCAACAGCTCTAAGCGCTTAGGCCTATCGTATGGGAGAAATGGCTTGGACGTTTGCACTTTGGGTGGTGGTCTGTGCCGGGAGTGAGAGTGAGTTTGAGCCTGAGAATGAGTGTTGGGAGTGCAGGGAGGGAAAGCCAGGGTAGATGGCCAGAGTGTGTTTGTCTGTGAAAGCGGTGTCAAGGGAAGGTGAGGACCAGCAACAGCTCTAAGCCCTTAGATGTAGCGTGCGTCAGAAATCGCTTGGGTGTTGGCCCTTTGGGAGGTGGTCTGTGCCGGGAGTGAGAGTGATATTGAGCCTGAGAATGTGTGTTGGGAGTGCTGGGAGTTGAGGCAAAGGCAGATGGGCAGAGTGCGTTTGGCTGTGAATGCGGTGTCAAGGGAAGGTGAGGATCAGCAACAGCTCTGAGCCCTTACATGTAGCGTGCGTCAGAAATAGCTTGGACGTTTGCACTTTGGGAGGTGGTCTGTGCCGAGAGTGAGAATGTGTGTTGGGAGTGCTGGGAGGCAAGGCTAAGGTAGATGGCCAGAGTGTGTTTGGCTGTGAAAGCGGTGTCAAGGGAAGGTGAGGACCAGCAACAGCTCTAAGCCCTTAGAGGTAACATGCGGCACAAAACGCTGGGATGTTTGCACTTTGGGAGGTGGTGTGTGCCGAGAGTGAGAGTGTGTTGAGAGTGCTGGGAAGCAAGGCAAATGTAGACGGCCAGAGTGTGTTTGGCTGTGAAAGCGGTGTTAAAGATAGGTGAGGACCAGCAACAATTCTAAGCCCTTAGGCCTATCGTATGGGAGAAATGGCGTGGACGTTTGCACTTTGGGAGGTGGTCTGTGCCGGGAGTGAGAGTGAGTTTGAGCCTGAGAATGTGTGTTGGGAGTGCTGGGAGGCAAAGGCAGGGTAGATGGCCAGAGTGTGTTTGGCTGTGAAAGCGCAGTCAAGGGAAGGTGAGGACCAGCAACAGCTCTAAGGCCTCAGATGTAGCGTGCGTCAGAAATGGCTTGGTTGTTGGCACTTTGGGAGGTGGTCTGTGCAGTAGTGAGAGTGTGTTGGGAGTGCTGGGAGTTGAGGAAAAGGCAGATGGGCAGAGTGTGTTTGGCTGTGAAAGTGGTGTCAAGGGAAGGTGAGGACCAGCAACAGCTCTAAGGCCTCAGATGTAGCGTGTGTCAGAAATCGCTTGGGTGTTGGCACTTTGGGAGGTGGTGTGTGACGAGAGTGAGAGTGTGTTGGGAGTGCTGGGAGGCAAGGCAAAGGCAGATGGGCAGAGTGTGTTTGGCTGTGAAAGCGGTGTCAAGGGAAGGTGAGGACCAGCAACAGCTCTAAGCCCTTAGTCCTAACGCATGGGAGAAATGGCTTGGACGTTTGCACTTTGGGAGGTGGTCTGTGCCGGGAGTGAGAGTGAGATTGAGCCTGAGAATGTGTGTTGGGAGTGCTGGGAGGCAAAGCCAGGGTAGATGGCCAGAGTGTGTTTGGCTGTGAAAGCGGTGTCAAGGGAAGTTGAGACCAGCAACAGCTCTAAGCCCTTAGATGTAGCGTGCGTCATAAATCGCTTGGGTGTTTGCACTTTGTGAGGTGGTCTGTGCCGAGAGTGAGAATGTGTGTTGGGAGTGCTGGGAGGCAAGGCAAAGGCAGATGGCCAGAGTGTGTTTGGCTGTGAAAGCGGTGTCAAGGGAAGGTGAGGACAAGCAACAACTCGCAGTCCTTAGATGTAGCGTGCGGGATAAATGCCTTGGACGTTTGCACTTTGGGAGGTGGTCTGTGCCGGGAGTGAGAGTGAGATTGAGCCTGAGAATGTGTGTTGGGAGTGCAGGGAGGGAAAGGCAGGGTAGATGGCCAGAGTGTGTTTGTATGTGAAAGCGGTGTCAAGGGAAGGTGAGGACCAGCAACAGCTCTAAGCCCTTAGAGGTAGCGTGCGTCAGAATTTGCTTGGTTGTTGGCACTTTGGGAGGTGGTGTGTGCCGAGAGTGAGAGTCTGTTGGGAGTGCTGGGAGGCAAGGCAAAGGGAGATGGCCACAGTGTGTTTGGCTGTGAAAGCGGTGTCAAGGGAAGGTGAGGACCAGCAACAGCTCTAAGCCCTTAGGCCTATCGTCTGGGAGAAATGGCTTGGGTGTTGGCACTTTGGGAGGTGGTCTGTGCCGGGAGTGAGAGTCAGATTGAGCCAGTGACTGTGTGTTGGGAGTGCAGGGAGGGAAAGCCAGGGTAGATGGGCAGAGTGTGTTTGGCTGTGAAAGCGGTGTCAAGGGAAGGTGAGGACCAGCAACAGCTCTAAGCCCTTAGATGTAGCGTGTGTCAGAAATCGCTTGGGTGTTTGGACTTTGGGAGGTGGTCTGTGTCAAGAATGAGAATGTGTGTTGGGAGTGCTGGGAGGGAAGTCCAGTTCAGATGGCCAGAGTGTGTTTGGCTGTGAAAGCATTGGCACGGGAAGGTGAGGAGCAATCAAATCTTTGAGTGCTCTCTATCATGTGTGCCTTGGGACAAATCGCTGGTCGTTCGCAGAGTCGAGAAGGGTTCTGCTGATGGTGACAGTGAGACAGTGTTGGCAGTGTAAGGAAATAAGCAAGCGCAGAGCGCCACTGTGTGTTTGGCTGTGAAACAACACACAGCGAAAGCTGATGAACAGCAAGAGCTTTGAGTGCTGGCACTTTGCTGTGGGAAAAACGCTGGACGTTTGCAGTGTGGGAGCAGGGCTCTGCCGATTGCAAGCAGTGACGTTCCGCACTTGCTTAGCTCCGTAAACTGCCAACACCCATGTCACTCTCACGATCGGCAGAGCCCTGCTCTGACACGGCAAGCAGCCAGCCAGTTCTCCCACCGCCAAGGTGCCAGCACGGGAAGCTCTCGCTCCTCCTTAACATTCCTAGCCAGCACCTTCACAGCGAAACGCACAACGGTGATGTGCACTTCCCTTGCCTCCCAGCACTCCCAACACCCATTCTCAAGCTCAGTCTCACGCTCGGCGCAGATCACCTGCCAAAGTGCAGTGACTTGTACCAGAGAGTAAGGGAATGAGTATTGGGAGTGCTGGGAGGCAAGGCAAAGGCAGATGGCCAGAGTGTGTTTGGCTGTGAAAGCGCAGTCAAGGGAAGGTGAGGACCAGCAGCAGCTCTAAGCCCTTAGATCTAGCGTGTGTCATAAATCGGTTGGGTGTTTGCATTTTGGGAGGTGGTCTGTGCCGGGAGTGAGCGTTAGATTCCGCCTGAGAATGTGTGTTGGGAGTGCTGGGAGGCAAAGGCAGGGTAGATGGGCCGAGGGTGTTTGGCTGTGAAAGCGGTGTCAAGGGAAGGTGAGGACCAGCAACAGCTCTAAGCCCTTAGATGTAGCGTGCGTCAGAAAACACTTGGGTGTTTGCATTTTGGGAGGTGGTCTGTGCCGGGAGTGAGAGTGTGTTGAGAGTGCTGGGAGGCAAAGCTAGGGTAGATGGCCGGAGTGTGTTTGGCTGTGAAAGCGGTGTCAAGGGAAGGTGAGGACCAGCAACAGCTCTAAGGCCTTAGATGTAGCGTGCGTCAGAAATGGCTTGGGTGTTGGCGCTTTGGGAGGTGGTCTGTGCAGTAGTGAGAGTGTGTTGGGAGTGCTGGGAGTTGAGGCAAAGGCAGATGGGCAGAGTGTGTTTGGCTGTGAAAGCGGTGTCAAGGGAAGGTGAGGACTCGCAACAGCTCTAAGCCCTTAGATGTAGCATGCGGCACAAATCGCTGGGATGTTTGCACTTTGGGAAGTGGTCTGTGCCGAGGGTGAGAGTGTGTTGAGAGTGCTGGGAGTTGAGGAAAAGGCAGATGGGCAGAGTGTGTTTGGCTGTGAAAGCGGTGTCAAGGGAAGGTGAGGACCAGCAACAGCTCTAAGCCCTTAGGCCTATCGTATGGGAGAAGTGGCTTGGACGTTTGCACTTTGGGAGGTGGTCTGTGCCGGGAGTGAGAGTCAGATTGAGCCAGTGACTGTGTGTTGGGAGTGCAGGGAGGGAAAGCCAGGGTAGATGGGCAGAGTGTGTTTGGCTGTGAAAGCGGTGTCAAGGGAAGGTGAGGACCAGCAACAGCTCTAAGCCCTTAGATGTAGCGTGTGTCAGAAATCGCTTGGGTGTTTGGACGTTGGGAGGTGGTCTGTGTCAAGAATGAGAATGTGTGTTGGGAGTGCTGGGAGGGAAGTCCAGTTCAGATGGCCAGAGTGTGTTTGGCTGTGAAAGCATTGGCACGGGAAGGTGAGGAGCAATCAAATCTTTGAGTGCTCTCTATCATGTGTGCCTTGGGACAAATCGCTGGTCGTTCGCAGAGTCGAGAAGGGTTCTGCTGATGGTGACAGTGAGACAGTGTTGGCAGTGTAAGGAAATAAGCAAGCGCAGAGCGCCACTGTGTGTTTGGCTGTGAAACAACACACAGCGAAAGCTGATGAACAGCAAGAGCTTTGAGTGCTGGCACTTTGCTGTGGGAAAAACGCTGGACGTTTGCAGTGTGGGAGCAGGGCTCTGCCGATTGCAAGCAGTGACGTTCCGCACTTGCTAGCTCCGTAAACTGCCAACACCCATGTCACTCTCACGATCGGCAGAGCCCTGCTCTGACACGGCAAGCAGCCAGCCAGTTCTCCCACCGCCAAGGTGCCAGCACGGGAAGCTCTCGCTCCTCCTTAACATTCCTAGCCAGCACCTTCACAGCGAAACGCACAACGGTGATGTGCACTTCCCTTGCCTCCCAGCACTCCCAACACCCATTCCCAAGCTCAGTCTCACGCTTGGCGCAGATCACCTGCCAAATTCCAGTGACTTGTACCAGAGAGTAAGGGAATGAGTATTGGGAGTGCTGGGAGGCAAGGCAAAGGCAGATGGCCAGAGTGTGTTTGGCTGTGAAAGCGGTGTCAAGGGAAGGTGACGACCAGCAACAGCTCTAAGCCCTTAGGCCTATCGTATGGGAGAAATGGCTTGGACGTTTGCACTTTGGGAGGTGGTCTGTGCCGGGAGTGAGAGTTAGATTGAGCCTGAGAATGTGTGTTGGGAGTGCTGGGAGACAAAGGCAGGGTAGATGGGCCGAGGGTGTTTGGCTGTGAAAGCGGTGTCAAGGGAAGGTGAGGACCAGCAACAGCTCTAAGCCCTTAGATGTAGCGTGCGTCAGAAATCGCTTGGGTGTTTGCATTTTGGGAGGTGGTCTGTGCCGGGAGTGAGAGTGTGTTGAGAGTGCTGGGAGGCAAAGCTAGGGTAGACGGCTGGAGTGAGTTTGGTTGTGAAAGCAGTGTCAAGGGAAGGTGAGGACCAGCAACAGCTCTAAGCCCTTAGAGGTAGCTTGCGGCAGAAATCTCTTGGGTGTTTGGACTTTGGGAGGTGGTCTGTGCCGGGAGTGAGAGTGAGATTGAGCCTGAGAATGTGTGTTGGGAGTGCCGGGAGGCAAGGCAAAGGCAGATGGGCAGAGTGTGTTTGTCTGTGAAAGCGGTGTCAAGGGAAGGTGAGGACCAGCAACAGCTCTAAGCGCTTAGGCCTATCGTATGGGAGAAATGGCTTGGACGTTTGCACTTTGGGTGGTGGTCTGTGCCGGGAGTGAGAGTGAGTTTGAGCCTGAGAATGAGTGTTGGGAGTGCAGGGAGGGAAAGCCAGGGTAGATGGCCAGAGTGTGTTTGTCTGTGAAAGCGGTGTCAAGGGAAGGTGAGGACCAGCAACAGCTCTAAGCCCTTAGATGTAGCGTGTGTCAGAAATCGCTTGGTGTTTGCACTTTGGGAGGTGGTCTGTGCCGGGAGTGAGAGTGATATTGAGCCTGAGAATGTGTGTTGGGAGTGCTGGGAGTTGAGGCAAAGGCAGATGGGCAGAGTGCGTTTGGCTGTGAATGCGGTGTCAAGGGAAGGTGAGGATCAGCAACAGCTCTGAGCCCTTACATGTAGCGTGCGTCAGAAATAGCTTGGACGTTTGCACTTTGGGAGGTGGTCTGTGCCGAGAGTGAGAATGTGTGTTGGGAGTGCTGGGAGGCAAGGCTAAGGTAGATGGCCAGAGTGTGTTTGGCTGTGAAAGCGGTGTCAAGGGAAGGTGAGGACCAGCAACAGCTCTAAGCCCTTAGAGGTAACATGCGGCACAAAACGCTGGGATGTTTGCACTTTGGGAGGTGGTGTGTGCCGAGAGTGAGAGTGTGTTGAGAGTGCTGGGAAGCAAGGCAAATGTAGACGGCCAGAGTGTGTTTGGCTGTGAAAGCGGTGTTAAAGATAGGTGAGGACCAGCAACAATTCTAAGCCCTTAGGCCTATCGTATGGGAGAAATGGCGTGGACGTTTGCACTTTGGGAGGTGGTCTGTGCCGGGAGTGAGAGTGAGTTTGAGCCTGAGAATGTGTGTTGGGAGTGCTGGGAGGCAAAGGCAGGGTAGATGGCCAGAGTGTGTTTGGCTGTGAAAGCGCAGTCAAGGGAAGGTGAGGACCAGCAACAGCTCTAAGGCCTCAGATGTAGCGTGCGTCAGAAATGGCTTGGTTGTTGGCACTTTGGGAGGTGGTCTGTGCAGTAGTGAGAGTGTGTTGGGAGTGCTGGGAGTTGAGGAAAAGGCAGATGGGCAGAGTGTGTTTGGCTGTCAAAGTGGTGTCAAGGGAAGGTGAGGACCAGCAACAGCTCTAAGGCCTCAGATGTAGCGTGTGTCAGAAATCGCTTGGGTGTTGGCACTTTGGGAGGTGGTGTGTGACGAGAGTGAGAGTGTGTTGGGAGTGCTGGGAGGCAAGGCAAAGGCAGATGGGCAGAGTGTGTTTGGCTGTGAAAGCGGTGTCAAGGGAAGGTGAGGACCAGCAACAGCTCTAAGCCCTTAGTCCTAACGCATGGGAGAAATGGCTTGGACGTTTGCACTTTGGGAGGTGGTCTGTGCCGGGAGTGAGAGTGAGATTGAGCCTGAGAATGTGTGTTGGGAGTGCTGGGAGGCAAAGCCAGGGTAGATGGCCAGAGTGTGTTTGGCTGTGAAAGCGGTGTCAAGGGAAGTTGAGACCAGCAACAGCTCTAAGCCCTTAGATGTAGCGTGCGTCATAAATCGCTTGGGTGTTTGCACTTTGTGAGGTGGTCTGTGCCGAGAGTGAGAATGTGTGTTGGGAGTGCTGGGAGGCAAGGCAAAGGCAGATGGCCAGAGTGTGTTTGGCTGTGAAAGCGGTGTCAAGGGAAGGTGAGGACAAGCAACAACTCGCAGTCCTTAGATGTAGCGTGCGGGATAAATGCCTTGGACGTTTGCACTTTGGGAGGTGGTCTGTGCCGGGAGTGAGAGTGAGATTGAGCCTGAGAATGTGTGTTGGGAGTGCAGGGAGGGAAAGGCAGGGTAGATGGCCAGAGTGTGTTTGTATGTGAAAGCGGTGTCAAGGGAAGGTGAGGACCAGCAACAGCTCTAAGCCCTTAGAGGTAGCGTGCGTCAGAATTTGCTTGGTTGTTGGCACTTTGGGAGGTGGTGTGTGCCGAGAGTGAGAGTCTGTTGGGAGTGCTGGGAGGCAAGGCAAAGGGAGATGGCCACAGTGTGTTTGGCTGTGAAAGCGGTGTCAAGGGAAGGTGAGGACCAGCAACAGCTCTAAGCCCTTAGGCCTATCGTATGGGAGAAGTGGCTTGGACGTTTGCACTTTGGGAGGTGGTCTGTGCCGGGAGTGAGAGTCAGATTGAGCCAGTGACTGTGTGTTGGGAGTGCAGGGAGGGAAAGCCAGGGTAGATGGGCAGAGTGTGTTTGGCTGTGAAAGCGGTGTCAAGGGAAGGTGAGGACCAGCAACAGCTCTAAGCCCTTAGATGTAGCGTGTGTCAGAAATCGCTTGGGTGTTTGGACGTTGGGAGGTGGTCTGTGTCAAGAATGAGAATGTGTGTTGGGAGTGCTGGGAGGGAAGTCCAGTTCAGATGGCCAGAGTGTGTTTGGCTGTGAAAGCATTGGCACGGGAAGGTGAGGAGCAATCAAATCTTTGAGTGCTCTCTATCATGTGTGCCTTGGGACAAATCGCTGGTCGTTCGCAGAGTCGAGAAGGGTTCTGCTGATGGTGACAGTGAGACAGTGTTGGCAGTGTAAGGAAATAAGCAAGCGCAGAGCGCCACTGTGTGTTTGGCTGTGAAACAACACACAGCGAAAGCTGATGAACAGCAAGAGCTTTGAGTGCTGGCACTTTGCTGTGGGAAAAACGCTGGACGTTTGCAGTGTGGGAGCAGGGCTCTGCCGATTGCAAGCAGTGACGTTCCGCACTTGCTTAGCTCCGTAAACTGCCAACACCCATGTCACTCTCACGATCGGCAGAGCCCTGCTCTGACACGGCAAGCAGCCAGCCAGTTCTCCCACCGCCAAGGTGCCAGCACGGGAAGCTCTCGCTCCTCCTTAACATTCCTAGCCAGCACCTTCACAGCGAAACGCACAACGGTGATGTGCACTTCCCTTGCCTCCCAGCACTCCCAACACCCATTCTCAAGCTCAGTCTCACGCTCGGCGCAGATCACCTGCCAAAGTGCAGTGACTTGTACCAGAGAGTAAGGGAATGAGTATTGGGAGTGCTGGGAGGCAAGGCAAAGGCAGATGGCCAGAGTGTGTTTGGCTGTGAAAGCGCAGTCAAGGGAAGGTGAGGACCAGCAGCAGCTCTAAGCCCTTAGATCTAGCGTGTGTCATAAATCGGTTGGGTGTTTGCATTTTGGGAGGTGGTCTGTGCCGGGAGTGAGCGTTAGATTCCGCCTGAGAATGTGTGTTGGGAGTGCTGGGAGGCAAAGCCAGGGTAGATGGGCCGCCGAGGGTGTTTGGCTGTGAACGCGGTGTCAAGGGAAGGTGAGGACCAGCAACAGCTCTAAGCCCTTAGATGTAGCGTGCGTCAGAAAACGCTTGGGTGTTTGCATTTTGGGAGGTGGTCTGTGCCGGGAGTGAGAGTGTGTTGAGAGTGCTGGGAGGCAAAGCTAGGGTAGATGGCCAGAGTGTGTTTGTATGTGAAAGCGGTGTCAAGGGAAGGTGAGGACCAGCAACAGCTCTAAGGCCTTAGATGTAGCGTGTGTCAGAAATCGCTTGGGTGTTGGCAATTTGGGAGGTGGTGTGTGCAGAGAGTGAGATTGAGATTGAGCCTGAGAATGTGTGTTGGGAGTGCTGGGAGGCAAGGCAAAGGCAGATGGCCAGAGTGTGTTTGTCTGTGAAAGCGGTGTCAAGGGAAGGTGAGGACCAGCAACAGCTCTAAGCCCTTAGATGTAGCGTGCGTCAGAAATCGCTTGGGTGTTTGCACTTTGGGAGGTGGTCTGTACCGACAGTGAGAGTGTGTTGGGAATCTTGGGAGTTGAGGCAAAGGCAGAATGCCAGAGTGTGTTTGGCTGTGAAAGCGGTGTCAAGGGAAGGTGACGACCAGCAACAGCTCTCAGCCCTTAGGCCTATCGTATGGGAGAAATGGCTTGGACGTTTGCACTTTGGGAGGTGGTCAGTGCCGGGAGTGAGAGTAAGATTGAGCCTGAGAATGTGTGTTGGGAGTGCTGGGAGGCAAAGCCAGGGTAGATGGCCAGAGTGTGTTTGTCTGTGAAAGCGGTGTCAAGGGAAGGTGAGGACCAGCAACAGCTCTAAGCCCTTAATGTAGCGTGTGTCAGAAATCGCTTGGTGTTTGCACTTTGGGAGGTGGTCTGTGCTGGGAGTGAGAGTGAGATTTAGGCTGAGAATGTGTGTTGGGAGTGCTGGGAGTTGAGGCAAATGCAGATGGGCAGAGTGTGTTTGGCTGTGAAAGCGGTGTCAAGGGAAGGTGAGGACCAGCAACAGCTCTAAGCCCCTAGAGGTAACAGGCAGCACAAATCCCTGGGATGTTTGCACTTTGGGAGGTGGTCTGTGCCGGGAGTGAGAGTGTGTTGAGAGTGCTGGGAGTTGAGGAAAAGGCAGATGGGCAGAGTGTGTTTGGCTGTGGAAGCGGTGTCAAGGGAAGATGAGGACCAGCAACAACTCGCAGCCCTTAGATGTAGCGTGCGGGATAAATGGCTTGGAAGTTTGCACTTTGGGAGGTGGTCTGTGCTGGGAGTGAGAGTGAGATTGAGCCTGAGAATGTGTGTTGGGAGTGCTGGGAGGCAAAGGCAGGGTAGATGGCCAGAGTGTGTTTGTCTGTGAAAGCAGTGTCAAGGGAAGGTGAGGACCAGCAACAGCTCTAAGCCCTTAGATGTAGCGTGTGTCAGAAATCGCTTCGTTGTTGGCACTTTGGGAGGTGGTGTGTGCCGAGCGTGAGAGTGTGATGGGAGAGCTGGGAGGCAAGGCAAAGGGAGATGGCAAGAGTGTGTTTGGCTCTGAAAGCGGTGTCAAGGTTAGGTGAGGACCAGCAACAGCTCTAAGCCCTTAGGCCTATCGTCTGGGAGAAATGGCTTGGACGTTTGCACTTTGGGAGGTGGTCTGTGCCGGGAGTGAGAGTTAGATTGAGCCTGAGTATGTGTTTTTGGAGTGCAGGGAGGCAAAGGCAGGGTAGATGGGCAGAGTGTGTTTGGCTGTGAAAGCGGTGGCAGAGTGTGTTTGGCTGTGAAAGCGGTGTCAAGGGAAGGTGAGGACCAGCAACAGCTCTAAGCGCTTAGGCCTATCGTAAGGGAGAAATGGCTTGGACGTTTGCACTTTGGGAGGTGGTCTGTGCCGGGAGTGAGAGTGAGTTTGAGCCTGAGAATGAGTGTTGGGAGTGCAGGGAGGGAAAGCCAGGGTAGATGGCCAGAGTGTGTTTGTTTGTGAAAGCGGTGTCAAGGGAAGGTGAGGACCAGCAACAGCTCTAAGGCCTTAGATGTAGCGTGCGTCAGAAATGGCTTGGTTGTTGGCACTTTGGGAGGTGGTCTGTGCAGTAGTGAGAGTGTGTTGGGAGTGCTGGGAGTTGAGGAAAAGGCAGATGGGCAGAGTGTGTTTGGCTGTGAAAGTGGTGTCAAGGGAAGGTGAGGACCAGCAACAGCTATAAGCCCTTAGATGTAACGTGTGTCAGAAATCGCTTGGGTGTTGGCACTTTGGGAGGTGGTGTGTGACGAGAGTGAGAGTGTGTTGGGAGTGCTGGGAGGCAAGGCAAAGGCAGATGGCCAGAGTGTGTTTGTCTGTGAAAGTGGTGTCAAGGGAAGGTGAGGACCAGCAACAGCTATAAGCCCTTAGATGTAACGTGTGTCAGAAATCGCTTGGGTGTTGGCACTTTGGGAGGTGGTGTGTGACGAGAGTGAGAGTGTGTTGGGAGTGCTGGGAGGCAAGGCAAATGCAGATGGCCAGAGTGTGTTTGTCTGTGAAAGCGGTGTCAAGGGAAGGTGAGGACCAGCAACAGCTCTAAGCCCTTAGTCCTAACGCATGGGAGAAATGGCTTGTGTGTTGCCACTTTGGGAGGTGGTCTGTGCCGGGAGTGAGAGTGAGATTGAGCCTGAGAATGTGTGTTGGGAGTGCAGGGAGGGAAAGGCAGGGTAGATGGCCAGAGTGTGTTTGTATGTGAAAGCGGTGTCAAGGGAAGGTGAGGACCAGCAACAGCTCTAAGCCCTTAGAGGTAGCGTGCGTCAGAATTCGCTTGGTTGTTGGCACTTTGGGAGGTGGTGTGTGCCGAGAGTGAGAGTCTGTTGGGAGTGCTGGGAGGCAAGGCAAAGGGAGATGGCCACAGTGTGTTTGGCTGTGAAAGCGGTGTCAAGGTTAGGTGAGGACCAGCAACAGCTCTAAGCCCTTAGGCCTATCGTATGGGAGAAATGGCTTGGACGTTTGCACTTTGGGAGGTGGTCTGTGCCGGGAGTGAGAGTCAGATTGAGCCAGTGACTGTGTGTTGGGAGTGCAGGGAGGGAAAGCCAGGGTAGATGGGCAGAGTGTGTTTGGCTGTGAAAGCGGTGTCAAGGGAAGGTGAGGACCAGCAACAGCTCTAAGCCCTTAGATGTAGCGTGTGTCAGAAATCGCTTGGGTGTTTGGACTTTGGGAGGTGGTCTGTGCCGGGAGTGAGAGTCAGATTGAGCCTGAGAATGTGTGTTGGGAGTGCAGGGAGGGAAAGCCAGGGTAGAAGGCCAGAGTGTGTTTGTCTGTGAAAGCGGTGTCAAGGGAAGGTGAGGACCAGCAACAGCTCTAAGCCCTTAGATGTAGCGTGTGTCAGAAATCGCTTGGGTGTTTGGACTTTGGGAGGTGGTCTGTGTCAAGAATGAGAATGTGTGTTGGGAGTGCTGGGAGGGAAGTCCAGTTCAGATGGCCAGAGTGTGTTTGGCTGTGAAAGCATTGGCACGGGAAGGTGAGGAGCAATTAAATCTTTGAGTGCTCTCTATCATGTGTGCCTTGGGACAAATCGCTGGTCGTTCGCAGAGTCGAGAAGGGTTCTGCTGATGGTGACAGTGAGACAGTGTTGGCAGTGTAAGGAAATAAGCAAGCGCAGAGCGCCACTGTGTGTTTGGCTGTGAAACAACACACAGCGAAAGCTGATGAACAGCAAGAGCTTTGAGTGCTGGCACTTTGCTGTGGGAAAAACGCTGGACGTTTGCAGTGTGGGAGCAGGGCTCTGCCGATTGCAAGCAGTGACGTTCCGCACTTGCTAGCTCCGTAAACTGCCAACACCCATGTCACTCTCACGATCGGCAGAGCCCTGCTCTGACACGGCAAGCAGCCAGCCAGTTCTCCCACCGCCAAGGTGCCAGCACGGGAAGCTCTCGCTCCTCCTTAACATTCCTAGCCAGCACCTTCACAGCGAAACGCACAACGGTGATGTGCACTTCCCTTGCCTCCCAGCACTCCCAACACCCATTCCCAAGCTCAGTCTCACGCTTGGCGCAGATCACCTGCCAAATTCCAGTGACTTGTACCAGAGAGTAAGGGAATGAGTATTGGGAGTGCTGGGAGGCAAGGCAAAGGCAGATGGCCAGTGTGTTTGGCTGTGAAAGCGGTGTCAAGGGAAGGTGAGGACCAGCAACAGCTCTAAGCCCTTAGGCCTATCGTATGGGAGAAATGGCTTGGACGTTTGCACTTTGGGAGGTGGTCTGTGCCGGGAGTGAGAGTTAGATTGAGCCTGAGAATGTGTGTTGGGAGTGCTGGGAGGCAAAGGCAGGGTAGATGGGCCGAGGGTGTTTGGCTGTGAAAGCGGTGTCAAGGGAAGGTGAGGACCAGCAACAGCTCTAAGCCCTTAGATGTAGCGTGCGTCAGAAATCGCTTGGGTGTTTGCATTTTGGGAGGTGGTCTGTGCCGGGAGTGAGAGTGTGTTGAGAGTGCTGGGAGGCAAAGCTAGGGTAGACGGCTGGAGTGAGTTTGGTTGTGAAAGCAGTGTCAAGGGAAGGTGAGGACCAGCAACAGCTCTAAGCCCTTAGAGGTAGCTTGCGGCAGAAATCTCTTGGGTGTTTGGACTTTGGGAGGTGGTCTGTGCCGGGAGTGAGAGTGAGATTGAGCCTGAGAATGTGTGTTGGGAGTGCCGGGAGGCAAGGCAAAGGCAGATGGGCAGAGTGTGTTTGTCTGTGAAAGCGGTGTCAAGGGAAGGTGAGGACCAGCAACAGCTCTAAGCGCTTAGGCCTATCGTATGGGAGAAATGGCTTGGACGTTTGCACTTTGGGTGGTGGTCTGTGCCGGGAGTGAGAGTGAGTTTGAGCCTGAGAATGAGTGTTGGGAGTGCAGGGAGGGAAAGCCAGGGTAGATGGCCAGAGTGTGTTTGTCTGTGAAAGCGGTGTCAAGGGAAGGTGAGGACCAGCAACAGCTCTAAGCCCTTAGATGTAGCGTGTGTCAGAAATCGCTTGGTGTTTGCACTTTGGGAGGTGGTCTGTGCCGGGAGTGAGAGTGATATTGAGCCTGAGAATGTGTGTTGGGAGTGCTGGGAGTTGAGGCAAAGGCAGATGGGCAGAGTGCGTTTGGCTGTGAATGCGGTGTCAAGGGAAGGTGAGGATCAGCAACAGCTCTGAGCCCTTACATGTAGCGTGCGTCAGAAATAGCTTGGACGTTTGCACTTTGGGAGGTGGTCTGTGCCGAGAGTGAGAATGTGTGTTGGGAGTGCTGGGAGGCAAGGCTAAGGTAGATGGCCAGAGTGTGTTTGGCTGTGAAAGCGGTGTCAAGGGAAGGTGAGGACCAGCAACAGCTCTAAGCCCTTAGAGGTAACATGCGGCACAAAACGCTGGGATGTTTGCACTTTGGGAGGTGGTGTGTGCCGAGAGTGAGAGTGTGTTGAGAGTGCTGGGAAGCAAGGCAAATGTAGACGGCCAGAGTGTGTTTGGCTGTGAAAGCGGTGTTAAAGATAGGTGAGGACCAGCAACAATTCTAAGCCCTTAGGCCTATCGTATGGGAGAAATGGCGTGGACGTTTGCACTTTGGGAGGTGGTCTGTGCCGGGAGTGAGAGTGAGTTTGAGCCTGAGAATGTGTGTTGGGAGTGCTGGGAGGCAAAGGCAGGGTAGATGGCCAGAGTGTGTTTGGCTGTGAAAGCGCAGTCAAGGGAAGGTGAGGACCAGCAACAGCTCTAAGGCCTCAGATGTAGCGTGCGTCAGAAATGGCTTGGTTGTTGGCACTTTGGGAGGTGGTCTGTGCAGTAGTGAGAGTGTGTTGGGAGTGCTGGGAGTTGAGGAAAAGGCAGATGGGCAGAGTGTGTTTGGCTGTGAAAGTGGTGTCAAGGGAAGGTGAGGACCAGCAACAGCTCTAAGGCCTCAGATGTAGCGTGTGTCAGAAATCGCTTGGGTGTTGGCACTTTGGGAGGTGGTGTGTGACGAGAGTGAGAGTGTGTTGGGAGTGCTGGGAGGCAAGGCAAAGGCAGATGGGCAGAGTGTGTTTGGCTGTGAAAGCGGTGTCAAGGGAAGGTGAGGACCAGCAACAGCTCTAAGCCCTTAGTCCTAACGCATGGGAGAAATGGCTTGGACGTTTGCACTTTGGGAGGTGGTCTGTGCCGGGAGTGAGAGTGAGATTGAGCCTGAGAATGTGTGTTGGGAGTGCTGGGAGGCAAAGCCAGGGTAGATGGCCAGAGTGTGTTTGGCTGTGAAAGCGGTGTCAAGGGAAGTTGAGACCAGCAACAGCTCTAAGCCCTTAGATGTAGCGTGCGTCATAAATCGCTTGGGTGTTTGCACTTTGTGAGGTGGTCTGTGCCGAGAGTGAGAATGTGTGTTGGGAGTGCTGGGAGGCAAGGCAAAGGCAGATGGCCAGAGTGTGTTTGGCTGTGAAAGCGGTGTCAAGGGAAGGTGAGGACAAGCAACAACTCGCAGTCCTTAGATGTAGCGTGCGGGATAAATGCCTTGGACGTTTGCACTTTGGGAGGTGGTCTGTGCCGGGAGTGAGAGTGAGATTGAGCCTGAGAATGTGTGTTGGGAGTGCAGGGAGGGAAAGGCAGGGTAGATGGCCAGAGTGTGTTTGTATGTGAAAGCGGTGTCAAGGGAAGGTGAGGACCAGCAACAGCTCTAAGCCCTTAGAGGTAGCGTGCGTCAGAATTTGCTTGGTTGTTGGCACTTTGGGAGGTGGTGTGTGCCGAGAGTGAGAGTCTGTTGGGAGTGCTGGGAGGCAAGGCAAAGGCAGATGGGCAGAGTGTGTTTGGCTGTGAAAGCGGTGTCAAGGGAAGGTGAGGACCAGCAACAGCTCTAAGCCCTTAGGCCTATCGTATGGGAGAAGTGGCTTGGACGTTTGCACTTTGGGAGGTGGTCTGTGCCGGGAGTGAGAGTCAGATTGAGCCAGTGACTGTGTGTTGGGAGTGCAGGGAGGGAAAGCCAGGGTAGATGGGCAGAGTGTGTTTGGCTGTGAAAGCGGTGTCAAGGGAAGGTGAGGACCAGCAACAGCTCTAAGCCCTTAGATGTAGCGTGTGTCAGAAATCGCTTGGGTGTTTGGACGTTGGGAGGTGGTCTGTGTCAAGAATGAGAATGTGTGTTGGGAGTGCTGGGAGGGAAGTCCAGTTCAGATGGCCAGAGTGTGTTTGGCTGTGAAAGCATTGGCACGGGAAGGTGAGGAGCAATCAAATCTTTGAGTGCTCTCTATCATGTGTGCCTTGGGACAAATCGCTGGTCGTTCGCAGAGTCGAGAAGGGTTCTGCTGATGGTGACAGTGAGACAGTGTTGGCAGTGTAAGGAAATAAGCAAGCGCAGAGCGCCACTGTGTGTTTGGCTGTGAAACAACACACAGCGAAAGCTGATGAACAGCAAGAGCTTTGAGTGCTGGCACTTTGCTGTGGGAAAAACGCTGGACGTTTGCAGTGTGGGAGCAGGGCTCTGCCGATTGCAAGCAGTGACGTTCCGCACTTGCTTAGCTCCGTAAACTGCCAACACCCATGTCACTCTCACGATCGGCAGAGCCCTGCTCTGACACGGCAAGCAGCCAGCCAGTTCTCCCACCGCCAAGGTGCCAGCACGGGAAGCTCTCGCTCCTCCTTAACATTCCTAGCCAGCACCTTCACAGCGAAACGCACAACGGTGATGTGCACTTCCCTTGCCTCCCAGCACTCCCAACACCCATTCTCAAGCTCAGTCTCACGCTTGGCGCAGATCACCTGCCAAAGTGCAGTGACTTGTACCAGAGAGTAAGGGAATGAGTATTGGGAGTGCTGGGAGGCAAGGCAAAGGCAGATGGCCAGAGTGTGTTTGGCTGTGAAAGCGCAGTCAAGGGAAGGTGAGGACCAGCAGCAGCTCTAAGCCCTTAGATCTAGCGTGTGTCATAAATCGGTTGGGTGTTTGCATTTTGGGAGGTGGTCTGTGCCGGGAGTGAGCGTTAGATTCCGCCTGAGAATGTGTGTTGGGAGTGCTGGGAGGCAAAGCCAGGGTAGATGGGCCGCCGAGGGTGTTTGGCTGTGAACGCGGTGTCAAGGGAAGGTGAGGACCAGCAACAGCTCTAAGCCCTTAGATGTAGCGTGCGTCAGAAAACGCTTGGGTGTTTGCATTTTGGGAGGTGGTCTGTGCCGGGAGTGAGAGTGTGTTGAGAGTGCTGGGAGGCAAAGCTAGGGTAGATGGCCAGAGTGTGTTTGTATGTGAAAGCGGTGTCAAGGGAAGGTGAGGACCAGCAACAGCTCTAAGGCCTTAGATGTAGCGTGTGTCAGAAATCGCTTGGGTGTTGGCAATTTGGGAGGTGGTGTGTGCAGAGAGTGAGATTGAGATTGAGCCTGAGAATGTGTGTTGGGAGTGCTGGGAGGCAAGGCAAAGGCAGATGGCCAGAGTGTGTTTGTCTGTGAAAGCGGTGTCAAGGGAAGGTGAGGACCAGCCACAGGTCTAAGCCCTTAGATGTAGCGTGCGTCAGAAATCGCTTGGGTGTTTGCACTTTGGGAGGTGGTCTGTACCGACAGTGAGAGTGTGTTGGGAATCTTGGGAGTTGAGGCAAAGGCAGAATGCCAGAGTGTGTTTGGCTGTGAAAGCGGTGTCAAGGGAAGGTGACGACCAGCAACAGCTCTCAGCCCTTAGGCCTATCGTATGGGAGAAATGGCTTGGACGTTTGCACTTTGGGAGGTGGTCAGTGCCGGGAGTGAGAGTAAGATTGAGCCTGAGAATGTGTGTTGGGAGTGCTGGGAGGAAAAGCCAGGGTAGATGGGCAGAGTGTGTTTGGCTGTGAAAGCGGTGTCAAGGGAAGGTGAGGACCAGCAACAGCTCTAAGCGCTTAGGCCTATCGTAAGGGAGAAATGGCTTGGACGTTTGCACTTTGGGAGGTGGTCTGTGCCGGGAGTGAGAGTGAGTTTGAGCCTGAGAATGAGTGTTGGGAGTGCAGGGAGGGAAAGCCAGGGTAGATGGCCAGAGTGTGTTTGTTTGTGAAAGCGGTGTCAAGGGAAGGTGAGGACCAGCAACAGCTCTAAGGCCTTAGATGTAGCGTGCGTCAGAAATGGCTTGGTTGTTGGCACTTTGGGAGGTGGTCTGTGCAGTAGTGAGAGTGTGTTGGGAGTGCTGGGAGTTGAGGAAAAGGCAGATGGGCAGAGTGTGTTTGGCTGTGAAAGTGGTGTCAAGGGAAGGTGAGGACCAGCAACAGCTATAAGCCCTTAGATGTAACGTGTGTCAGAAATCGCTTGGGTGTTGGCACTTTGGGAGGTGGTGTGTGACGAGAGTGAGAGTGTGTTGGGAGTGCTGGGAGGCAAGGCAAAGGCAGATGGCCAGAGTGTGTTTGTCTGTGAAAGTGGTGTCAAGGGAAGGTGAGGACCAGCAACAGCTATAAGCCCTTAGATGTAACGTGTGTCAGAAATCGCTTGGGTGTTGGCACTTTGGGAGGTGGTGTGTGACGAGAGTGAGAGTGTGTTGGGAGTGCTGGGAGGCAAGGCAAAGGCAGATGGCCAGAGTGTGTTTGTCTGTGAAAGCGGTGTCAAGGGAAGGTGAGGACCAGCAACAGCTCTAAGCCCTTAGTCCTAACGCATGGGAGAAATGGCTTGTGTGTTGCCACTTTGGGAGGTGGTCTGTGCCGGGAGTGAGAGTGAGATTGAGCCTGAGAATGTGTGTTGGGAGTGCAGGGAGGGAAAGGCAGGGTAGATGGCCAGAGTGTGTTTGTATGTGAAAGCGGTGTCAAGGGAAGGTGAGGACCAGCAACAGCTCTAAGCCCTTAGAGGTAGCGTGCGTCAGAATTCGCTTGGTTGTTGGCACTTTGGGAGGTGGTGTGTGCCGAGAGTGAGAGTCTGTTGGGAGTGCTGGGAGGCAAGGCAAAGGGAGATGGCCACAGTGTGTTTGGCTGTGAAAGCGGTGTCAAGGTTAGGTGAGGACCAGCAACAGCTCTAAGCCCTTAGGCCTATCGTATGGGAGAAATGGCTTGGACGTTTGCACTTTGGGAGGTGGTCTGTGCCGGGAGTGAGAGTCAGATTGAGCCAGTGACTGTGTGTTGGGAGTGCAGGGAGGGAAAGCCAGGGTAGATGGGCAGAGTGTGTTTGGCTGTGAAAGCGGTGTCAAGGGAAGGTGAGGACCAGCAACAGCTCTAAGCCCTTAGATGTAGCGTGTGTCAGAAATCGCTTGGGTGTTTGGACTTTGGGAGGTGGTCTGTGCCGGGAGTGAGAGTCAGATTGAGCCTGAGAATGTGTGTTGGGAGTGCAGGGAGGGAAAGCCAGGGTAGAAGGCCAGAGTGTGTTTGTCTGTGAAAGCGGTGTCAAGGGAAGGTGAGGACCAGCAACAGCTCTAAGCCCTTAGATGTAGCGTGTGTCAGAAATCGCTTGGGTGTTTGGACTTTGGGAGGTGGTCTGTGTCAAGAATGAGAATGTGTGTTGGGAGTGCTGGGAGGGAAGTCCAGTTCAGATGGCCAGAGTGTGTTTGGCTGTGAAAGCATTGGCACGGGAAGGTGAGGAGCAATTAAATCTTTGAGTGCTCTCTATCATGTGTGCCTTGGGACAAATCGCTGGTCGTTCGCAGAGTCGAGAAGGGTTCTGCTGATGGTGACAGTGAGACAGTGTTGGCAGTGTAAGGAAATAAGCAAGCGCAGAGCGCCACTGTGTGTTTGGCTGTGAAACAACACACAGCGAAAGCTGATGAACAGCAAGAGCTTTGAGTGCTGGCACTTTGCTGTGGGAAAAACGCTGGACGTTTGCAGTGTGGGAGCAGGGCTCTGCCGATTGCAAGCAGTGACGTTCCGCACTTGCTAGCTCCGTAAACTGCCAACACCCATGTCACTCTCACGATCGGCAGAGCCCTGCTCTGACACGGCAAGCAGCCAGCCAGTTCTCCCACCGCCAAGGTGCCAGCACGGGAAGCTCTCGCTCCTCCTTAACATTCCTAGCCAGCACCTTCACAGCGAAACGCACAACGGTGATGTGCACTTCCCTTGCCTCCCAGCACTCCCAACACCCATTCCCAAGCTCAGTCTCACGCTTGGCGCAGATCACCTGCCAAATTCCAGTGACTTGTACCAGAGAGTAAGGGAATGAGTATTGGGAGTGCTGGGAGGCAAGGCAAAGGCAGATGGCCAGTGTGTTTGGCTGTGAAAGCGGTGTCAAGGGAAGGTGAGGACCAGCAACAGCTCTAAGCCCTTAGGCCTATCGTATGGGAGAAATGGCTTGGACGTTTGCACTTTGGGAGGTGGTCTGTGCCGGGAGTGAGAGTTAGATTGAGCCTGAGAATGTGTGTTGGGAGTGCTGGGAGGCAAAGGCAGGGTAGATGGGCCGAGGGTGTTTGGCTGTGAAAGCGGTGTCAAGGGAAGGTGAGGACCAGCAACAGCTCTAAGCCCTTAGATGTAGCGTGCGTCAGAAATCGCTTGGGTGTTTGCATTTTGGGAGGTGGTCTGTGCCGGGAGTGAGAGTGTGTTGAGAGTGCTGGGAGGCAAAGCTAGGGTAGACGGCTGGAGTGAGTTTGGTTGTGAAAGCAGTGTCAAGGGAAGGTGAGGACCAGCAACAGCTCTAAGCCCTTAGAGGTAGCTTGCGGCAGAAATCTCTTGGGTGTTTGGACTTTGGGAGGTGGTCTGTGCCGGGAGTGAGAGTGAGATTGAGCCTGAGAATGTGTGTTGGGAGTGCCGGGAGGCAAGGCAAAGGCAGATGGGCAGAGTGTGTTTGTCTGTGAAAGCGGTGTCAAGGGAAGGTGAGGACCAGCAACAGCTCTAAGCGCTTAGGCCTATCGTATGGGAGAAATGGCTTGGACGTTTGCACTTTGGGTGGTGGTCTGTGCCGGGAGTGAGAGTGAGTTTGAGCCTGAGAATGAGTGTTGGGAGTGCAGGGAGGGAAAGCCAGGGTAGATGGCCAGAGTGTGTTTGTCTGTGAAAGCGGTGTCAAGGGAAGGTGAGGACCAGCAACAGCTCTAAGCCCTTAGATGTAGCGTGTGTCAGAAATCGCTTGGTGTTTGCACTTTGGGAGGTGGTCTGTGCCGGGAGTGAGAGTGATATTGAGCCTGAGAATGTGTGTTGGGAGTGCTGGGAGTTGAGGCAAAGGCAGATGGGCAGAGTGCGTTTGGCTGTGAATGCGGTGTCAAGGGAAGGTGAGGATCAGCAACAGCTCTGAGCCCTTACATGTAGCGTGCGTCAGAAATAGCTTGGACGTTTGCACTTTGGGAGGTGGTCTGTGCCGAGAGTGAGAATGTGTGTTGGGAGTGCTGGGAGGCAAGGCTAAGGTAGATGGCCAGAGTGTGTTTGGCTGTGAAAGCGGTGTCAAGGGAAGGTGAGGACCAGCAACAGCTCTAAGCCCTTAGAGGTAACATGCGGCACAAAACGCTGGGATGTTTGCACTTTGGGAGGTGGTGTGTGCCGAGAGTGAGAGTGTGTTGAGAGTGCTGGGAAGCAAGGCAAATGTAGACGGCCAGAGTGTGTTTGGCTGTGAAAGCGGTGTTAAAGATAGGTGAGGACCAGCAACAATTCTAAGCCCTTAGGCCTATCGTATGGGAGAAATGGCGTGGACGTTTGCACTTTGGGAGGTGGTCTGTGCCGGGAGTGAGAGTGAGTTTGAGCCTGAGAATGTGTGTTGGGAGTGCTGGGAGGCAAAGGCAGGGTAGATGGCCAGAGTGTGTTTGGCTGTGAAAGCGCAGTCAAGGGAAGGTGAGGACCAGCAACAGCTCTAAGGCCTCAGATGTAGCGTGCGTCAGAAATGGCTTGGTTGTTGGCACTTTGGGAGGTGGTCTGTGCAGTAGTGAGAGTGTGTTGGGAGTGCTGGGAGTTGAGGAAAAGGCAGATGGGCAGAGTGTGTTTGGCTGTGAAAGTGGTGTCAAGGGAAGGTGAGGACCAGCAACAGCTCTAAGGCCTCAGATGTAGCGTGTGTCAGAAATCGCTTGGGTGTTGGCACTTTGGGAGGTGGTGTGTGACGAGAGTGAGAGTGTGTTGGGAGTGCTGGGAGGCAAGGCAAAGGCAGATGGGCAGAGTGTGTTTGGCTGTGAAAGCGGTGTCAAGGGAAGGTGAGGACCAGCAACAGCTCTAAGCCCTTAGTCCTAACGCATGGGAGAAATGGCTTGGACGTTTGCACTTTGGGAGGTGGTCTGTGCCGGGAGTGAGAGTGAGATTGAGCCTGAGAATGTGTGTTGGGAGTGCTGGGAGGCAAAGCCAGGGTAGATGGCCAGAGTGTGTTTGGCTGTGAAAGCGGTGTCAAGGGAAGTTGAGACCAGCAACAGCTCTAAGCCCTTAGATGTAGCGTGCGTCATAAATCGCTTGGGTGTTTGCACTTTGTGAGGTGGTCTGTGCCGAGAGTGAGAATGTGTGTTGGGAGTGCTGGGAGGCAAGGCAAAGGCAGATGGCCAGAGTGTGTTTGGCTGTGAAAGCGGTGTCAAGGGAAGGTGAGGACAAGCAACAACTCGCAGTCCTTAGATGTAGCGTGCGGGATAAATGCCTTGGACGTTTGCACTTTGGGAGGTGGTCTGTGCCGGGAGTGAGAGTGAGATTGAGCCTGAGAATGTGTGTTGGGAGTGCAGGGAGGGAAAGGCAGGGTAGATGGCCAGAGTGTGTTTGTATGTGAAAGCGGTGTCAAGGGAAGGTGAGGACCAGCAACAGCTCTAAGCCCTTAGAGGTAGCGTGCGTCAGAATTTGCTTGGTTGTTGGCACTTTGGGAGGTGGTGTGTGCCGAGAGTGAGAGTCTGTTGGGAGTGCTGGGAGGCAAGGCAAAGGCAGATGGGCAGAGTGTGTTTGGCTGTGAAAGCGGTGTCAAGGGAAGGTGAGGACCAGCAACAGCTCTAAGCCCTTAGGCCTATCGTATGGGAGAAGTGGCTTGGACGTTTGCACTTTGGGAGGTGGTCTGTGCCGGGAGTGAGAGTCAGATTGAGCCAGTGACTGTGTGTTGGGAGTGCAGGGAGGGAAAGCCAGGGTAGATGGGCAGAGTGTGTTTGGCTGTGAAAGCGGTGTCAAGGGAAGGTGAGGACCAGCAACAGCTCTAAGCCCTTAGATGTAGCGTGTGTCAGAAATCGCTTGGGTGTTTGGACGTTGGGAGGTGGTCTGTGTCAAGAATGAGAATGTGTGTTGGGAGTGCTGGGAGGGAAGTCCAGTTCAGATGGCCAGAGTGTGTTTGGCTGTGAAAGCATTGGCACGGGAAGGTGAGGAGCAATCAAATCTTTGAGTGCTCTCTATCATGTGTGCCTTGGGACAAATCGCTGGTCGTTCGCAGAGTCGAGAAGGGTTCTGCTGATGGTGACAGTGAGACAGTGTTGGCAGTGTAAGGAAATAAGCAAGCGCAGAGCGCCACTGTGTGTTTGGCTGTGAAACAACACACAGCGAAAGCTGATGAACAGCAAGAGCTTTGAGTGCTGGCACTTTGCTGTGGGAAAAACGCTGGACGTTTGCAGTGTGGGAGCAGGGCTCTGCCGATTGCAAGCAGTGACGTTCCGCACTTGCTTAGCTCCGTAAACTGCCAACACCCATGTCACTCTCACGATCGGCAGAGCCCTGCTCTGACACGGCAAGCAGCCAGCCAGTTCTCCCACCGCCAAGGTGCCAGCACGGGAAGCTCTCGCTCCTCCTTAACATTCCTAGCCAGCACCTTCACAGCGAAACGCACAACGGTGATGTGCACTTCCCTTGCCTCCCAGCACTCCCAACACCCATTCTCAAGCTCAGTCTCACGCTTGGCGCAGATCACCTGCCAAAGTGCAGTGACTTGTACCAGAGAGTAAGGGAATGAGTATTGGGAGTGCTGGGAGGCAAGGCAAAGGCAGATGGCCAGAGTGTGTTTGGCTGTGAAAGCGCAGTCAAGGGAAGGTGAGGACCAGCAGCAGCTCTAAGCCCTTAGATCTAGCGTGTGTCATAAATCGGTTGGGTGTTTGCATTTTGGGAGGTGGTCTGTGCCGGGAGTGAGCGTTAGATTCCGCCTGAGAATGTGTGTTGGGAGTGCTGGGAGGCAAAGCCAGGGTAGATGGGCCGCCGAGGGTGTTTGGCTGTGAACGCGGTGTCAAGGGAAGGTGAGGACCAGCAACAGCTCTAAGCCCTTAGATGTAGCGTGCGTCAGAAAACGCTTGGGTGTTTGCATTTTGGGAGGTGGTCTGTGCCGGGAGTGAGAGTGTGTTGAGAGTGCTGGGAGGCAAAGCTAGGGTAGATGGCCAGAGTGTGTTTGTATGTGAAAGCGGTGTCAAGGGAAGGTGAGGACCAGCAACAGCTCTAAGGCCTTAGATGTAGCGTGTGTCAGAAATCGCTTGGGTGTTGGCAATTTGGGAGGTGGTGTGTGCAGAGAGTGAGATTGAGATTGAGCCTGAGAATGTGTGTTGGGAGTGCTGGGAGGCAAGGCAAAGGCAGATGGCCAGAGTGTGTTTGTCTGTGAAAGCGGTGTCAAGGGAAGGTGAGGACCAGCCACAGGTCTAAGCCCTTAGATGTAGCGTGCGTCAGAAATCGCTTGGGTGTTTGCACTTTGGGAGGTGGTCTGTACCGACAGTGAGAGTGTGTTGGGAATCTTGGGAGTTGAGGCAAAGGCAGAATGCCAGAGTGTGTTTGGCTGTGAAAGCGGTGTCAAGGGAAGGTGACGACCAGCAACAGCTCTCAGCCCTTAGGCCTATCGTATGGGAGAAATGGCTTGGACGTTTGCACTTTGGGAGGTGGTCAGTGCCGGGAGTGAGAGTAAGATTGAGCCTGAGAATGTGTGTTGGGAGTGCTGGGAGGAAAAGCCAGGGTAGATGGGCAGAGTGTGTTTGGCTGTGAAAGCGGTGTCAAGGGAAGGTGAGGACCAGCAACAGCTCTAAGCCCTTAATGTAGCGTGTGTCAGAAATCGCTTGGTGTTTGCACTTTGGGAGGTGGTCTGTGCTGGGAGTGAGAGTGAGATTTAGGCTGAGAATGTGTGTTGGGAGTGCTGGGAGTTGAGGCAAATGCAGATGGGCAGAGTGTGTTTGGCTGTGAAAGCGGTGTCAAGGGAAGGTGAGGACCAGCAACAGCTCTAAGCCCCTAGAGGTAACAGGCAGCACAAATCCCTGGGATGTTTGCACTTTGGGAGGTGGTCTGTGCCGGGAGTGAGAGTGTGTTGAGAGTGCTGGGAGTTGAGGAAAAGGCAGATGGGCAGAGTGTGTTTGGCTGTGGAAGCGGTGTCAAGGGAAGATGAGGACCAGCAACAACTCGCAGCCCTTAGATGTAGCGTGCGGGATAAATGGCTTGGAAGTTTGCACTTTGGGAGGTGGTCTGTGCTGGGAGTGAGAGTGAGATTGAGCCTGAGAATGTGTGTTGGGAGTGCTGGGAGGCAAAGGCAGGGTAGATGGCCAGAGTGTGTTTGTCTGTGAAAGCAGTGTCAAGGGAAGGTGAGGACCAGCAACAGCTCTAAGCCCTTAGATGTAGCGTGTGTCAGAAATCGCTTCGTTGTTGGCACTTTGGGAGGTGGTGTGTGCCGAGCGTGAGAGTGTGATGGGAGAGCTGGGAGGCAAGGCAAAGGGAGATGGCAAGAGTGTGTTTGGCTCTGAAAGCGGTGTCAAGGTTAGGTGAGGACCAGCAACAGCTCTAAGCCCTTAGGCCTATCGTCTGGGAGAAATGGCTTGGACGTTTGCACTTTGGGAGGTGGTCTGTGCCGGGAGTGAGAGTTAGATTGAGCCTGAGTATGTGTTTTTGGAGTGCAGGGAGGCAAAGGCAGGGTAGATGGGCAGAGTGTGTTTGGCTGTGAAAGCGGTGGCAGAGTGTGTTTGGCTGTGAAAGCGGTGTCAAGGGAAGGTGAGGACCAGCAACAGCTCTAAGCGCTTAGGCCTATCGTAAGGGAGAAATGGCTTGGACGTTTGCACTTTGGGAGGTGGTCTGTGCCGGGAGTGAGAGTGAGTTTGAGCCTGAGAATGAGTGTTGGGAGTGCAGGGAGGGAAAGCCAGGGTAGATGGCCAGAGTGTGTTTGTTTGTGAAAGCGGTGTCAAGGGAAGGTGAGGACCAGCAACAGCTCTAAGGCCTTAGATGTAGCGTGCGTCAGAAATGGCTTGGTTGTTGGCACTTTGGGAGGTGGTCTGTGCAGTAGTGAGAGTGTGTTGGGAGTGCTGGGAGTTGAGGAAAAGGCAGATGGGCAGAGTGTGTTTGGCTGTGAAAGTGGTGTCAAGGGAAGGTGAGGACCAGCAACAGCTATAAGCCCTTAGATGTAACGTGTGTCAGAAATCGCTTGGGTGTTGGCACTTTGGGAGGTGGTGTGTGACGAGAGTGAGAGTGTGTTGGGAGTGCTGGGAGGCAAGGCAAAGGGAGATGGCCAGAGTGTGTTTGTCTGTGAAAGTGGTGTCAAGGGAAGGTGAGGACCAGCAACAGCTATAAGCCCTTAGATGTAACGTGTGTCAGAAATCGCTTGGGTGTTGGCACTTTGGGAGGTGGTGTGTGACGAGAGTGAGAGTGTGTTGGGAGTGCTGGGAGGCAAGGCAAAGGCAGATGGCCAGAGTGTGTTTGTCTGTGAAAGCGGTGTCAAGGGAAGGTGAGGACCAGCAACAGCTCTAAGCCCTTAGTCCTAACGCATGGGAGAAATGGCTTGGTTGTTGGCACTTTGGGAGGTGGTCTGTGCCGGGAGTGAGAGTGAGATTGAGCCTGAGAATGTGTGTTGGGAGTGCAGGGAGGGAAAGGCAGGGTAGATGGCCAGAGTGTGTTTGTATGTGAAAGCGGTGTCAAGGGAAGGTGAGGACCAGCAACAGCTCTAAGCCCTTAGAGGTAGCGTGCGTCAGAATTCGCTTGGTTGTTGGCACTTTGGGAGGTGGTGTGTGCCGAGAGTGAGAGTCTGTTGGGAGTGCTGGGAGGCAAGGCAAAGGGAGATGGCCACAGTGTGTTTGGCTGTGAAAGCGGTGTCAAGGTTAGGTGAGGACCAGCAACAGCTCTAAGCCCTTAGGCCTATCGTATGGGAGAAATGGCTTGGACGTTTGCACTTTGGGAGGTGGTCTGTGCCGGGAGTGAGAGTCAGATTGAGCCAGTGACTGTGTGTTGGGAGTGCAGGGAGGGAAAGCCAGGGTAGATGGGCAGAGTGTGTTTGGCTGTGAAAGCGGTGTCAAGGGAAGGTGAGGACCAGCAACAGCTCTAAGCCCTTAGATGTAGCGTGTGTCAGAAATCGCTTGGGTGTTTGGACTTTGGGAGGTGGTCTGTGCCGGGAGTGAGAGTCAGATTGAGCCTGAGAATGTGTGTTGGGAGTGCAGGGAGGGAAAGCCAGGGTAGAAGGCCAGAGTGTGTTTGTCTGTGAAAGCGGTGTCAAGGGAAGGTGAGGACCAGCAACAGCTCTAAGCCCTTAGATGTAGCGTGTGTCAGAAATCGCTTGGGTGTTTGGACTTTGGGAGGTGGTCTGTGTCAAGAATGAGAATGTGTGTTGGGAGTGCTGGGAGGGAAGTCCAGTTCAGATGGCCAGAGTGTGTTTGGCTGTGAAAGCATTGGCACGGGAAGGTGAGGAGCAATTAAATCTTTGAGTGCTCTCTATCATGTGTGCCTTGGGACAAATCGCTGGTCGTTCGCAGAGTCGAGAAGGGTTCTGCTGATGGTGACAGTGAGACAGTGTTGGCAGTGTAAGGAAATAAGCAAGCGCAGAGCGCCACTGTGTGTTTGGCTGTGAAACAACACACAGCGAAAGCTGATGAACAGCAAGAGCTTTGAGTGCTGGCACTTTGCTGTGGGAAAAACGCTGGACGTTTGCAGTGTGGGAGCAGGGCTCTGCCGATTGCAAGCAGTGACGTTCCGCACTTGCTAGCTCCGTAAACTGCCAACACCCATGTCACTCTCACGATCGGCAGAGCCCTGCTCTGACACGGCAAGCAGCCAGCCAGTTCTCCCACCGCCAAGGTGCCAGCACGGGAAGCTCTCGCTCCTCCTTAACATTCCTAGCCAGCACCTTCACAGCGAAACGCACAACGGTGATGTGCACTTCCCTTGCCTCCCAGCACTCCCAACACCCATTCCCAAGCTCAGTCTCACGCTTGGCGCAGATCACCTGCCAAATTCCAGTGACTTGTACCAGAGAGTAAGGGAATGAGTATTGGGAGTGCTGGGAGGCAAGGCAAAGGCAGATGGCCAGAGTGTGTTTGGCTGTGAAAGCGGTGTCAAGGGAAGGTGAGGACCAGCAACAGCTCTAAGCCCTTAGGCCTATCGTATGGGAGAAATGGCTTGGACGTTTGCACTTTGGGAGGTGGTCTGTGCCGGGAGTGAGAGTTAGATTGAGCCTGAGAATGTGTGTTGGGAGTGCTGGGAGGCAAAGGCAGGGTAGATGGGCCGAGGGTGTTTGGCTGTGAAAGCGGTGTCAAGGGAAGGTGAGGACCAGCAACAGCTCTAAGCCCTTAGATGTAGCGTGCGTCAGAAATCGCTTGGGTGTTTGCATTTTGGGAGGTGGTCTGTGCCGGGAGTGAGAGTGTGTTGAGAGTGCTGGGAGGCAAAGCTAGGGTAGAGGGCTGGAGTGAGTTTGGTTGTGAAAGCAGTGTCAAGGGAAGGTGAGGACCAGCAACAGCTCTAAGCCCTTAGATGTAGCGTGTGTCAGAAATCGCTTGGTGTTTGCACTTTGGGAGGTGGTCTGTGCCGGGAGTGAGAGTGATATTGAGCCTGAGAATGTGTGTTGGGAGTGCTGGGAGTTGAGGCAAAGGCAGATGGGCAGAGTGCGTTTGGCTGTGAATGCGGTGTCAAGGGAAGGTGAGGATCAGCAACAGCTCTGAGCCCTTACATGTAGCGTGCGTCAGAAATAGCTTGGACGTTTGCACTTTGGGAGGTGGTCTGTGCCGAGAGTGAGAATGTGTGTTGGGAGTGCTGGGAGGCAAGGCTAAGGTAGATGGCCAGAGTGTGTTTGGCTGTGAAAGCGGTGTCAAGGGAAGGTGAGGACCAGCAACAGCTCTAAGCCCTTAGAGGTAACATGCGGCACAAAACGCTGGGATGTTTGCACTTTGGGAGGTGGTGTGTGCCGAGAGTGAGAGTGTGTTGAGAGTGCTTGGAAGCAAGGCAAATGTAGACGGCCAGAGTGTGTTTGGCTGTGAAAGCGGTGTTAAAGATAGGTGAGGACCAGCAACAATTCTAAGCCCTTAGGCCTATCGTATGGGAGAAATGGCGTGGACGTTTGCACTTTGGGAGGTGGTCTGTGCCGGGAGTGAGAGTGAGATTGAGCCTGAGAATGTGTGTTGGGAGTGCTGGGAGGCAAAGGCAGGGTAGATGGCCAGAGTGTGTTTGGCTGTGAAAGCGCAGTCAAGGGAAGGTGAGGACCAGCAACAGCTCTAAGGCCTCAGATGTAGCGTGCGTCAGAAATGGCTTGGTTGTTGGCACTTTGGGAGGTGGTCTGTGCAGTAGTGAGAGTGTGTTGGGAGTGCTGGGAGTTGAGGAAAAGGCAGATGGGCAGAGTGTGTTTGGCTGTGAAAGTGGTGTCAAGGGAAGGTGAGGACCAGCAACAGCTATAAGCCCTTAGATGTAGCGTGTGTCAGAAATCGCTTGGGTGTTGGCACTTTGGGAGGTGGTGTGTGACGAGAGTGAGAGTGTGTTGGGAGTGCTGGGAGGCAAGGCAAAGGCAGATGGGCAGAGTGTGTTTGTCTGTGAAAGCGGTGTCAAGGGAAGGTGAGGACCAGCAACAGCTCTAAGCCCTTAGTCCTAACGCATGGGAGAAATGGCTTGGACGTTTGCACTTTGGGAGGTGGTCTGTGCCGGGAGTGAGAGTGAGATTGAGCCTGAGAATGTGTGTTGGGAGTGCTGGGAGGCAAAGCCAGGGTAGATGGCCAGAGTGTGTTTGGCTGTGAAAGCGGTGTCAAGGGAAGTTGAGACCAGCAACAGCTCTAAGCCCTTAGATGTAGCGTGTGTCAGAAATCGCTTCGTTGTTGGCACTTTGGGAGGTGGTGTGTGCCGAGAGTGAGAATGTGTGTTGGGAGTGCTGGGAGGCAAGGCAAAGGCAGATGGCCAGAGTGTGTTTGGCTCTGAAAGCGGTGTCAAGGTTAGGTGAGGACAAGCAACAACTCGCAGTCCTTAGATGTAGCGTGCGGGATAAATGCCTTGGACGTTTGCACTTTGGGAGGTGGTCTGTGCCGGGAGTGAGAGTGAGATTGAGCCTGAGAATGTGTGTTGGGAGTGCAGGGAGGGAAAGGCAGGGTAGATGGCCAGAGTGTGTTTGTATGTGAAAGCGGTGTCAAGGGAAGGTGAGGACCAGCAACAGCTCTAAGCCCTTAGAGGTAGCGTGCGTCAGAATTTGCTTGGTTGTTGGCACTTTGGGAGGTGGTGTGTGCCGAGAGTGAGAGTCTGTTGGGAGTGCTGGGAGGCAAGGCAAAGGGAGATGGCCACAGTGTGTTTGGCTGTGAAAGCGGTGTCAAGGGAAGGTGAGGACCAGCAACAGCTCTAAGCCCTTAGGCCTATCGTCTGGGGGAAATGGCTTGGGTGTTGGCACTTTGGGAGGTGGTCTGTGCCGGGAGTGAGAGTCAGATTGAGCCAGTGACTGTGTGTTGGGAGTGCAGGGAGGGAAAGCCAGGGTAGATGGCCAGAGTGTGTTTGTCTGTGAAAGCGGTGTCAAGGGAAGGTGAGGACCAGCAACAGCTCTAAGGCCTTAGATGTAGCGTGCGTCAGAAATGGCTTGGTTGTTGGCACTTTGGGAGGTGGTCTGTGCAGTAGTGAGAGTGTGTTGGGAGTGCTGGGAGTTGAGGAAAAGGCAGATGGGCAGAGTGTGTTTGGCTGTGAAAGTGGTGTCAAGGGAAGGTGAGGACCAGCAACAGCTATAAGCCCTTAGATGTAACGTGTGTCAGAAATCGCTTGGGTGTTGGCACTTTGGGAGGTGGTGTGTGACGAGAGTGAGAGTGTGTTGGGAGTGCTGGGAGGCAAGGCAAAGGCAGATGGCCAGAGTGTGTTTGTCTGTGAAAGCGGTGTCAAGGGAAGGTGAGGACCAGCAACAGCTATAAGCCCTTAGATGTAACGTGTGTCAGAAATCGCTTGGGTGTTGGCACTTTGGGAGGTGGTGTGTGACGAGAGTGAGAGTGTGTTGGGAGTGCTGGGAGGCAAGGCAAAGGCAGATGGCCAGAGTGTGTTTGTCTGTGAAAGCGGTGTCAAGGGAAGGTGAGGACCAGCAACAGCTCTAAGCCCTTAGTCCTAACGCATGGGAGAAATGGCTTGTGTGTTGCCACTTTGGGAGGTGGTCTGTGCCGGGAGTGAGAGTGAGATTGAGCCTGAGAATGTGTGTTGGGAGTGCAGGGAGGGAAAGGCAGGGTAGATGGCCAGAGTGTGTTTGTATGTGAAAGCGGTGTCAAGGGAAGGTGAGGACCAGCAACAGCTCTAAGCCCTTAGAGGTAGCGTGCGTCAGAATTCGCTTGGTTGTTGGCACTTTGGGAGGTGGTGTGTGCCGAGAGTGAGAGTCTGTTGGGAGTGCTGGGAGGCAAGGCAAAGGGAGATGGCCACAGTGTGTTTGGCTGTGAAAGCGGTGTCAAGGGAAGGTGAGGACCAGCAACAGCTCTAAGCCCTTAGGCCTATCGTATGGGAGAAATGGCTTGGACGTTTGCACTTTGGGAGGTGGTCTGTGCCGGGAGTGAGAGTCAGATTGAGCCAGTGACTGTGTGTTGGGAGTGCAGGGAGGGAAAGCCAGGGTAGATGGGCAGAGTGTGTTTGGCTGTGAAAGCGGTGTCAAGGGAAGGTGAGGACCAGCAACAGCTCTAAGCCCTTAGATGTAGCGTGTGTCAGAAATCGCTTGGGTGTTTGGACTTTGGGAGGTGGTCTGTGCCGGGAGTGAGAGTCAGATTGAGCCTGAGAATGTGTGTTGGGAGTGCAGGGAGGGAAAGCCAGGGTAGAAGGCCAGAGTGTGTTTGTCTGTGAAAGCGGTGTCAAGGGAAGGTGAGGACCAGCAACAGCTCTAAGCCCTTAGATGTAGCGTGTGTCAGAAATCGCTTGGGTGTTTGGACTTTGGGAGGTGGTCTGTGTCAAGAATGAGAATGTGTGTTGGGAGTGCTGGGAGGGAAGTCCAGTTCAGATGGCCAGAGTGTGTTTGGCTGTGAAAGCATTGGCACGGGAAGGTGAGGAGCAATTAAATCTTTGAGTGCTCTCTATCATGTGTGCCTTGGGACAAATCGCTGGTCGTTCGCAGAGTCGAGAAGGGTTCTGCTGATGGTGACAGTGAGACAGTGTTGGCAGTGTAAGGAAATAAGCAAGCGCAGAGCGCCACTGTGTGTTTGGCTGTGAAACAACACACAGCGAAAGCTGATGAACAGCAAGAGCTTTGAGTGCTGGCACTTTGCTGTGGGAAAAACGCTGGACGTTTGCAGTGTGGGAGCAGGGCTCTGCCGATTGCAAGCAGTGACATTCCGCACTTGCTAGCTCCGTAAACTGCCAACACCCATGTCACTCTCACGATCGGCAGAGCCCTGCTCTGACACGGCAAGCAGCCAGCCAGTTCTCCCACCGCCAAGGTGCCAGCACGGGAAGCTCTCGCTCCTCCTTAACATTCCTAGCCAGCACCTTCACAGCGAAACGCACAACGGTGATGTGCACTTCCCTTGCCTCCCAGCACTCCCAACACCCATTCCCAAGCTCAGTCTCACGCTTGGCGCAGATCACCTGCCAAATTCCAGTGACTTGTACCAGAGAGTAAGGGAATGAGTATTGGGAGTGCTGGGAGGCAAGGCAAAGGCAGATGGCCAGTGTGTTTGGCTGTGAAAGCGGTGTCAAGGGAAGGTGAGGACCAGCAACAGCTCTAAGCCCTTAGGCCTATCGTATGGGAGAAATGGCTTGGACGTTTGCACTTTGGGAGGTGGTCTGTGCTGGGAGTGAGAGTTAGATTGAGCCTGAGAATGTGTGTTGGGAGTGCTGGGAGGCAAAGGCAGGGTAGATGGGCCGAGGGTGTTTGGCTGTGAAAGCGGTGTCAAGGGAAGGTGAGGACCAGCAACAGCTCTAAGCCCTTAGATGTAGCGTGCGTCAGAAATCGCTTGGGTGTTTGCATTTTGGGAGGTGGTCTGTGCCGGGAGTGAGAGTGTGTTGAGAGTGCTGGGAGGCAAAGCTAGGGTAGACGGCTGGAGTGAGTTTGGTTGTGAAAGCAGTGTCAAGGGAAGGTGAGGACCAGCAACAGCTCTAAGCCCTTAGAGGTAGCTTGCGGCAGAAATCTCTTGGGTGTTTGGACTTTGGGAGGTGGTCTGTGCCGGGAGTGAGAGTGAGATTGAGCCTGAGAATGTGTGTTGGGAGTGCCGGGAGGCAAGGCAAAGGCAGATGGGCAGAGTGTGTTTGTCTGTGAAAGCGGTGTCAAGGGAAGGTGAGGACCAGCAACAGCTCTAAGCGCTTAGGCCTATCGTATGGGAGAAATGGCTTGGACGTTTGCACTTTGGGTGGTGGTCTGTGCCGGGAGTGAGAGTGAGTTTGAGCCTGAGAATGAGTGTTGGGAGTGCAGGGAGGGAAAGCCAGGGTAGATGGCCAGAGTGTGTTTGTCTGTGAAAGCGGTGTCAAGGGAAGGTGAGGACCAGCAACAGCTCTAAGCCCTTAGATGTAGCGTGTGTCAGAAATCGCTTGGTGTTTGCACTTTGGGAGGTGGTCTGTGCCGGGAGTGAGAGTGATATTGAGCCTGAGAATGTGTGTTGGGAGTGCTGGGAGTTGAGGCAAAGGCATATGGGCAGAGTGCGTTTGGCTGTGAATGCGGTGTCAAGGGAAGGTGAGGATCAGCAACAGCTCTAAGCCCTTAGAGGTAACATGCGGCACAAAACGCTGGGATGTTTGCACTTTGGGAGGTGGTGTGTGCCGAGAGTGAGAGTGTGTTGAGAGTGCTGGGAAGCAAGGCAAATGTAGACGGCCAGAATGTGTTTGGCTGTGAAAGCGGTGTTAAAGATAGGTGAGGACCAGCAACAATTCTAAGCCCTTAGGCCTATCGTATGGGAGAAATGGCGTGGACGTTTGCACTTTGGGAGGTGGTCTGTGCCGGGAGTGAGAGTGAGATTGAGCCTGAGAATGTGTGTTGGGAGTGCTGGGAGGCAAAGGCAGGGTAGATGGCCAGAGTGTGTTTGGCTGTGAAAGCGCAGTCAAGGGAAGGTGAGGACCAGCAACAGCTCTAAGGCCTCAGATGTAGCGTGCGTCAGAAATGGCTTGGTTGTTGGCACTTTGGGAGGTGGTCTGTGCAGTAGTGAGAGTGTGTTGGGAGTGCTGGGAGTTGAGGAAAAGGCAGATGGGCAGAGTGTGTTTGGCTGTGAAAGTGGTGTCAAGGGAAGGTGAGGACCAGCAACAGCTATAAGCCCTTAGATGTAGCGTGTGTCAGAAATCGCTTGGGTGTTGGCACTTTGGGAGGTGGTGTGTGACGAGAGTGAGAGTGTGTTGGGAGTGCTGGGAGGCAAGGCAAAGGCAGATGGGCAGAGTGTGTTTGGCTGTGAAAGCGGTGTCAAGGGAAGGTGAGGACCAGCAACAGCTCTAAGCCCTTAGTCCTAACGCATGGGAGAAATGGCTTGGACGTTTGCACTTTGGGAGGTGGTCTGTGCCGGGAGTGAGAGTGAGATTGAGCCTGAGAATGTGTGTTGGGAGTGCTGGGAGGCAAAGCCAGGGTAGATGGCCAGAGTGTGTTTGGCTGTGAAAGCGGTGTCAAGGGAAGTTGAGACCAGCAACAGCTCTAAGCCCTTAGATGTAGCGTGCGTCATAAATCGCTTGGGTGTTTGCACTTTGTGAGGTGGTCTGTGCCGAGAGTGAGAATGTGTGTTGGGAGTGCTGGGAGGCAAGGCAAAGGCAGATGGCCAGAGTGTGTTTGGCTGTGAAAGCGGTGTCAAGGGAAGGTGAGGACAAGCAACAACTCGCAGTCCTTAGATGTAGCGTGCGGGATAAATGCCTTGGAAGTTTGCACTTTGGGAGGTGGTCTGTGCCGGGAGTGAGAGTGAGATTGAGCCTGAGAATGTGTGTTGGGAGTGCAGGGAGGGAAAGGCAGGGTAGATGGCCAGAGTGTGTTTGTATGTGAAAGCGGTGTCAAGGGAAGGTGAGGACCAGCAACAGCTCTAAGCCCTTAGAGGTAGCGTGCGTCAGAATTCGCTTGGTTGTTGGCACTTTGGGAGGTGGTGTGTGCCGAGAGTGAGAGTCTGTTGGGAGTGCTGGGAGGCAAGGCAAAGGGAGATGGCCACAGTGTGTTTGGCTGTGAAAGCGGTGTCAAGGGAAGGTGAGGACCAGCAACAGCTCTAAGCCCTTAGGCCTATCGTATGGGAGAAATGGCTTGGACGTTTGCACTTTGGGAGGTGGTCTGTGCCGGGAGTGAGAGTCAGATTGAGCCAGTGACTGTGTGTTGGGAGTGCAGGGAGGGAAAGCCAGGGTAGATGGGCAGAGTGTGTTTGGCTGTGAAAGCGGTGTCAAGGGAAGGTGAGGACCAGCAACAGCTCTAAGCCCTTAGATGTAGCGTGTGTCAGAAATCGCTTGGGTGTTTGGACTTTGGGAGGTGGTCTGTGCCGGGAGTGAGAGTCAGATTGAGCCTGAGAATGTGTGTTGGGAGTGCAGGGAGGGAAAGCCAGGGTAGAAGGCCAGAGTGTGTTTGTCTGTGAAAGCGGTGTCAAGGGAAGGTGAGGACCAGCAACAGCTCTAAGCCCTTAGATGTAGCGTGTGTCAGAAATCGCTTGGGTGTTTGGACTTTGGGAGGTGGTCTGTGTCAAGAATGAGAATGTGTGTTGGGAGTGCTGGGAGGGAAGTCCAGTTCAGATGGCCAGAGTGTGTTTGGCTGTGAAAGCATTGGCACGGGAAGGTGAGGAGCAATTAAATCTTTGAGTGCTCTCTATCATGTGTGCCTTGGGACAAATCGCTGGTCGTTCGCAGAGTCGAGAAGGGTTCTGCTGATGGTGACAGTGAGACAGTGTTGGCAGTGTAAGGAAATAAGCAAGCGCAGAGCGCCACTGTGTGTTTGGCTGTGAAACAACACACAGCGAAAGCTGATGAACAGCAAGAGCTTTGAGTGCTGGCACTTTGCTGTGGGAAAAACGCTGGACGTTTGCAGTGTGGGAGCAGGGCTCTGCCGATTGCAAGCAGTGACGTTCCGCACTTGCTAGCTCCGTAAACTGCCAACACCCATGTCACTCTCACGATCGGCAGAGCCCTGCTCTGACACGGCAAGCAGCCAGCCAGTTCTCCCACCGCCAAGGTGCCAGCACGGGAAGCTCTCGCTCCTCCTTAACATTCCTAGCCAGCACCTTCACAGCGAAACGCACAACGGTGATGTGCACTTCCCTTGCCTCCCAGCACTCCCAACACCCATTCCCAAGCTCAGTCTCACGCTTGGCGCAGATCACCTGCCAAATTCCAGTGACTTGTACCAGAGAGTAAGGGAATGAGTATTGGGAGTGCTGGGAGGCAAGGCAAAGGCAGATGGCCAGTGTGTTTGGCTGTGAAAGCGGTGTCAAGGGAAGGTGAGGACCAGCAACAGCTCTAAGCCCTTAGGCCTATCGTCTGGGAGAAATGGCTTGGACGTTTGCACTTTGGGAGGTGGTCTGTGCCGGGAGTGAGAGTTAGATTGAGCCTGAGAATGTGTGTTGGGAGTGCTGGGAGGCAAAGGCAGGGTAGATGGGCCGAGGGTGTTTGGCTGTGAAAGCGGTGTCAAGGGAAGGTGAGGACCAGCCACAGGTCTAAGCCCTTAGATGTAGCGTGCGTCAGAAATCGCTTGGGTGTTTGCACTTTGGGAGGTGGTCTGTACCGACAGTGAGAGTGTGTTGGGAATCTTGGGAGTTGAGGCAAAGGCAGAATGCCAGAGTGTGTTTGGCTGTGAAAGCGGTGTCAAGGGAAGGTGAGGACCAGCAACAGCTCTAAGCCCTTAGGCCTATCGTATGGGAGAAATGGCTTGGACGTTTGCACTTTGGGAGGTGGTCAGTGCCGGGAGTGAGAGTAAGATTGAGCCTGAGAATGTGTGTTGGGAGTGCTGGGAGGCAAAGCCAGGGTAGATGGCCAGAGTGTGTTTGTCTGTGAAAGCGGTGTCAAGGGAAGGTGAGGACCAGCAACAGCTCTAAGCCCCTAGAGGTAACATGCGGCAGAATCGCTCGGATGTTTGCACTTTGTGAGGTGGCGTGTGCCGAGAGTGAGAGTGTGTTGAGAGTGCTGGGAGGCAAGGCAAAGGCAGATGGCCAGAGCGTGTTTGGCTGCGAATGCGCTGTCAAGGTAAGGTGAGGACCAGCAACAGTTCTAAGCCCTTAATGTAGCGTGTGTCAGAAATCGCTTGGTGTTTGCACTTTGGGAGGTGGTCTGTGCTGGGAGTGAGAGTGAGATTTAGGCTGAGAATGTGTGTTGGGAGTGCTGGGAGTTGAGGCAAATGCAGATGGGCAGAGTGTGTTTGGCTGTGAAAGCGGTGTCAAGGGAAGGTGAGGACCAGCAACAGCTCTAAGCCCCTAGAGGTAACAGGCAGCACAAATCCCTGGGATGTTTGCACTTTGGGAGGTGGTCTGTGCCGGGAGTGAGAGTGTGTTGAGAGTGCTGGGAGTTGAGGAAAAGGCAGATGGGCAGAGTGTGTTTGGCTGTGGAAGCGGTGTCAAGGGAAGATGAGGACCAGCAACAACTCGCAGCCCTTAGATGTAGCGTGCGGGATAAATGGCTTGGAAGTTTGCACTTTGGGAGGTGGTCTGTGCTGGGAGTGAGAGTGAGATTGAGCCTGAGAATGTGTGTTGGGAGTGCTGGGAGGCAAAGGCAGGGTAGATGGCCAGAGTGTGTTTGTCTGTGAAAGCAGTGTCAAGGGAAGGTGAGGACCAGCAACAGCTCTAAGCCCTTAGATGTAGCGTGTGTCAGAAATCGCTTCGTTGTTGGCACTTTGGGAGGTGGTGTGTGCCGAGAGTGAGAGTGTGATGGGAGAGCTGGGAGGCAAGGCAAAGGGAGATGGCAAGAGTGTGTTTGGCTCTGAAAGCGGTGTCAAGGTTAGGTGAGGACCAGCAACAGCTCTAAGCCCTTAGGCCTATCGTCTGGGAGAAATGGCTTGGACGTTTGCACTTTGGGAGGTGGTCTGTGCCGGGAGTGAGAGTTAGATTGAGCCTGAGTATGTGTTTTTGGAGTGCAGGGAGGCAAAGGCAGGGTAGATGGGCAGAGTGTGTTTGGCTGTGAAAGCGGTGGCAGAGTGTGTTTGGCTGTGAAAGCGGTGTCAAGGGAAGGTGAGGACCAGCAACAGCTCTAAGCGCTTAGGCCTATCGTAAGGGAGAAATGGCTTGGACGTTTGCACTTTGGGAGGTGGTCTGTGCCGGGAGTGAGAGTGAGTTTGAGCCTGAGAATGAGTGTTGGGAGTGCAGGGAGGGAAAGCCAGGGTAGATGGCCAGAGTGTGTTTGTCTGTGAAAGCGGTGTCAAGGGAAGGTGAGGACCAGCAACAGCTCTAAGGCCTTAGTTGTAGCGTGCGTCAGAAATGGCTTGGTTGTTGGCACTTTGGGAGGTGGTCTGTGCAGTAGTGAGAGTGTGTTGGGAGTGCTGGGAGTTGAGGAAAAGGCAGATGGGCAGAGTGTGTTTGGCTGTGAAAGTGGTGTCAAGGGAAGGTGAGGACCAGCAACAGCTATAAGCCCTTAGATGTAACGTGTGTCAGAAATCGCTTGGGTGTTGGCACTTTGGGAGGTGGTGTGTGACGAGAGTGAGAGTGTGTTGGGAGTGCTGGGAGGCAAGGCAAAGGCAGATGGCCAGAGTGTGTTTGTCTGTGAAAGCGGTGTCAAGGGAAGGTGAGGACCAGCAACAGCTCTAAGCCCCTAGAGGTAACGTGTGTCAGAAATCGCTTGGGTGTTGGCACTTTGGGAGGTGGTGTGTGACGAGAGTGAGAGTGTGTTGGGAGTGCTGGGAGGCAAGGCAAAGGCAGATGGGCAGAGTGTGTTTGGCTGTGGAAGCGGTGTCAAGGGAAGGTGAGGACCAGCAACAGCTCTAAGCCCTTAGTCCTAACGCATGGGAGAAATGGCTTGTGTGTTGCCACTTTGGGAGGTGGTCTGTGCCGGGAGTGAGAGTGAGATTGAGCCTGAGAATGTGTGTTGGGAGTGCAGGGAGGGAAAGGCAGGGTAGATGGCCAGAGTGTGTTTGTATGTGAAAGCGGTGTCAAGGGAAGGTGAGGACCAGCAACAGCTCTAAGCCCTTAGAGGTAGCGTGCGTCAGAATTCGCTTGGTTGTTGGCACTTTGGGAGGTGGTGTGTGCCGAGAGTGAGAGTCTGTTGGGAGTGCTGGGAGGCAAGGCAAAGGGAGATGGCCACAGTGTGTTTGGCTGTGAAAGCGGTGTCAAGGGAAGGTGAGGACCAGCAACAGCTCTAAGCCCTTAGGCCTATCGTATGGGAGAAATGGCTTGGACGTTTGCACTTTGGGAGGTGGTCTGTGCCGGGAGTGAGAGTCAGATTGAGCCAGTGACTGTGTGTTGGGAGTGCAGGGAGGGAAAGCCAGGGTAGATGGGCAGAGTGTGTTTGGCTGTGAAAGCGGTGTCAAGGGAAGGTGAGGACCAGCAACAGCTCTAAGCCCTTAGATGTAGCGTGTGTCAGAAATCGCTTGGGTGTTTGGACTTTGGGAGGTGGTCTGTGCCGGGAGTGAGAGTCAGATTGAGCCTGAGAATGTGTGTTGGGAGTGCAGGGAGGGAAAGCCAGGGTAGAAGGCCAGAGTGTGTTTGTCTGTGAAAGCGGTGTCAAGGGAAGGTGAGGACCAGCAACAGCTCTAAGCCCTTAGATGTAGCGTGTGTCAGAAATCGCTTGGGTGTTTGGACTTTGGGAGGTGGTCTGTGTCAAGAATGAGAATGTGTGTTGGGAGTGCTGGGAGGGAAGTCCAGTTCAGATGGCCAGAGTGTGTTTGGCTGTGAAAGCATTGGCACGGGAAGGTGAGGAGCAATTAAATCTTTGAGTGCTCTCTATCATGTGTGCCTTGGGACAAATCGCTGGTCGTTCGCAGAGTCGAGAAGGGTTCTGCTGATGGTGACAGTGAGACAGTGTTGGCAGTGTAAGGAAATAAGCAAGCGCAGAGCGCCACTGTGTGTTTGGCTGTGAAACAACACACAGCGAAAGCTGATGAACAGCAAGAGCTTTGAGTGCTGGCACTTTGCTGTGGGAAAAACGCTGGACGTTTGCAGTGTGGGAGCAGGGCTCTGCCGATTGCAAGCAGTGACGTTCCGCACTTGCTAGCTCCGTAAACTGCCAACACCCATGTCACTCTCACGATCGGCAGAGCCCTGCTCTGACACGGCAAGCAGCCAGCCAGTTCTCCCACCGCCAAGGTGCCAGCACGGGAAGCTCTCGCTCCTCCTTAACATTCCTAGCCAGCACCTTCACAGCGAAACGCACAACGGTGATGTGCACTTCCCTTGCCTCCCAGCACTCCCAACACCCATTCCCAAGCTCAGTCTCACGCTTGGCGCAGATCACCTGCCAAATTCCAGTGACTTGTACCAGAGAGTAAGGGAATGAGTATTGGGAGTGCTGGGAGGCAAGGCAAAGGCAGATGGCCAGTGTGTTTGGCTGTGAAAGCGGTGTCAAGGGAAGGTGAGGACCAGCAACAGCTCTAAGCCCTTAGGCCTATCGTCTGGGAGAAATGGCTTGGACGTTTGCACTTTGGGAGGTGGTCTGTGCTGGGAGTGAGAGTTAGATTGAGCCTGAGAATGTGTGTTGGGAGTGCTGGGAGGCAAAGGCAGGGTAGATGGGCCGAGGGTGTTTGGCTGTGAAAGCGGTGTCAAGGGAAGGTGAGGACCAGCCACAGGTCTAAGCCCTTAGATGTAGCGTGCGTCAGAAATCGCTTGGGTGTTTGCACTTTGGGAGGTGGTCTGTACCGACAGTGAGAGTGTGTTGGGAATCTTGGGAGTTGAGGCAAAGGCAGAATGCCAGAGTGTGTTTGGCTGTGAAAGCGGTGTCAAGGGAAGGTGACGACCAGCAACAGCTCTCAGCCCTTAGGCCTATCGTATGGGAGAAATGGCTTGGACGTTTGCACTTTGGGAGGTGGTCAGTGCCGGGAGTGAGAGTAAGATTGAGCCAGTGACTGTGTGTTGGGAGTGCAGGGAGGGAAAGCCAGGGTAGATGGCCAGAGTGTGTTTGTCTGTGAAAGCGGTGTCAAGGGAAGGTGAGGACCAGCAACAGCTCTAAGCCCCTAGAGGTAACATGCGGCAGAATCGCTCGGATGTTTGCACTTTGTGAGGTGGCGTGTGCCGAGAGTGAGAGTGTGTTGAGAGTGCTGGGAGGCAAGGCAAAGGCAGATGGCCAGAGCGTGTTTGGCTGCGAATGCGCTGTCAAGGTAAGGTGAGGACCAGCAACAGCTCTAAGCCCTTAATGTAGCGTGTGTCAGAAATCGCTTGGTGTTTGCACTTTGGGAGGTGGTCTGTGCTGGGAGTGAGAGTGAGATTTAGGCTGAGAATGTGTGTTGGGAGTGCTGGGAGTTGAGGCAAATGCAGATGGGCAGAGTGTGTTTGGCTGTGAAAGCGGTGTCAAGGGAAGGTGAGGACCAGCAACAGCTCTAAGCCCCTAGAGGTAACAGGCAGCACAAATCCCTGGGATGTTTGCACTTTGGGAGGTGGTCTGTGCCGGGAGTGAGAGTGTGTTGAGAGTGCTGGGAGTTGAGGAAAAGGCAGATGGGCAGAGTGTGTTTGGCTGTGGAAGCGGTGTCAAGGGAAGATGAGGACCAGCAACAACTCGCAGCCCTTAGATGTAGCGTGCGGGATAAATGGCTTGGAAGTTTGCACTTTGGGAGGTGGTCTGTGCTGGGAGTGAGAGTGAGATTGAGCCTGAGAATGTGTGTTGGGAGTGCTGGGAGGCAAAGGCAGGGTAGATGGCCAGAGTGTGTTTGTCTGTGAAAGCAGTGTCAAGGGAAGGTGAGGACCAGCAACAGCTCTAAGCCCTTAGATGTAGCGTGTGTCAGAAATCGCTTCGTTGTTGGCACTTTGGGAGGTGGTGTGTGCCGAGAGTGAGAGTGTGATGGGAGAGCTGGGAGGCAAGGCAAAGGGAGATGGCAAGAGTGTGTTTGGCTCTGAAAGCGGTGTCAAGGTTAGGTGAGGACCAGCAACAGCTCTAAGCCCTTAGGCCTATCGTCTGGGAGAAATGGCTTGGACGTTTGCACTTTGGGAGGTGGTCTGTGCCGGGAGTGAGAGTTAGATTGAGCCTGAGTATGTGTTTTTGGAGTGCAGGGAGGCAAAGGCAGGGTAGATGGGCAGAGTGTGTTTGGCTGTGAAAGCGGTGGCAGAGTGTGTTTGGCTGTGAAAGCGGTGTCAAGGGAAGGTGAGGACCAGCAACAGCTCTAAGCGCTTAGGCCTATCGTAAGGGAGAAATGGCTTGGACGTTTGCACTTTGGGAGGTGGTCTGTGCCGGGAGTGAGAGTGAGTTTGAGCCTGAGAATGAGTGTTGGGAGTGCAGGGAGGGAAAGCCAGGGTAGATGGCCAGAGTGTGTTTGTCTGTGAAAGCGGTGTCAAGGGAAGGTGAGGACCAGCAACAGCTCTAAGGCCTTAGATGTAGCGTGCGTCAGAAATGGCTTGGTTGTTGGCACTTTGGGAGGTGGTCTGTGCAGTAGTGAGAGTGTGTTGGGAGTGCTGGGAGTTGAGGAAAAGGCAGATGGGCAGAGTGTGTTTGGCTGTGAAAGTGGTGTCAAGGGAAGGTGAGGACCAGCAACAGCTCTAAGCCCTTAGAGGTAGCGTGCGTCAGAATTCGCTTGGTTGTTGGCACTTTGGGAGGTGGTGTGTGCCGAGAGTGAGAGTCTGTTGGGAGTGCTGGGAGGCAAGGCAAAGGGAGATGGCCACAGTGTGTTTGGCTGTGAAAGCGGTGTCAAGGGAAGGTGAGGACCAGCAACAGCTCTAAGCCCTTAGGCCTATCGTATGGGAGAAATGGCTTGGACGTTTGCACTTTGGGAGGTGGTCTGTGCCGGGAGTGAGAGTCAGATTGAGCCAGTGACTGTGTGTTGGGAGTGCAGGGAGGGAAAGCCAGGGTAGATGGGCAGAGTGTGTTTGGCTGTGAAAGCGGTGTCAAGGGAAGGTGAGGACCAGCAACAGCTCTAAGCCCTTAGATGTAGCGTGTGTCAGAAATCGCTTGGGTGTTTGGACTTTGGGAGGTGGTCTGTGCCGGGAGTGAGAGTCAGATTGAGCCTGAGAATGTGTGTTGGGAGTGCAGGGAGGGAAAGCCAGGGTAGAAGGCCAGAGTGTGTTTGTCTGTGAAAGCGGTGTCAAGGGAAGGTGAGGACCAGCAACAGCTCTAAGCCCTTAGATGTAGCGTGTGTCAGAAATCGCTTGGGTGTTTGGACTTTGGGAGGTGGTCTGTGTCAAGAATGAGAATGTGTGTTGGGAGTGCTGGGAGGGAAGTCCAGTTCAGATGGCCAGAGTGTGTTTGGCTGTGAAAGCATTGGCACGGGAAGGTGAGGAGCAATTAAATCTTTGAGTGCTCTCTATCATGTGTGCCTTGGGACAAATCGCTGGTCGTTCGCAGAGTCGAGAAGGGTTCTGCTGATGGTGACAGTGAGACAGTGTTGGCAGTGTAAGGAAATAAGCAAGCGCAGAGCGCCACTGTGTGTTTGGCTGTGAAACAACACACAGCGAAAGCTGATGAACAGCAAGAGCTTTGAGTGCTGGCACTTTGCTGTGGGAAAAACGCTGGACGTTTGCAGTGTGGGAGCAGGGCTCTGCCGATTGCAAGCAGTGACGTTCCGCACTTGCTAGCTCCGTAAACTGCCAACACCCATGTCACTCTCACGATCGGCAGAGCCCTGCTCTGACACGGCAAGCAGCCAGCCAGTTCTCCCACCGCCAAGGTGCCAGCACGGGAAGCTCTCGCTCCTCCTTAACATTCCTAGCCAGCACCTTCACAGCGAAATGCACAACGGTGATGTGCACTTCCCTTGCCTCCCAGCACTCCCAACACCCATTCCCAAGCTCAGTCTCACGCTTGGCGCAGATCACCTGCCAAATTCCAGTGACTTGTACCAGAGAGTAAGGGAATGAGTATTGGGAGTGCTGGGAGGCAAGGCAAAGGCAGATGGCCAGTGTGTTTGGCTGTGAAAGCGGTGTCAAGGGAAGGTGAGGACCAGCAACAGCTCTAAGCCCTTAGGCCTATCGTCTGGGAGAAATGGCTTGGACGTTTGCACTTTGGGAGGTGGTCTGTGCCGGGAGTGAGAGTTAGATTGAGCCTGAGAATGTGTGTTGGGAGTGCTGGGAGGCAAAGGCAGGGTAGATGGGCCGAGGGTGTTTGGCTGTGAAAGCGGTGTCAAGGGAAGGTGAGGACCAGCCACAGGTCTAAGCCCTTAGATGTAGCGTGCGTCAGAAATCGCTTGGGTGTTTGCACTTTGGGAGGTGGTCTGTACCGACAGTGAGAGTGTGTTGGGAATCTTGGGAGTTGAGGCAAAGGCAGAATGCCAGAGTGTGTTTGGCTGTGAAAGCGGTGTCAAGGGAAGGTGACGACCAGCAACAGCTCTCAGCCCTTAGGCCTATCGTATGGGAGAAATGGCTTGGACGTTTGCACTTTGGGAGGTGGTCAGTGCCGGGAGTGAGAGTAAGATTGAGCCTGAGAATGTGTGTTGGGAGTGCTGGGAGGCAAAGCCAGGGTAGATGGCCAGAGTGTGTTTGTCTGTGAAAGCGGTGTCAAGGGAAGGTGAGGACCAGCAACAGCTCTAAGCCCCTAGAGGTAACATGCGGCAGAATCGCTCGGATGTTTGCACTTTGTGAGGTGGCGTGTGCCGAGAGTGAGAGTGTGTTGAGAGTGCTGGGAGGCAAGGCAAAGGCAGATGGCCAGAGCGTGTTTGGCTGCGAATGCGCTGTCAAGGTAAGGTGAGGACCAGCAACAGCTCTAAGCCCTTAATGTAGCGTGTGTCAGAAATCGCTTGGTGTTTGCACTTTGGGAGGTGGTCTGTGCTGGGAGTGAGAGTGAGATTTAGGCTGAGAATGTGTGTTGGGAGTGCTGGGAGTTGAGGCAAATGCAGATGGGCAGAGTGTGTTTGGCTGTGAAAGCGGTGTCAAGGGAAGGTGAGGACCAGCAACAGCTCTAAGCCCCTAGAGGTAACAGGCAGCACAAATCCCTGGGATGTTTGCACTTTGGGAGGTGGTCTGTGCCGGGAGTGAGAGTGTGTTGAGAGTGCTGGGAGTTGAGGAAAAGGCAGATGGGCAGAGTGTGTTTGGCTGTGGAAGCGGTGTCAAGGGAAGATGAGGACCAGCAACAACTCGCAGCCCTTAGATGTAGCGTGCGGGATAAATGGCTTGGAAGTTTGCACTTTGGGAGGTGGTCTGTGCTGGGAGTGAGAGTGAGATTGAGCCTGAGAATGTGTGTTGGGAGTGCTGGGAGGCAAAGGCAGGGTAGATGGCCAGAGTGTGTTTGTCTGTGAAAGCAGTGTCAAGGGAAGGTGAGGACCAGCAACAGCTCTAAGCCCTTAGATGTAGCGTGTGTCAGAAATCGCTTCGTTGTTGGCACTTTGGGAGGTGGTGTGTGCCGAGAGTGAGAGTGTGATGGGAGAGCTGGGAGGCAAGGCAAAGGGAGATGGCAAGAGTGTGTTTGGCTCTGAAAGCGGTGTCAAGGTTAGGTGAGGACCAGCAACAGCTCTAAGCCCTTAGGCCTATCGTCTGGGAGAAATGGCTTGGACGTTTGCACTTTGGGAGGTGGTCTGTGCCGGGAGTGAGAGTTAGATTGAGCCTGAGTATGTGTTTTTGGAGTGCAGGGAGGCAAAGGCAGGGTAGATGGGCAGAGTGTGTTTGGCTGTGAAAGCGGTGGCAGAGTGTGTTTGGCTGTGAAAGCGGTGTCAAGGGAAGGTGAGGACCAGCAACAGCTCTAAGCGCTTAGGCCTATCGTAAGGGAGAAATGGCTTGGACGTTTGCACTTTGGGAGGTGGTCTGTGCCGGGAGTGAGAGTGAGTTTGAGCCTGAGAATGAGTGTTGGGAGTGCAGGGAGGGAAAGCCAGGGTAGATGGCCAGAGTGTGTTTGTCTGTGAAAGCGGTGTCAAGGGAAGGTGAGGACCAGCAACAGCTCTAAGGCCTTAGATGTAGCGTGCGTCAGAAATGGCTTGGTTGTTGGCACTTTGGGAGGTGGTCTGTGCAGTAGTGAGAGTGTGTTGGGAGTGCTGGGAGTTGAGGAAAAGGCAGATGGGCAGAGTGTGTTTGGCTGTGAAAGTGGTGTCAAGGGAAGGTGAGGACCAGCAACAGCTATAAGCCCTTAGATGTAACGTGTGTCAGAAATCGCTTGGGTGTTGGCACTTTGGGAGGTGGTGTGTGACGAGAGTGAGAGTGTGTTGGGAGTGCTGGGAGGCAAGGCAAAGGCAGATGGCCAGAGTGTGTTTGTCTGTGAAAGCGGTGTCAAGGGAAGGTGAGGACCAGCAACAGCTATAAGCCCTTAGATGTAACGTGTGTCAGAAATCGCTTGGGTGTTGGCACTTTGGGAGGTGGTGTGTGACGAGAGTGAGAGTGTGTTGGGAGTGCTGGGAGGCAAGGCAAAGGCAGATGGCCAGAGTGTGTTTGTCTGTGAAAGCGGTGTCAAGGGAAGGTGAGGACCAGCAACAGCTCTAAGCCCTTAGTCCTAACGCATGGGAGAAATGGCTTGTGTGTTGCCACTTTGGGAGGTGGTCTGTGCCGGGAGTGAGAGTGAGATTGAGCCTGAGAATGTGTGTTGGGAGTGCAGGGAGGGAAAGGCAGGGTAGATGGCCAGAGTGTGTTTGTATGTGAAAGCGGTGTCAAGGGAAGGTGAGGACCAGCAACAGCTCTAAGCCCTTAGAGGTAGCGTGCGTCAGAATTCGCTTGGTTGTTGGCACTTTGGGAGGTGGTGTGTGCCGAGAGTGAGAGTCTGTTGGGAGTGCTGGGAGGCAAGGCAAAGGCAGATGGCCACAGTGTGTTTGGCTGTGAAAGCGGTGTCAAGGGAAGGTGAGGACCAGCAACAGCTCTAAGCCCTTAGGCCTATCGTATGGGAGAAATGGCTTGGACGTTTGCACTTTGGGAGGTGGTCTGTGCCGGGAGTGAGAGTCAGATTGAGCCAGTGACTGTGTGTTGGGAGTGCAGGGAGGGAAAGCCAGGGTAGATGGGCAGAGTGTGTTTGGCTGTGAAAGCGGTGTCAAGGGAAGGTGAGGACCAGCAACAGCTCTAAGCCCTTAGATGTAGCGTGTGTCAGAAATCGCTTGGGTGTTTGGACTTTGGGAGGTGGTCTGTGCCGGGAGTGAGAGTCAGATTGAGCCTGAGAATGTGTGTTGGGAGTGCAGGGAGGGAAAGCCAGGGTAGAAGGCCAGAGTGTGTTTGTCTGTGAAAGCGGTGTCAAGGGAAGGTGAGGACCAGCAACAGCTCTAAGCCCTTAGATGTAGCGTGTGTCAGAAATCGCTTGGGTGTTTGGACTTTGGGAGGTGGTCTGTGTCAAGAATGAGAATGTGTGTTGGGAGTGCTGGGAGGGAAGTCCAGTTCAGATGGCCAGAGTGTGTTTGGCTGTGAAAGCATTGGCACGGGAAGGTGAGGAGCAATTAAATCTTTGAGTGCTCTCTATCATGTGTGCCTTGGGACAAATCGCTGGTCGTTCGCAGAGTCGAGAAGGGTTCTGCTGATGGTGACAGTGAGACAGTGTTGGCAGTGTAAGGAAATAAGCAAGCGCAGAGCGCCACTGTGTGTTTGGCTGTGAAACAACACACAGCGAAAGCTGATGAACAGCAAGAGCTTTGAGTGCTGGCACTTTGCTGTGGGAAAAACGCTGGACGTTTGCAGTGTGGGAGCAGGGCTCTGCCGATTGCAAGCAGTGACGTTCCGCACTTGCTAGCTCCGTAAACTGCCAACACCCATGTCACTCTCACGATCGGCAGAGCCCTGCTCTGACACGGCAAGCAGCCAGCCAGTTCTCCCACCGCCAAGGTGCCAGCACGGGAAGCTCTCGCTCCTCCTTAACATTCCTAGCCAGCACCTTCACAGCGAAACGCACAACGGTGATGTGCACTTCCCTTGCCTCCCAGCACTCCCAACACCCATTCCCAAGCTCAGTCTCACGCTTGGCGCAGATCACCTGCCAAATTCCAGTGACTTGTACCAGAGAGTAAGGGAATGAGTATTGGGAGTGCTGGGAGGCAAGGCAAAGGCAGATGGCCAGTGTGTTTGGCTGTGAAAGCGGTGTCAAGGGAAGGTGAGGACCAGCAACAGCTCTAAGCCCTTAGGCCTATCGTATGGGAGAAATGGCTTGGACGTTTGCACTTTGGGAGGTGGTCTGTGCCGGGAGTGAGAGTTAGATTGAGCCTGAGAATGTGTGTTGGGAGTGCTGGGAGGCAAAGGCAGGGTAGATGGGCCGAGGGTGTTTGGCTGTGAAAGCGGTGTCAAGGGAAGGTGAGGACCAGCCACAGGTCTAAGCCCTTAGATGTAGCGTGCGTCAGAAATCGCTTGGGTGTTTGCACTTTGGGAGGTGGTCTGTACCGACAGTGAGAGTGTGTTGGGAATCTTGGGAGTTGAGGCAAAGGCAGAATGCCAGAGTGTGTTTGGCTGTGAAAGCGGTGTCAAGGGAAGGTGAGGACCAGCAACAGCTCTCAGCCCTTAGGCCTATCGTATGGGAGAAATGGCTTGGACGTTTGCACTTTGGGAGGTGGTCAGTGCCGGGAGTGAGAGTAAGATTGAGCCTGAGAATGTGTGTTGGGAGTGCTGGGAGGCAAAGCCAGGGTAGATGGCCAGAGTGTGTTTGTCTGTGAAAGCGGTGTCAAGGGAAGGTGAGGACCAGCAACAGCTCTAAGCCCCTAGAGGTAACATGCGGCAGAATCGCTCGGATGTTTGCACTTTGTGAGGTGGCGTGTGCCGAGAGTGAGAGTGTGTTGAGAGTGCTGGGAGGCAAGGCAAAGGCAGATGGCCAGAGCGTGTTTGGCTGCGAATGCGCTGTCAAGGTAAGGTGAGGACCAGCAACAGCTCTAAGCCCTTAATGTAGCGTGTGTCAGAAATCGCTTGGTGTTTGCACTTTGGGAGGTGGTCTGTGCTGGGAGTGAGAGTGAGATTTAGGCTGAGAATGTGTGTTGGGAGTGCTGGGAGTTGAGGCAAATGCAGATGGGCAGAGTGTGTTTGGCTGTGAAAGCGGTGTCAAGGGAAGGTGAGGACCAGCAACAGCTCTAAGCCCCTAGAGGTAACAGGCAGCACAAATCCCTGGGATGTTTGCACTTTGGGAGGTGGTCTGTGCCGGGAGTGAGAGTGTGTTGAGAGTGCTGGGAGTTGAGGAAAAGGCAGATGGGCAGAGTGTGTTTGGCTGTGGAAGCGGTGTCAAGGGAAGATGAGGACCAGCAACAACTCGCAGCCCTTAGATGTAGCGTGCGGGATAAATGGCTTGGAAGTTTGCACTTTGGGAGGTGGTCTGTGCTGGGAGTGAGAGTGAGATTGAGCCTGAGAATGTGTGTTGGGAGTGCTGGGAGGCAAAGGCAGGGTAGATGGCCAGAGTGTGTTTGTCTGTGAAAGCAGTGTCAAGGGAAGGTGAGGACCAGCAACAGCTCTAAGCCCTTAGATGTAGCGTGTGTCAGAAATCGCTTCGTTGTTGGCACTTTGGGAGGTGGTGTGTGCCGAGAGTGAGAGTGTGATGGGAGAGCTGGGAGGCAAGGCAAAGGGAGATGGCAAGAGTGTGTTTGGCTCTGAAAGCGGTGTCAAGGTTAGGTGAGGACCAGCAACAGCTCTAAGCCCTTAGGCCTATCGTCTGGGAGAAATGGCTTGGACGTTTGCACTTTGGGAGGTGGTCTGTGCCGGGAGTGAGAGTTAGATTGAGCCTGAGTATGTGTTTTTGGAGTGCAGGGAGGCAAAGGCAGGGTAGATGGGCAGAGTGTGTTTGGCTGTGAAAGCGGTGGCAGAGTGTGTTTGGCTGTGAAAGCGGTGTCAAGGGAAGGTGAGGACCAGCAACAGCTCTAAGCGCTTAGGCCTATCGTAAGGGAGAAATGGCTTGGACGTTTGCACTTTGGGAGGTGGTCTGTGCCGGGAGTGAGAGTGAGTTTGAGCCTGAGAATGAGTGTTGGGAGTGCAGGGAGGGAAAGCCAGGGTAGATGGCCAGAGTGTGTTTGTCTGTGAAAGCGGTGTCAAGGGAAGGTGAGGACCAGCAACAGCTCTAAGGCCTTAGATGTAGCGTGCGTCAGAAATGGCTTGGTTGTTGGCACTTTGGGAGGTGGTCTGTGCAGTAGTGAGAGTGTGTTGGGAGTGCTGGGAGTTGAGGAAAAGGCAGATGGGCAGAGTGTGTTTGGCTGTGAAAGTGGTGTCAAGGGAAGGTGAGGACCAGCAACAGCTATAAGCCCTTAGATGTAACGTGTGTCAGAAATCGCTTGGGTGTTGGCACTTTGGGAGGTGGTGTGTGACGAGAGTGAGAGTGTGTTGGGAGTGCTGGGAGGCAAGGCAAAGGCAGATGGCCAGAGTGTGTTTGTCTGTGAAAGCGGTGTCAAGGGAAGGTGAGGACCAGCAACAGCTCTAAGCCCCTAGAGGTAACGTGTGTCAGAAATCGCTTGGGTGTTGGCACTTTGGGAGGTGGTGTGTGACGAGAGTGAGAGTGTGTTGGGAGTGCTGGGAGGCAAGGCAAAGGCAGATGGCCAGAGTGTGTTTGTCTGTGAAAGCGGTGTCAAGGGAAGGTGAGGACCAGCAACAGCTCTAAGCCCTTAGTCCTAACGCATGGGAGAAATGGCTTGTGTGTTGCCACTTTGGGAGGTGGTCTGTGCCGGGAGTGAGAGTGAGATTGAGCCTGAGAATGTGTGTTGGGAGTGCAGGGAGGGAAAGGCAGGGTAGATGGCCAGAGTGTGTTTGTATGTGAAAGCGGTGTCAAGGGAAGGTGAGGACCAGCAACAGCTCTAAGCCCTTAGAGGTAGCGTGCGTCAGAATTCGCTTGGTTGTTGGCACTTTGGGAGGTGGTGTGTGCCGAGAGTGAGAGTCTGTTGGGAGTGCTGGGAGGCAAGGCAAAGGGAGATGGCCACAGTGTGTTTGGCTGTGAAAGCGGTGTCAAGGGAAGGTGAGGACCAGCAACAGCTCTAAGCCCTTAGGCCTATCGTATGGGAGAAATGGCTTGGACGTTTGCACTTTGGGAGGTGGTCTGTGCCGGGAGTGAGAGTCAGATTGAGCCAGTGACTGTGTGTTGGGAGTGCAGGGAGGGAAAGCCAGGGTAGATGGGCAGAGTGTGTTTGGCTGTGAAAGCGGTGTCAAGGGAAGGTGAGGACCAGCAACAGCTCTAAGCCCTTAGATGTAGCGTGTGTCAGAAATCGCTTGGGTGTTTGGACTTTGGGAGGTGGTCTGTGCCGGGAGTGAGAGTCAGATTGAGCCTGAGAATGTGTGTTGGGAGTGCAGGGAGGGAAAGCCAGGGTAGAAGGCCAGAGTGTGTTTGTCTGTGAAAGCGGTGTCAAGGGAAGGTGAGGACCAGCAACAGCTCTAAGCCCTTAGATGTAGCGTGTGTCAGAAATCGCTTGGGTGTTTGGACTTTGGGAGGTGGTCTGTGTCAAGAATGAGAATGTGTGTTGGGAGTGCTGGGAGGGAAGTCCAGTTCAGATGGCCAGAGTGTGTTTGGCTGTGAAAGCATTGGCACGGGAAGGTGAGGAGCAATTAAATCTTTGAGTGCTCTCTATCATGTGTGCCTTGGGACAAATCGCTGGTCGTTCGCAGAGTCGAGAAGGGTTCTGCTGATGGTGACAGTGAGACAGTGTTGGCAGTGTAAGGAAATAAGCAAGCGCAGAGCGCCACTGTGTGTTTGGCTGTGAAACAACACACAGCGAAAGCTGATGAACAGCAAGAGCTTTGAGTGCTGGCACTTTGCTGTGGGAAAAACGCTGGACGTTTGCAGTGTGGGAGCAGGGCTCTGCCGATTGCAAGCAGTGACGTTCCGCACTTGCTAGCTCCGTAAACTGCCAACACCCATGTCACTCTCACGATCGGCAGAGCCCTGCTCTGACACGGCAAGCAGCCAGCCAGTTCTCCCACCGCCAAGGTGCCAGCACGGGAAGCTCTCGCTCCTCCTTAACATTCCTAGCCAGCACCTTCACAGCGAAACGCACAACGGTGATGTGCACTTCCCTTGCCTCCCAGCACTCCCAACACCCATTCCCAAGCTCAGTCTCACGCTTGGCGCAGATCACCTGCCAAATTCCAGTGACTTGTACCAGAGAGTAAGGGAATGAGTATTGGGAGTGCTGGGAGGCAAGGCAAAGGCAGATGGCCAGTGTGTTTGGCTGTGAAAGCGGTGTCAAGGGAAGGTGAGGACCAGCAACAGCTCTAAGCCCTTAGGCCTATCGTATGGGAGAAATGGCTTGGACGTTTGCACTTTGGGAGGTGGTCTGTGCCGGGAGTGAGAGTCAGATTGAGCCAGTGACTGTGTGTTGGGAGTGCAGGGAGGGAAAGCCAGGGTAGATGGGCAGAGTGTGTTTGGCTGTGAAAGCGGTGTCAAGGGAAGGTGAGGACCAGCAACAGCTCTAAGCCCTTAGATGTAGCGTGTGTCAGAAATCGCTTGGGTGTTTGGACTTTGGGAGGTGGTCTGTGCCGGGAGTGAGAGTCAGATTGAGCCTGAGAATGTGTGTTGGGAGTGCAGGGAGGGAAAGCCAGGGTAGAAGGCCAGAGTGTGTTTGTCTGTGAAAGCGGTGTCAAGGGAAGGTGAGGACCAGCAACAGCTCTAAGCCCTTAGATGTAGCGTGTGTCAGAAATCGCTTGGGTGTTTGGACTTTGGGAGGTGGTCTGTGTCAAGAATGAGAATGTGTGTTGGGAGTGCTGGGAGGGAAGTCCAGTTCAGATGGCCAGAGTGTGTTTGGCTGTGAAAGCATTGGCACGGGAAGGTGAGGAGCAATTAAATCTTTGAGTGCTCTCTATCATGTGTGCCTTGGGACAAATCGCTGGTCGTTCGCAGAGTCGAGAAGGGTTCTGCTGATGGTGACAGTGAGACAGTGTTGGCAGTGTAAGGAAATAAGCAAGCGCAGAGCGCCACTGTGTGTTTGGCTGTGAAACAACACACAGCGAAAGCTGATGAACAGCAAGAGCTTTGAGTGCTGGCACTTTGCTGTGGGAAAAACGCTGGACGTTTGCAGTGTGGGAGCAGGGCTCTGCCGATTGCAAGCAGTGACGTTCCGCACTTGCTAGCTCCGTAAACTGCCAACACCCATGTCACTCTCACGATCGGCAGAGCCCTGCTCTGACACGGCAAGCAGCCAGCCAGTTCTCCCACCGCCAAGGTGCCAGCACGGGAAGCTCTCGCTCCTCCTTAACATTCCTAGCCAGCACCTTCACAGCGAAACGCACAACGGTGATGTGCACTTCCCTTGCCTCCCAGCACTCCCAACACCCATTCCCAAGCTCAGTCTCACGCTTGGCGCAGATCACCTGCCAAATTCCAGTGACTTGTACCAGAGAGTAAGGGAATGAGTATTGGGAGTGCTGGGAGGCAAGGCAAAGGCAGATGGCCAGTGTGTTTGGCTGTGAAAGCGGTGTCAAGGGAAGGTGAGGACCAGCAACAGCTCTAAGCCCTTAGGCCTATCGTATGGGAGAAATGGCTTGGACGTTTGCACTTTGGGAGGTGGTCTGTGCCGGGAGTGAGAGTCAGATTGAGCCAGTGACTGTGTGTTGGGAGTGCAGGGAGGGAAAGCCAGGGTAGATGGGCAGAGTGTGTTTGGCTGTGAAAGCGGTGTCAAGGGAAGGTGAGGACCAGCAACAGCTCTAAGCCCTTAGATGTAGCGTGCGTCAGAAATGGCTTGGTTGTTGGCACTTTGGGAGGTGGTCTGTGCAGTAGTGAGAGTGTGTTGGGAGTGCTGGGAGTTGAGGAAAAGGCAGATGGGCAGAGTGTGTTTGGCTGTGAAAGTGGTGTCAAGGGAAGGTGAGGACCAGCAACAGCTATAAGCCCTTAGATGTAACGTGTGTCAGAAATCGCTTGGGTGTTGGCACTTTGGGAGGTGGTGTGTGACGAGAGTGAGAGTGTGTTGGGAGTGCTGGGAGGCAAGGCAAAGGCAGATGGCCAGAGTGTGTTTGTCTGTGAAAGCGGTGTCAAGGGAAGGTGAGGACCAGCAACAGCTATAAGCCCTTAGATGTAACGTGTGTCAGAAATCGCTTGGGTGTTGGCACTTTGGGAGGTGGTGTGTGACGAGAGTGAGAGTGTGTTGGGAGTGCTGGGAGGCAAGGCAAAGGCAGATGGCCAGAGTGTGTTTGTCTGTGAAAGCGGTGTCAAGGGAAGGTGAGGACCAGCAACAGCTCTAAGCCCTTAGTCCTAACGCATGGGAGAAATGGCTTGTGTGTTGCCACTTTGGGAGGTGGTCTGTGCCGGGAGTGAGAGTGAGATTGAGCCTGAGAATGTGTGTTGGGAGTGCAGGGAGGGAAAGGCAGGGTAGATGGCCAGAGTGTGTTTGTCTGTGAAAGCGGTGTCAAGGGAAGGTGAGGACCAGCAACAGCTCTAAGCCCTTAGAGGTAGCGTGCGTCAGAATTCGCTTGGTTGTTGGCACTTTGGGAGGTGTTGTGTGCCGAGAGTGAGAGTCTGTTGGGAGTGCTGGGAGGCAAGGCAAAGGGAGATGGCCACAGTGTGTTTGGCTGTGAAAGCGGTGTCAAGGGAAGGTGAGGACCAGCAACAGCTCTAAGCCCTTAGGCCTATCGTATGGGAGAAATGGCTTGGACGTTTGCACTTTGGGAGGTGGTCTGTGCCGGGAGTGAGAGTCAGATTGAGCCAGTGACTGTGTGTTGGGAGTGCAGGGAGGGAAAGCCAGGGTAGATGGGCAGAGTGTGTTTGGCTGTGAAAGCGGTGTCAAGGGAAGGTGAGGACCAGCAACAGCTCTAAGCCCTTAGATGTAGCGTGTGTCAGAAATCGCTTGGGTGTTTGGACTTTGGGAGGTGGTCTGTGCCGGGAGTGAGAGTCAGATTGAGCCTGAGAATGTGTGTTGGGAGTGCAGGGAGGGAAAGCCAGGGTAGAAGGCCAGAGTGTGTTTGTCTGTGAAAGCGGTGTCAAGGGAAGGTGAGGACCAGCAACAGCTCTAAGCCCTTAGATGTAGCGTGTGTCAGAAATCGCTTGGGTGTTTGGACTTTGGGAGGTGGTCTGTGTCAAGAATGAGAATGTGTGTTGGGAGTGCTGGGAGGGAAGTCCAGTTCAGATGGCCAGAGTGTGTTTGGCTGTGAAAGCATTGGCACGGGAAGGTGAGGAGCAATTAAATCTTTGAGTGCTCTCTATCATGTGTGCCTTGGGACAAATCGCTGGTCGTTCGCAGAGTCGAGAAGGGTTCTGCTGATGGTGACAGTGAGACAGTGTTGGCAGTGTAAGGAAATAAGCAAGCGCAGAGCGCCACTGTGTGTTTGGCTGTGAAACAACACACAGCGAAAGCTGATGAACAGCAAGAGCTTTGAGTGCTGGCACTTTGCTGTGGGAAAAACGCTGGACGTTTGCAGTGTGGGAGCAGGGCTCTGCCGATTGCAAGCAGTGACGTTCCGCACTTGCTAGCTCCGTAAACTGCCAACACCCATGTCACTCTCACGATCGGCAGAGCCCTGCTCTGACACGGCAAGCAGCCAGCCAGTTCTCCCACCGCCAAGGTGCCAGCACGGGAAGCTCTCGCTCCTCCTTAACATTCCTAGCCAGCACCTTCACAGTGAAACGCACAACGGTGATGTGCACTTCCCTTGCCTCCCAGCACTCCCAACACCCATTCCCAAGCTCAGTCTCACGCTTGGCGCAGATCACCTGCCAAATTCCAGTGACTTGTACCAGAGAGTAAGGGAATGAGTATTGGGAGTGCTGGGAGGCAAGGCAAAGGCAGATGGCCAGAGTGTGTTTGGCTGTGAAAGCGGTGTCAAGGGAAGGTGAGGACCAGCAACAGCTCTAAGCCCTTAGGCCTATCGTATGGGAGAAATGGCTTGGACGTTTGCACTTTGGGAGGTGGTCTGTGCCGGGAGTGAGAGTTAGATTGAGCCTGAGAATGTGTGTTGGGAGTGCTGGGAGGCAAAGGCAGGGTAGATGGGCCGAGGGTGTTTGGCTGTGAAAGCGGTGTCAAGTGAAGGTGAGGACCAGCAACAGCTCTAAGCCCTTAGATGTAGCGTGCGTCAGAAATCGCTTGGGTGTTTGCATTTTGGGAGGTGGTCTGTGCCGGGAGTGAGAGTGTGTTGAGAGTGCTGGGAGGCAAAGCTAGGGTAGACGGCTGGAGTGAGTTTGGTTGTGAAAGCAGTGTCAAGGGAAGGTGAGGACCAGCAACAGCTCTAAGCCCTTAGAGGTAGCTTGCGGCAGAAATCTCTTGGGTGTTTGGACTTTGGGAGGTGGTCTGTGCCGGGAGTGAGAGTGAGATTGAGCCTGAGAATGTGTGTTGGGAGTGCCGGGAGGCAAGGCAAAGGCAGATGGGCAGAGTGTGTTTGTCTGTGAAAGCGGTGTCAAGGGAAGGTGAGGACCAGCAACAGCTCTAAGCGCTTAGGCCTATCGTATGGGAGAAATGGCTTGGACGTTTGCACTTTGGGTGGTGGTCTGTGCCGGGAGTGAGAGTGAGTTTGAGCCTGAGAATGAGTGTTGGGAGTGCAGGGAGGGAAAGCCAGGGTAGATGGCCAGAGTGTGTTTGTCTGTGAAAGCGGTGTCAAGGGAAGGTGAGGACCAGCAACAGCTCTAAGCCCTTAGATGTAGCGTGTGTCAGAAATCGCTTGGTGTTTGCACTTTGGGAGGTGGTCTGCGCCGGGAGTGAGAGTGATATTGAGCCTGAGAATGTGTGTTGGGAGTGCTGGGAGTTGAGGCAAAGGCAGATGGGCAGAGTGCGTTTGGCTGTGAATGCGGTGTCAAGGGAAGGTGAGGATCAGCAACAGCTCTGAGCCCTTACATGTAGCGTGCGTCAGAAATAGCTTGGACGTTTGCACTTTGGGAGGTGGTCTGTGCCGAGAGTGAGAATGTGTGTTGGGAGTGCTGGGAGGCAAGGCTAAGGTAGATGGCCAGAGTGTGTTTGGCTGTGAAAGCGGTGTCAAGGGAAGGTGAGGACCAGCAACAGCTCTAAGCCCTTAGAGGTAACATGCGGCACAAAACGCTGGGATGTTTGCACTTTGGGAGGTGGTGTGTGCCGAGAGTGAGAGTGTGTTGAGAGTGCTGGGAAGCAAGGCAAATGTAGACGGCCAGAGTGTGTTTGGCTGTGAAAGCGGTGTTAAAGATAGGTGAGGACCAGCAACAATTCTAAGCCCTTAGGCCTATCGTATGGGAGAAATGGCGTGGACGTTTGCACTTTGGGAGGTGGTCTGTGCCGGGAGTGAGAGTGAGATTGAGCCTGAGAATGTGTGTTGGGAGTGCTGGGAGGCAAAGGCAGGGTAGATGGCCAGAGTGTGTTTGGCTGTGAAAGCGCAGTCAAGGGAAGGTGAGGACCAGCAACAGCTCTAAGGCCTCAGATGTAGCGTGCGTCAGAAATGGCTTGGTTGTTGGCACTTTGGGAGGTGGTCTGTGCAGTAGTGAGAGTGTGTTGGGAGTGCTGGGAGTTGAGGAAAAGGCAGATGGGCAGAGTGTGTTTGGCTGTGAAAGTGGTGTCAAGGGAAGGTGAGGACCAGCAACAGCTATAAGCCCTTAGATGTAGCGTGTGTCAGAAATCGCTTGGGTGTTGGCACTTTGGGAGGTGGTGTGTGACGAGAGTGAGAGTGTGTTGGGAGTGCTGGGAGGCAAGGCAAAGGCAGATGGGCAGAGTGTGTTTGGCTGTGAAAGCGGTGTCAAGGGAAGGTGAGGACCAGCAACAGCTCTAAGCCCTTAGTCCTAACGCATGGGAGAAATGGCTTGGACGTTTGCACTTTGGGAGGTGGTCTGTGCCGGGAGTGAGAGTGAGATTGAGCCTGAGAATGTGTGTTGGGAGTGCTGGGAGGCAAAGCCAGGGTAGATGGCCAGAGTGTGTTTGGCTGTGAAAGCGGTGTCAAGGGAAGTTGAGACCAGCAACAGCTCTAAGCCCTTAGATGTAGCGTGCGTCATAAATCGCTTGGGTGTTTGCACTTTGTGAGGTGGTCTGTGCCGAGAGTGAGAATGTGTGTTGGGAGTGCTGGGAGGCAAGGCAAAGGCAGATGGCCAGAGTGTGTTTGGCTGTGAAAGCGGTGTCAAGGGAAGGTGAGGACAAGCAACAACTCGCAGTCCTTAGATGTAGCGTGCGGGATAAATGCCTTGGACGTTTGCACTTTGGGAGGTTGTCTGTGCCGGGAGTGAGAGTGAGATTGAGCCTGAGAATGTGTGTTGGGAGTGCAGGGAGGGAAAGGCAGGGTAGATGGCCAGAGTGTGTTTGTCTGTGAAAGCGGTGTCAAGGGAAGGTGAGGACCAGCAACAGCTCTAAGCCCTTAGAGGTAGCGTGCGTCAGAATTTGCTTGGTTGTTGGCACTTTGGGAGGTGGTGTGTGCCGAGAGTGAGAGTCTGTTGGGAGTGCTGGGAGGCAAGGCAAAGGGAGATGGCCACAGTGTGTTTGGCTGTGAAAGCGGTGTCAAGGGAAGGTGAGGACCAGCAACAGCTCTAAGCCCTTAGGCCTATCGTCTGGGAGAAATGGCTTGGACGTTGGCACTTTGGGAGGTGGTCTGTGCCGGGAGTGAGAGTCAGATTGAGCCAGTGACTGTGTGTTGGGAATGCAGGGAGGGAAAGCCAGGGTAGATGGGCAGAGTGTGTTTGGCTGTGAAAGCGGTGTCAAGGGAAGGTGAGGACCAGCAACAGCTCTAAGCCCTTAGATGTAGCGTGTGTCAGAAATCGCTTGGGTGTTTGGACTTTGGGAGGTGGTCTGTGTCAAGAATGAGAATGTGTGTTGGGAGTGCTGGGAGGGAAGTCCAGTTCAGATGGCCAGAGTGTGTTTGGCTGTGAAAGCATTGGCACGGGAAGGTGAGGAGCAATCAAATCTTTGAGTGCTCTCTATCATGTGTGCCTTGGGACAAATCGCTGGTCGTTCGCAGAGTCGAGAAGGGTTCTGCTGATGGTGACAGTGAGACAGTGTTGGCAGTGTAAGGAAATAAGCAAGCGCAGAGCGCCACTGTGTGTTTGGCTGTGAAACAACACACAGCGAAAGCTGATGAACAGCAAGAGCTTTGAGTGCTGGCACTTTGCTGTGGGAAAAACGCTGGACGTTTGCAGTGTGGGAGCAGGGCTCTGCCGATTGCAAGCAGTGACGTTCCGCACTTGCTTAGCTCCGTAAACTGCCAACACCCATGTCACTCTCACGATCGGCAGAGCCCTGCTCTGACACGGCAAGCAGCCAGCCAGTTCTCCCACCGCCAAGGTGCCAGCACGGGAAGCTCTCGCTCCTCCTTAACATTCCTAGCCAGCACCTTCACAGCGAAACGCACAACGGTGATGTGCACTTCCCTTGCCTCCCAGCACTCCCAACACCCATTCTCAAGCTCAGTCTCACGCTCGGCGCAGATCACCTGCCAAAGTGCAGTGACTTGTACCAGAGAGTAAGGGAATGAGTATTGGGAGTGCTGGGAGGCAAGGCAAAGGCAGATGGCCAGAGTGTGTTTGGCTGTGAAAGCGCAGTCAAGGGAAGGTGAGGACCAGCAGCAGCTCTAAGCCCTTAGATCTAGCGTGTGTCATAAATCGGTTGGGTGTTTGCATTTTGGGAGGTGGTCTGTGCCGGGAGTGAGCGTTAGATTCCGCCTGAGAATGTGTGTTGGGAGTGCTGGGAGGCAAAGCCAGGGTAGATGGGCCGCCGAGGGTGTTTGGCTGTGAACGCGGTGTCAAGGGAAGGTGAGGACCAGCAACAGCTCTAAGCCCTTAGATGTAGCGTGCGTCAGAAAACGCTTGGGTGTTTGCATTTTGGGAGGTGGTCTGTGCCGGGAGTGAGAGTGTGTTGAGAGTGCTGGGAGGCAAAGCTAGGGTAGATGGCCGGAGTGTGTTTGGCTGTGAAAGCGGTGTCAAGGGAAGGTGAGGACCAGCAACAGCTCTAAGGCCTTAGATGTAGCGTGCGTCAGAAATGGCTTGGGTGTTGGCGCTTTGGGAGGTGGTCTGTGCAGTAGTGAGAGTGTGTTGGGAGTGCTGGGAGTTGAGGCAAAGGCAGATGGGCAGAGTGTGTTTGGCTGTGAAAGCGGTGTCAAGGGAAGGTGAGGACCAGCAACAGCTCTAAGCCCTTAGATGTAGCATGCGGCACAAATCGCTGGGATGTTTGCACTTTGGGAAGTGGTCTGTGCCGAGGGTGAGAGTGTGTTGAGAGTGCTGGGAGTTGAGGAAAAGGCAGATGGGCAGAGTGTGTTTGGCTGTGAAAGCGGTGTCAAGGGAAGGTGAGGACCAGCAACAGCTCTAAGCCCTTAGGCCTATCGTATGGGAGAAGTGGCTTGGACGTTTGCACTTTGGGAGGTGGTCTGTGCCGGGAGTGAGAGTCAGATTGAGCCAGTGACTGTGTGTTGGGAGTGCAGGGAGGGAAAGCCAGGGTAGATGGGCAGAGTGTGTTTGGCTGTGAAAGCGGTGTCAAGGGAAGGTGAGGACCAGCAACAGCTCTAAGCCCTTAGATGTAGCGTGTGTCAGAAATCGCTTGGGTGTTTGGACGTTGGGAGGTGGTCTGTGTCAAGAATGAGAATGTGTGTTGGGAGTGCTGGGAGGGAAGTCCAGTTCAGATGGCCAGAGTGTGTTTGGCTGTGAAAGCATTGGCACGGGAAGGTGAGGAGCAATCAAATCTTTAAGTGCTCTCTATCATGTGTGCCTTGGGACAAATCGCTGGTCGTTCGCAGAGTCGAGAAGGGTTCTGCTGATGGTGACAGTGAGACAGTGTTGGCAGTGTAAGGAAATAAGCAAGCGCAGAGCGCCACTGTGTGTTTGGCTGTGAAACAACACACAGCGAAAGCTGATGAACAGCAAGAGCTTTGAGTGCTGGCACTTTGCTGTGGGAAAAACGCTGGACGTTTGCAGTGTGGGAGCAGGGCTCTGCCGATTGCAAGCAGTGACGTTCCGCACTTGCTTAGCTCCGTAAACTGCCAACACCCATGTCACTCTCACGATCGGCAGAGCCCTGCTCTGACACGGCAAGCAGCCAGCCAGTTCTCCCACCGCCAAGGTGCCAGCACGGGAAGCTCTCGCTCCTCCTTAACATTCCTAGCCAGCACCTTCACAGCGAAACGCACAACGGTGATGTGCACTTCCCTTGCCTCCCAGCACTCCCAACACCCATTCTCAAGCTCAGTCTCACGCTCGGCGCAGATCACCTGCCAAAGTGCAGTGACTTGTACCAGAGAGTAAGGGAATGAGTATTGGGAGTGCTGGGAGGCAAGGCAAAGGCAGATGGCCAGAGTGTGTTTGGCTGTGAAAGCGCAGTCAAGGGAAGGTGAGGACCAGCAGCAGCTCTAAGCCCTTAGATCTAGCGTGTGTCATAAATCGGTTGGGTGTTTGCATTTTGGGAGGTGGTCTGTGCCGGGAGTGAGCGTTAGATTCCGCCTGAGAATGTGTGTTGGGAGTGCTGGGAGGCAAAGCCAGGGTAGATGGGCCGCCGAGGGTGTTTGGCTGTGAACGCGGTGTCAAGGGAAGGTGAGGACCAGCAACAGCTCTAAGCCCTTAGATGTAGCGTGCGTCAGAAAACGCTTGGGTGTTTGCATTTTGGGAGGTGGTCTGTGCCGGGAGTGAGAGTGTGTTGAGAGTGCTGGGAGGCAAAGCTAGGGTAGATGGCCAGAGTGTGTTTGTATGTGAAAGCGGTGTCAAGGGAAGGTGAGGACCAGCAACAGCTCTAAGGCCTTAGATGTAGCGTGTGTCAGAAATCGCTTGTTTGTTGGCAATTTGGGAGGTGGTGTGTGCAGAGAGTGAGATTGAGATTGAGCCTGAGAATGTGTGTTGGGAGTGCTGGGAGGCAAGGCAAAGGCAGATGGCCAGAGTGTGTTTGTCTGTGAAAGCGGTGTCAAGGGAAGGTGAGGACCAGCCACAGGTCTAAGCCCTTAGATGTAGCGTGCGTCAGAAATCGCTTGGGTGTTTGCACTTTGGGAGGTGGTCTGTACCGACAGTGAGAGTGTGTTGGGAATCTTGGGAGTTGAGGCAAAGGCAGAATGCCAGAGTGTGTTTGGCTGTGAAAGCGGTGTCAAGGGAAGGTGACGACCAGCAACAGCTCTCAGCCCTTAGGCCTATCGTATGGGAGAAATGGCTTGGACGTTTGCACTTTGGGAGGTGGTCAGTGCCGGGAGTGAGAGTAAGATTGAACCTGAGAATGTGTGTTGGGAGTGCTGGGAGGCAAAGCCAGGGTAGATGGCCAGAGTGTGTTTGTCTGTGAAAGCGGTGTCAAGGGAAGGTGAGGACCAGCAACAGCTCTAAGCCCCTAGAGGTAACATGCGGCAGAATCGCTCGGATGTTTGCACTTTGTGAGGTGGCGTGTGCCGAGAGTGAGAGTGTGTTGAGAGTGCTGGGAGGCAAGGCAAAGGCAGATGGCCAGAGCGTGTTTGGCTGTGAAAGCGGTGTCAAGGGAAGGTGAGGACCAGCAACAGCTCTAAGCCCTTAATGTAGCGTGTGTCAGAAATCGCTTGGTGTTTGCACTTTGGGAGGTGGTCTGTGCTGGGAGTGAGAGTGAGATTTAGGCTGAGAATGTGTGTTGGGAGTGCTGGGAGTTGAGGCAAATGCAGATGGGCAGAGTGTGTTTGGCTGTGAAAGCGGTGTCAAGGGAAGGTGAGGACCAGCAACAGCTCTAAGCCCCTAGAGGTAACAGGCAGCACAAATCCCTGGGATGTTTGCACTTTGGGAGGTGGTCTGTGCCGGGAGTGAGAGTGTGTTGAGAGTGCTGGGAGTTGAGGAAAAGGCAGATGGGCAGAGTGTGTTTGGCTGTGGAAGCGGTGTCAAGGGAAGATGAGGACCAGCAACAACTCGCAGCCCTTAGATGTAGCGTGCGGGATAAATGGCTTGGAAGTTTGCACTTTGGGAGGTGGTCTGTGCTGGGAGTGAGAGTGAGATTGAGCCTGAGAATGTGTGTTGGGAGTGCTGGGAGGCAAAGGCAGGGTAGATGGCCAGAGTGTGTTTGTCTGTGAAAGCAGTGTCAAGGGAAGGTGAGGACCAGCAACAGCTCTAAGCCCTTAGATGTAGCGTGTGTCAGAAATCGCTTCGTTGTTGGCACTTTGGGAGGTGGTGTGTGCCGAGAGTGAGAGTGTGATGGGAGAGCTGGGAGGCAAGGCAAAGGGAGATGGCAAGAGTGCGTTTGGCTGTGAAAGCGGTGTCAAGGTTAGGTGAGGACCAGCAACAGCTCTAAGCCCTTAGGCCTATCGTCTGGGAGAAATGGCTTGGACGTTTGCACTTTGGGAGGTGGTCTGTGCCGGGAGTGAGAGTTAGATTGAGCCTGTGTATGTGTTTTTGGAGTGCAGGGAGGCAAAGGCAGGGTAGATGGGCAGAGTGTGTTTGGCTGTGAAAGCGGTGGCAGAGTGTGTTTGGCTGTGAAAGCGGTGTCAAGGGAAGGTGAGGACCAGCAACAGCTCTAAGCGCTTAGGCCTATCGTAAGGGAGAAATGGCTTGGACGTTTGCACTTTGGGAGGTGGTCTGTGCCGGGAGTGAGAGTGAGTTTGAGCCTGAGAATGAGTGTTGGGAGTGCAGGGAGGGAAAGCCAGGGTAGATGGCCAGAGTGTGTTTGTCTGTGAAAGCGGTGTCGAGGGAAGGTGAGGACCAGCAACAGCTCTAAGGCCTTAGATGTAGCGTGCGTCAGAAATGGCTTGGTTGTTGGCACTTTGGGAGGTGGTCTGTGCAGTAGTGAGAGTGTGTTGGGAGTGCTGGGAGTTGAGGAAAAGGCAGATGGGCAGAGTGTGTTTGGCTGTGAAAGTGGTGTCAAGGGAAGGTGAGGACCAGCAACAGCTATAAGCCCTTAGATGTAACGTGTGTCAGAAATCGCTTGGGTGTTGGCACTTTGGGAGGTGGTGTGTGACGAGAGTGAGAGTGTGTTGGGAGTGCTGGGAGGCAAGGCAAAGGCAGATGGCCAGAGTGTGTTTGTCTGTGAAAGTGGTGTCAAGGGAAGGTGAGGACCAGCAACAGCTATAAGCCCTTAGATGTAACGTGTGTCAGAAATCGCTTGGGTGTTGGCACTTTGGGAGGTGGTGTGTGACGAGAGTGAGAGTGTGTTGGGAGTGCTGGGAGGCAAGGCAAAGGCAGATGGCCAGAGTGTGTTTGTCTGTGAAAGCGGTGTCAAGGGAAGGTGAGGACCAGCAACAGCTCTAAGCCCTTAGTCCTAACGCATGGGAGAAATGGCTTGGTTGTTGGCACTTTGGGAGGTGGTCTGTGCCGGGAGTGAGAGTGAGATTGAGCCTGAGAATGTGTGTTGGGAGTGCAGGGAGGGAAAGGCAGGGTAGATGGCCAGAGTGTGTTTGTATGTGAAAGCGGTGTCAAGGGAAGGTGAGGACCAGCAACAGCTCTAAGCCCTTAGAGGTAGCGTGCGTCAGAATTCGCTTGGTTGTTGGCACTTTGGGAGGTGGTGTGTGCCGAGAGTGAGAGTCTGTTGGGAGTGCTGGGAGGCAAGGCAAAGGGAGATGGCCACAGTGTGTTTGGCTGTGAAAGCGGTGTCAAGGGAAGGTGAGGACCAGCAACAGCTCTAAGCCCTTAGGCCTATCGTATGGGAGAAATGGCTTGGACGTTTGCACTTTGGGAGGTGGTCTGTGCCGGGAGTGAGAGTCAGATTGAGCCAGTGACTGTGTGTTGGGAGTGCAGGGAGGGAAAGCCAGGGTAGATGGGCAGAGTGTGTTTGGCTGTGAAAGCGGTGTCAAGGGAAGGTGAGGACCAGCAACAGCTCTAAGCCCTTAGATGTAGCGTGTGTCAGAAATCGCTTGGGTGTTTGGACTTTGGGAGGTGGTCTGTGCCGGGAGTGAGAGTCAGATTGAGCCTGAGAATGTGTGTTGGGAGTGCAGGGAGGGAAAGCCAGGGTAGAAGGCCAGAGTGTGTTTGTCTGTGAAAGCGGTGTCAAGGGAAGGTGAGGACCAGCAACAGCTCTAAGCCCTTAGATGTAGCGTGTGTCAGAAATCGCTTGGGTGTTTGGACTTTGGGAGGTGGTCTGTGTCAAGAATGAGAATGTGTGTTGGGAGTGCTGGGAGGGAAGTCCAGTTCAGATGGCCAGAGTGTGTTTGGCTGTGAAAGCATTGGCACGGGAAGGTGAGGAGCAATCAAATCTTTGAGTGCTCTCTATCATGTGTGCCTTGGGACAAATCGCTGGTCGTTCGCAGAGTCGAGAAGGGTTCTGCTGATGGTGACAGTGAGACAGTGTTGGCAGTGTAAGGAAATAAGCAAGCGCAGAGCGCCACTGTGTGTTTGGCTGTGAAACAACACACAGCGAAAGCTGATGAACAGCAAGAGCTTTGAGTGCTGGCACTTTGCTGTGGGAAAAACGCTGGACGTTTGCAGTGTGGGAGCAGGGCTCTGCCGATTGCAAGCAGTGACGTTCCGCACTTGCTAGCTCCGTAAACTGCCAACACCCATGTCACTCTCACGATCGGCAGAGCCCTGCTCTGACACGGCAAGCAGCCAGCCAGTTCTCCCACCGCCAAGGTGCCAGCACGGGAAGCTCTCGCTCCTCCTTAACATTCCTAGCCAGCACCTTCACAGCGAAACGCACAACGGTGATGTGCACTTCCCTTGCCTCCCAGCACTCCCAACACCCATTCCCAAGCTCAGTCTCACGCTTGGCGCAGATCACCTGCCAAAGTGCAGTGACTTGTACCAGAGAGTAAGGGAATGAGTATTGGGAGTGCTGGGAGGCAAGGCAAAGGCAGATGGCCAGTGTGTTTGGCTGTGAAAGCGGTGTCAAGGGAAGGTGAGGACCAGCAACAGCTCTAAGCCCTTAGGCCTATCGTATGGGAGAAATGGCTTGGACGTTTGCACTTTGGGAGGTGGTCTGTGCAGGGAGTGAGAGTTAGATTGAGCCTGAGAATGTGTGTTGGGAGTGCTGGGAGGCAAAGGCAGGGTAGATGGGCCGAGGGTGTTTGGCTGTGAAAGCGGTGTCAAGGGAAGGTGAGGACCAGCAACAGCTCTAAGCCCTTAGATGTAGCGTGCGTCAGAAATCGCTTGGGTGTTTGCATTTTGGGAGGTGGTCTGTGCCGGGAGTGAGAGTGTGTTGAGAGTGCTGGGAGGCAAAGCTAGGGTAGACGGCTGGAGTGAGTTTGGTTGTGAAAGCAGTGTCAAGGGAAGGTGAGGACCAGCAACAGCTCTAAGCCCTTAGAGGTAGCTTGCGGCAGAAATCTCTTGGGTGTTTGGACTTTGGGAGGTGGTCTGTGCCGGGAGTGAGAGTGAGATTGAGCCTGAGAATGTGTGTTGGGAGTGCCGGGAGGCAAGGCAAAGGCAGATGGGCAGAGTGTGTTTGTCTGTGAAAGCGGTGTCAAGGGAAGGTGAGGACCAGCAACAGCTCTAAGCGCTTAGGCCTATCGTATGGGAGAAATGGCTTGGACGTTTGCACTTTGGGTGGTGGTCTGTGCCGGGAGTGAGAGTGAGTTTGAGCCTGAGAATGAGTGTTGGGAGTGCAGGGAGGGAAAGCCAGGGTAGATGGCCAGAGTGTGTTTGTCTGTGAAAGCGGTGTCAAGGGAAGGTGAGGACCAGCAACAGCTCTAAGCCCTTAGATGTAGCGTGTGTCAGAAATCGCTTGGTGTTTGCACTTTGGGAGGTGGTCTGCGCCGGGAGTGAGAGTGATATTGAGCCTGAGAATGTGTGTTGGGAGTGCTGGGAGTTGAGGCAAAGGCAGATGGGCAGAGTGCGTTTGGCTGTGAATGCGGTGTCAAGGGAAGGTGAGGATCAGCAACAGCTCTGAGCCCTTACATGTAGCGTGCGTCAGAAATAGCTTGGACGTTTGCACTTTGGGAGGTGGTCTGTGCCGAGAGTGAGAATGTGTGTTGGGAGTGCTGGGAGGCAAGGCTAAGGTAGATGGCCAGAGTGTGTTTGGCTGTGAAAGCGGTGTCAAGGGAAGGTGAGGACCAGCAACAGCTCTAAGCCCTTAGAGGTAACATGCGGCACAAAACGCTGGGATGTTTGCACTTTGGGAGGTGGTGTGTGCCGAGAGTGAGAGTGTGTTGAGAGTGCTGGGAAGCAAGGCAAATGTAGACGGCCAGAGTGTGTTTGGCTGTGAAAGCGGTGTTAAAGATAGGTGAGGACCAGCAACAATTCTAAGCCCTTAGGCCTATCGTATGGGAGAAATGGCGTGGACGTTTGCACTTTGGGAGGTGGTCTGTGCCGGGAGTGAGAGTGAGATTGAGCCTGAGAATGTGTGTTGGGAGTGCTGGGAGGCAAAGGCAGGGTAGATGGCCAGAGTGTGTTTGGCTGTGAAAGCGCAGTCAAGGGAATGTGAGGACCAGCAACAGCTCTAAGGCCTCAGATGTAGCGTGCGTCAGAAATGGCTTGATTGTTGGCACTTTGGGAGGTGGTCTGTGCAGTAGTGAGAGTGTGTTGGGAGTGCTGGGAGTTGAGGAAAAGGCAGATGGGCAGAGTGTGTTTGGCTGTGAAAGTGGTGTCAAGGGAAGGTGAGGACCAGCAACAGCTATAAGCCCTTAGATGTAGCGTGTGTCAGAAATCGCTTGGGTGTTGGCACTTTGGGAGGTGGTGTGTGACGAGAGTGAGAGTGTGTTGGGAGTGCTGGGAGGCAAGGCAAAGGCAGATGGGCAGAGTGTGTTTGGCTGTGAAAGCGGTGTCAAGGGAAGGTGAGGACCAGCAACAGCTCTAAGCCCTTAGTCCTAACGCATGGGAGAAATGGCTTGGACGTTTGCACTTTGGGAGGTGGTCTGTGCCGGGAGTGAGAGTGAGATTGAGCCTGAGAATGTGTGTTGGGAGTGCTGGGAGGCAAAGCCAGGGTAGATGGCCAGAGTGTGTTTGGCTGTGAAAGCGGTGTCAAGGGAAGTTGAGACCAGCAACAGCTCTAAGCCCTTAGATGTAGCGTGCGTCATAAATCGCTTGGGTGTTTGCACTTTGTGAGGTGGTCTGTGCCGAGAGTGAGAATGTGTGTTGGGAGTGCTGGGAGGCAAGGCAAAGGCAGATGGCCAGAGTGTGTTTGGCTGTGAAAGCGGTGTCAAGGGAAGGTGAGGACAAGCAACAACTCGCAGTCCTTAGATGTAGCGTGCGGGATAAATGCCTTGGACGTTTGCACTTTGGGAGGTGGTCTGTGCCGGGAGTGAGAGTGAGATTGAGCCTGAGAATGTGTGTTGGGAGTGCAGGGAGGGAAAGGCAGGGTAGATGGCCAGAGTGTGTTTGTATGTGAAAGCGGTGTCAAGGGAAGGTGAGGACCAGCAACAGCTCTAAGCCCTTAGAGGTAGCGTGCGTCAGAATTTGCTTGGTTGTTGGCACTTTGGGAGGTGGTGTGTGCTGAGAGTGAGAGTCTGTTGGGAGTGCTGGGAGGCAAGGCAAAGGGAGATGGCCAGAGTGTGTTTGGCTGTGAAAGCGGTGTCAAGGGAAGGTGAGGACCAGCAACAGCTCTAAGCCCTTAGGCCTATCGTCTGGGAGAAATGGCTTGGACGTTGGCACTTTGGGAGGTGGTCTGTGCCGGGAGTGAGAGTCAGATTGAGCCAGTGACTGTGTGTTGGGAGTGCAGGGAGGGAAAGCCAGGGTAGATGGGCAGAGTGTGTTTGGCTGTGAAAGCGGTGTCAAGGGAAGGTGAGGACCAGCAACAGCTCTAAGCCCTTAGATGTAGCGTGTGTCAGAAATCGCTTGGGTGTTTGGACTTTGGGAGGTGGTCTGTGTCAAGAATGAGAATGTGTGTTGGGAGTGCTGGGAGGGAAGTCCAGTTCAGATGGCCAGAGTGTGTTTGGCTGTGAAAGCATTGGCACGGGAAGGTGAGGAGCAATCAAATCTTTGAGTGCTCTCTATCATGTGTGCCTTGGGACAAATCGCTGGTCGTTCGCAGAGTCGAGAAGGGTTCTGCTGATGGTGACAGTGAGACAGTGTTGGCAGTGTAAGGAAATAAGCAAGCGCAGAGCGCCACTGTGTGTTTGGCTGTGAAACAACACACAGCGAAAGCTGATGAACAGCAAGAGCTTTGAGTGCTGGCACTTTGCTGTGGGAAAAACGCTGGACGTTTGCAGTGTGGGAGCAGGGCTCTGCCGATTGCAAGCAGTGACGTTCCGCACTTGCTTAGCTCCGTAAACTGCCAACACCCATGTCACTCTCACGATCGGCAGAGCCCTGCTCTGACACGGCAAGCAGCCAGCCAGTTCTCCCACCGCCAAGGTGCCAGCACGGGAAGCTCTCGCTCCTCCTTAACATTCCTAGCCAGCACCTTCACAGCGAAACGCACAACGGTGATGTGCACTTCCCTTGCCTCCCAGCACTCCCAACACCCATTCTCAAGCTCAGTCTCACGCTCGGCGCAGATCACCTGCCAAAGTGCAGTGACTTGTACCAGAGAGTAAGGGAATGAGTATTGGGAGTGCTGGGAGGCAAGGCAAAGGCAGATGGCCAGAGTGTGTTTGGCTGTGAAAGCGCAGTCAAGGGAAGGTGAGGACCAGCAGCAGCTCTAAGCCCTTAGATCTAGCGTGTGTCATAAATCGGTTGGGTGTTTGCATTTTGGGAGGTGGTCTGTGCCGGGAGTGAGCGTTAGATTCCGCCTGAGAATGTGTGTTGGGAGTGCTGGGAGGCAAAGCCAGGGTAGATGGGCCGCCGAGGGTGTTTGGCTGTGAACGCGGTGTCAAGGGAAGGTGAGGACCAGCAACAGCTCTAAGCCCTTAGATGTAGCGTGCGTCAGAAAACGCTTGGGTGTTTGCATTTTGGGAGGTGGTCTGTGCCGGGAGTGAGAGTGTGTTGAGAGTGCTGGGAGGCAAAGCTAGGGTAGATGGCCGGAGTGTGTTTGGCTGTGAAAGCGGTGTCAAGGGAAGGTGAGGACCAGCAACAGCTCTAAGGCCTTAGATGTAGCGTGCGTCAGAAATGGCTTGGGTGTTGGCGCTTTGGGAGGTGGTCTGTGCAGTAGTGAGAGTGTGTTGGGAGTGCTGGGAGTTGAGGCAAAGGCAGATGGGCAGAGTGTGTTTGGCTGTGAAAGCGGTGTCAAGGGAAGGTGAGGACTCGCAACAGCTCTAAGCCCTTAGATGTAGCATGCGGCACAAATCGCTGGGATGTTTGCACTTTGGGAAGTGGTCTGTGCCGAGGGTGAGAGTGTGTTGAGAGTGCTGGGAGTTGAGGAAAAGGCAGATGGGCAGAGTGTGTTTGGCTGTGAAAGCGGTGTCAAGGGAAGGTGAGGACCAGCAACAGCTCTAAGCCCTTAGGCCTATCGTATGGGAGAAGTGGCTTGGACGTTTGCACTTTGGGAGGTGGTCTGTGCCGGGAGTGAGAGTCAGATTGAGCCAGTGACTGTGTGTTGGGAGTGCAGGGAGGGAAAGCCAGGGTAGATGGGCAGAGTGTGTTTGGCTGTGAAAGCGGTGTCAAGGGAAGGTGAGGACCAGCAACAGCTCTAAGCCCTTAGATGTAGCGTGTGTCAGAAATCGCTTGGGTGTTTGGACGTTGGGAGGTGGTCTGTGTCAAGAATGAGAATGTGTGTTGGGAGTGCTGGGAGGGAAGTCCAGTTCAGATGGCCAGAGTGTGTTTGGCTGTGAAAGCATTGGCACGGGAAGGTGAGGAGCAATCAAATCTTTAAGTGCTCTCTATCATGTGTGCCTTGGGACAAATCGCTGGTCGTTCGCAGAGTCGAGAAGGGTTCTGCTGATGGTGACAGTGAGACAGTGTTGGCAGTGTAAGGAAATAAGCAAGCGCAGAGCGCCACTGTGTGTTTGGCTGTGAAACAACACACAGCGAAAGCTGATGAACAGCAAGAGCTTTGAGTGCTGGCACTTTGCTGTGGGAAAAACGCTGGACGTTTGCAGTGTGGGAGCAGGGCTCTGCCGATTGCAAGCAGTGACGTTCCGCACTTGCTTAGCTCCGTAAACTGCCAACACCCATGTCACTCTCACGATCGGCAGAGCCCTGCTCTGACACGGCAAGCAGCCAGCCAGTTCTCCCACCGCCAAGGTGCCAGCACGGGAAGCTCTCGCTCCTCCTTAACATTCCTAGCCAGCACCTTCACAGCGAAACGCACAACGGTGATGTGCACTTCCCTTGCCTCCCAGCACTCCCAACACCCATTCTCAAGCTCAGTCTCACGCTCGGCGCAGATCACCTGCCAAAGTGCAGTGACTTGTACCAGAGAGTAAGGGAATGAGTATTGGGAGTGCTGGGAGGCAAGGCAAAGGCAGATGGCCAGAGTGTGTTTGGCTGTGAAAGCGCAGTCAAGGGAAGGTGAGGACCAGCAGCAGCTCTAAGCCCTTAGATCTAGCGTGTGTCATAAATCGGTTGGGTGTTTGCATTTTGGGAGGTGGTCTGTGCCGGGAGTGAGCGTTAGATTCCGCCTGAGAATGTGTGTTGGGAGTGCTGGGAGGCAAAGCCAGGGTAGATGGGCCGCCGAGGGTGTTTGGCTGTGAACGCGGTGTCAAGGGAAGGTGAGGACCAGCAACAGCTCTAAGCCCTTAGATGTAGCGTGCGTCAGAAAACGCTTGGGTGTTTGCATTTTGGGAGGTGGTCTGTGCCGGGAGTGAGAGTGTGTTGAGAGTGCTGGGAGGCAAAGCTAGGGTAGATGGCCAGAGTGTGTTTGTATGTGAAAGCGGTGTCAAGGGAAGGTGAGGACCAGCAACAGCTCTAAGGCCTTAGATGTAGCGTGTGTCAGAAATCGCTTGTTTGTTGGCAATTTGGGAGGTGGTGTGTGCAGAGAGTGAGATTGAGATTGAGCCTGAGAATGTGTGTTGGGAGTGCTGGGAGGCAAGGCAAAGGCAGATGGCCAGAGTGTGTTTGTCTGTGAAAGCGGTGTCAAGGGAAGGTGAGGACCAGCCACAGGTCTAAGCCCTTAGATGTAGCGTGCGTCAGAAATCGCTTGGGTGTTTGCACTTTGGGAGGTGGTCTGTACCGACAGTGAGAGTGTGTTGGGAATCTTGGGAGTTGAGGCAAAGGCAGAATGCCAGAGTGTGTTTGGCTGTGAAAGCGGTGTCAAGGGAAGGTGACGACCAGCAACAGCTCTCAGCCCTTAGGCCTATCGTATGGGAGAAATGGCTTGGACGTTTGCACTTTGGGAGGTGGTCAGTGCCGGGAGTGAGAGTAAGATTGAGCCTGAGAATGTGTGTTGGGAGTGCTGGGAGGCAAAGCCAGGGTAGACGGCCAGAGTGTGTTTGTCTGTGAAAGCGGTGTCAAGGGAAGGTGAGGACCAGCAACAGCTCTAAGCCCCTAGAGGTAACATGCGGCAGAATCGCTCGGATGTTTGCACTTTGTGAGGTGGCGTGTGCCGAGAGTGAGAGTGTGTTGAGAGTGCTGGGAGGCAAGGCAAAGGCAGATGGCCAGAGCGTGTTTGGCTGCGAATGCGCTGTCAAGGTAAGGTGAGGACCAGCAACAGCTCTAAGCCCTTAATGTAGCGTGTGTCAGAAATCGCTTGGTGTTTGCACTTTGGGAGGTGGTCTGTGCTGGGAGTGAGAGTGAGATTTAGGCTGAGAATGTGTGTTGGGAGTGCTGGGAGTTGAGGCAAATGCAGATGGGCAGAGTGTGTTTGGCTGTGAAAGCGGTGTCAAGGGAAGGTGAGGACCAGCAACAGCTCTAAGCCCCTAGAGGTAACAGGCAGCACAAATCCCTGGGATGTTTGCACTTTGGGAGGTGGTCTGTGCCGGGAGTGAGAGTGTGTTGAGAGTGCTGGGAGTTGAGGAAAAGGCAGATGGGCAGAGTGTGTTTGGCTGTGGAAGCGGTGTCAAGGGAAGATGAGGACCAGCAACAACTCGCAGCCCTTAGATGTAGCGTGCGGGATAAATGGCTTGGAAGTTTGCACTTTGGGAGGTGGTCTGTGCTGGGAGTGAGAGTGAGATTGAGCCTGAGAATGTGTGTTGGGAGTGCTGGGAGGCAAAGGCAGGGTAGATGGCCAGAGTGTGTTTGTCTGTGAAAGCAGTGTGAAGGGAAGGTGAGGACCAGCAACAGCTCTAAGCCCTTAGATGTAGCGTGTGTCAGAAATCGCTTCGTTGTTGGCACTTTGGGAGGTGGTGTGTGCCGAGAGTGAGAGTGTGATGGGAGAGCTGGGAGGCAAGGCAAAGGGAGATGGCAAGAGTGCGTTTGGCTGTGAAAGCGGTGTCAAGGTTAGGTGAGGACCAGCAACAGCTCTAAGCCCTTAGGCCTATCGTCTGGGAGAAATGGCTTGGACGTTTGCACTTTGGGAGGTGGTCTGTGCCGGGAGTGAGAGTTAGATTGAGCCTGTGTATGTGTTTTTGGAGTGCAGGGAGGCAAAGGCAGGGTAGATGGGCAGAGTGTGTTTGGCTGTGAAAGCGGTGGCAGAGTGTGTTTGGCTGTGAAAGCGGTGTCAAGGGAAGGTGAGGACCAGCAACAGCTCTAAGCGCTTAGGCCTATCGTAAGGGAGAAATGGCTTGGACGTTTGCACTTTGGGAGGTGGTCTGTGCCGGGAGTGAGAGTGAGTTTGAGCCTGAGAATGAGTGTTGGGAGTGCAGGGAGGGAAAGGCAGGGTAGATGGCCAGAGTGTGTTTGTCTGTGAAAGCGGTGTCAAGGGAAGGTGAGGACCAGCAACAGCTCTAAGGCCTTAGATGTAGCGTGCGTCAGAAATGGCTTGGTTGTTGGCACTTTGGGAGGTGGTCTGTGCAGTAGTGAGAGTGTGTTGGGAGTGCTGGGAGTTGAGGAAAAGGCAGATGGGCAGAGTGTGTTTGGCTGTGAAAGTGGTGTCAAGGGAAGGTGAGGACCAGCAACAGCTATAAGCCCTTAGATGTAACGTGTGTCAGAAATCGCTTGGGTGTTGGCACTTTGGGAGGTGGTCTGTGCCGGGAGTGAGAGTCAGATTGAGCCTGAGAATGTGTGTTGGGAGTGCAGGGAGGGAAAGCCAGGGTAGAAGGCCAGAGTGTGTTTGTCTGTGAAAGCGGTGTCAAGGGAAGGTGAGGACCAGCAACAGCTCTAAGCCCTTAGATGTAGCGTGTGTCAGAAATCGCTTGGGTGTTTGGACTTTGGGAGGTGGTCTGTGTCAAGAATGAGAATGTGTGTTGGGAGTGCTGGGAGGGAAGTCCAGTTCAGATGGCCAGAGTGTGTTTGGCTGTGAAAGCATTGGCACGGGAAGGTGAGGAGCAATCAAATCTTTGAGTGCTCTCTATCATGTGTGCCTTGGGACAAATCGCTGGTCGTTCGCAGAGTCGAGAAGGGTTCTGCTGATGGTGACAGTGAGACAGTGTTGGCAGTGTAAGGAAATAAGCAAGCGCAGAGCGCCACTGTGTGTTTGGCTGTGAAACAACACACAGCGAAAGCTGATGAACAGCAAGAGCTTTGAGTGCTGGCACTTTGCTGTGGGAAAAACGCTGGACGTTTGCAGTGTGGGAGCAGGGCTCTGCCGATTGCAAGCAGTGACGTTCCGCACTTGCTAGCTCCGTAAACTGCCAACACCCATGTCACTCTCACGATCGGCAGAGCCCTGCTCTGACACGGCAAGCAGCCAGCCAGTTCTCCCACCGCCAAGGTGCCAGCACGGGAAGCTCTCGCTCCTCCTTAACATTCCTAGCCAGCACCTTCACAGCGAAACGCACAACGGTGATGTGCACTTCCCTTGCCTCCCAGCACTCCCAACACCCATTCCCAAGCTCAGTCTCACGCTTGGCGCAGATCACCTGCCAAATTCCAGTGACTTGTACCAGAGAGTAAGGGAATGAGTATTGGGAGTGCTGGGAGGCAAGGCAAAGGCAGATGGCCAGTGTGTTTGGCTGTGAAAGCGGTGTCAAGGGAAGGTGAGGACCAGCAACAGCTCTAAGCCCTTAGGCCTATCGTATGGGAGAAATGGCTTGGACGTTTGCACTTTGGGAGGTGGTCTGTGCAGGGAGTGAGAGTTAGATTGAGCCTGAGAATGTGTGTTGGGAGTGCTGGGAGGCAAAGGCAGGGTAGATGGGCCGAGGGTGTTTGGCTGTGAAAGCGGTGTCAAGGGAAGGTGAGGACCAGCAACAGCTCTAAGCCCTTAGATGTAGCGTGCGTCAGAAATCGCTTGGGTGTTTGCATTTTGGGAGGTGGTCTGTGCCGGGAGTGAGAGTGTGTTGAGAGTGCTGGGAGGCAAAGCTAGGGTAGACGGCTGGAGTGAGTTTGGTTGTGAAAGCAGTGTCAAGGGAAGGTGAGGACCAGCAACAGCTCTAAGCCCTTAGAGGTAGCTTGCGGCAGAAATCTCTTGGGTGTTTGGACTTTGGGAGGTGGTCTGTGCCGGGAGTGAGAGTGAGATTGAGCCTGAGAATGTGTGTTGGGAGTGCCGGGAGGCAAGGCAAAGGCAGATGGGCAGAGTGTGTTTGTCTGTGAAAGCGGTGTCAAGGGAAGGTGAGGACCAGCAACAGCTCTAAGCGCTTAGGCCTATCGTATGGGAGAAATGGCTTGGACGTTTGCACTTTGGGTGGTGGTCTGTGCCGGGAGTGAGAGTGAGTTTGAGCCTGAGAATGAGTGTTGGGAGTGCAGGGAGGGAAAGCCAGGGTAGATGGCCAGAGTGTGTTTGTCTGTGAAAGCGGTGTCAAGGGAAGGTGAGGACCAGCAACAGCTCTAAGCCCTTAGATGTAGCGTGTGTCAGAAATCGCTTGGTGTTTGCACTTTGGGAGGTGGTCTGCGCCGGGAGTGAGAGTGATATTGAGCCTGAGAATGTGTGTTGGGAGTGCTGGGAGTTGAGGCAAAGGCAGATGGGCAGAGTGCGTTTGGCTGTGAATGCGGTGTCAAGGGAAGGTGAGGATCAGCAACAGCTCTGAGCCCTTACATGTAGCGTGCGTCAGAAATAGCTTGGACGTTTGCACTTTGGGAGGTGGTCTGTGCCGAGAGTGAGAATGTGTGTTGGGAGTGCTGGGAGGCAAGGCTAAGGTAGATGGCCAGAGTGTGTTTGGCTGTGAAAGCGGTGTCAAGGGAAGGTGAGGACCAGCAACAGCTCTAAGCCCTTAGAGGTAACATGCGGCACAAAACGCTGGGATGTTTGCACTTTGGGAGGTGGTGTGTGCCGAGAGTGAGAGTGTGTTGAGAGTGCTGGGAAGCAAGGCAAATGTAGACGGCCAGAGTGTGTTTGGCTGTGAAAGCGGTGTTAAAGATAGGTGAGGACCAGCAACAATTCTAAGCCCTTAGGCCTATCGTATGGGAGAAATGGCGTGGACGTTTGCACTTTGGGAGGTGGTCTGTGCCGGGAGTGAGAGTGAGATTGAGCCTGAGAATGTGTGTTGGGAGTGCTGGGAGGCAAAGGCAGGGTAGATGGCCAGAGTGTGTTTGGCTGTGAAAGCGCAGTCAAGGGAATGTGAGGACCAGCAACAGCTCTAAGGCCTCAGATGTAGCGTGCGTCAGAAATGGCTTGGTTGTTGGCACTTTGGGAGGTGGTCTGTGCAGTAGTGAGAGTGTGTTGGGAGTGCTGGGAGTTGAGGAAAAGGCAGATGGGCAGAGTGTGTTTGGCTGTGAAAGTGGTGTCAAGGGAAGGTGAGGACCAGCAACAGCTATAAGCCCTTAGATGTAGCGTGTGTCAGAAATCGCTTGGGTGTTGGCACTTTGGGAGGTGGTGTGTGACGAGAGTGAGAGTGTGTTGGGAGTGCTGGGAGGCAAGGCAAAGGCAGATGGGCAGAGTGTGTTTGGCTGTGAAAGCGGTGTCAAGGGAAGGTGAGGACCAGCAACAGCTCTAAGCCCTTAGTCCTAACGCATGGGAGAAATGGCTTGGACGTTTGCACTTTGGGAGGTGGTCTGTGCCGGGAGTGAGAGTGAGATTGAGCCTGAGAATGTGTGTTGGGAGTGCTGGGAGGCAAAGCCAGGGTAGATGGCCAGAGTGTGTTTGGCTGTGAAAGCGGTGTCAAGGGAAGTTGAGACCAGCAACAGCTCTAAGCCCTTAGATGTAGCGTGCGTCATAAATCGCTTGGGTGTTTGCACTTTGTGAGGTGGTCTGTGCCGAGAGTGAGAATGTGTGTTGGGAGTGCTGGGAGGCAAGGCAAAGGCAGATGGCCAGAGTGTGTTTGGCTGTGAAAGCGGTGTCAAGGGAAGGTGAGGACAAGCAACAACTCGCAGTCCTTAGATGTAGCGTGCGGGATAAATGCCTTGGACGTTTGCACTTTGGGAGGTGGTCTGTGCCGGGAGTGAGAGTGAGATTGAGCCTGAGAATGTGTGTTGGGAGTGCAGGGAGGGAAAGGCAGGGTAGATGGCCAGAGTGTGTTTGTATGTGAAAGCGGTGTCAAGGGAAGGTGAGGACCAGCAACAGCTCTAAGCCCTTAGAGGTAGCGTGCGTCAGAATTTGCTTGGTTGTTGGCACTTTGGGAGGTGGTGTGTGCTGAGAGTGAGAGTCTGTTGGGAGTGCTGGGAGGCAAGGCAAAGGGAGATGGCCAGAGTGTGTTTGGCTGTGAAAGCGGTGTCAAGGGAAGGTGAGGACCAGCAACAGCTCTAAGCCCTTAGGCCTATCGTCTGGGAGAAATGGCTTGGACGTTGGCACTTTGGGAGGTGGTCTGTGCCGGGAGTGAGAGTCAGATTGAGCCAGTGACTGTGTGTTGGGAGTGCAGGGAGGGAAAGCCAGGGTAGATGGGCAGAGTGTGTTTGGCTGTGAAAGCGGTGTCAAGGGAAGGTGAGGACCAGCAACAGCTCTAAGCCCTTAGATGTAGCGTGTGTCAGAAATCGCTTGGGTGTTTGGACTTTGGGAGGTGGTCTGTGTCAAGAATGAGAATGTGTGTTGGGAGTGCTGGGAGGGAAGTCCAGTTCAGATGGCCAGAGTGTGTTTGGCTGTGAAAGCATTGGCACGGGAAGGTGAGGAGCAATCAAATCTTTGAGTGCTCTCTATCATGTGTGCCTTGGGACAAATCGCTGGTCGTTCGCAGAGTCGAGAAGGGTTCTGCTGATGGTGACAGTGAGACAGTGTTGGCAGTGTAAGGAAATAAGCAAGCGCAGAGCGCCACTGTGTGTTTGGCTGTGAAACAACACACAGCGAAAGCTGATGAACAGCAAGAGCTTTGAGTGCTGGCACTTTGCTGTGGGAAAAACGCTGGACGTTTGCAGTGTGGGAGCAGGGCTCTGCCGATTGCAAGCAGTGACGTTCCGCACTTGCTTAGCTCCGTAAACTGCCAACACCCATGTCACTCTCACGATCGGCAGAGCCCTGCTCTGACACGGCAAGCAGCCAGCCAGTTCTCCCACCGCCAAGGTGCCAGCACGGGAAGCTCTCGCTCCTCCTTAACATTCCTAGCCAGCACCTTCACAGCGAAACGCACAACGGTGATGTGCACTTCCCTTGCCTCCCAGCACTCCCAACACCCATTCTCAAGCTCAGTCTCACGCTCGGCGCAGATCACCTGCCAAAGTGCAGTGACTTGTACCAGAGAGTAAGGGAATGAGTATTGGGAGTGCTGGGAGGCAAGGCAAAGGCAGATGGCCAGAGTGTGTTTGGCTGTGAAAGCGCAGTCAAGGGAAGGTGAGGACCAGCAGCAGCTCTAAGCCCTTAGATCTAGCGTGTGTCATAAATCGGTTGGGTGTTTGCATTTTGGGAGGTGGTCTGTGCCGGGAGTGAGCGTTAGATTCCGCCTGAGAATGTGTGTTGGGAGTGCTGGGAGGCAAAGCCAGGGTAGATGGGCCGCCGAGGGTGTTTGGCTGTGAACGCGGTGTCAAGGGAAGGTGAGGACCAGCAACAGCTCTAAGCCCTTAGATGTAGCGTGCGTCAGAAAACGCTTGGGTGTTTGCATTTTGGGAGGTGGTCTGTGCCGGGAGTGAGAGTGTGTTGAGAGTGCTGGGAGGCAAAGCTAGGGTAGATGGCCAGAGTGTGTTTGTATGTGAAAGCGGTGTCAAGGGAAGGTGAGGACCAGCAACAGCTCTAAGGCCTTAGATGTAGCGTGTGTCAGAAATCGCTTGTTTGTTGGCAATTTGGGAGGTGGTGTGTGCAGAGAGTGAGATTGAGATTGAGCCTGAGAATGTGTGTTGGGAGTGCTGGGAGGCAAGGCAAAGGCAGATGGCCAGAGTGTGTTTGTCTGTGAAAGCGGTGTCAAGGGAAGGTGAGGACCAGCCACAGGTCTAAGCCCTTAGATGTAGCGTGCGTCAGAAATCGCTTGGGTGTTTGCACTTTGGGAGGTGGTCTGTACCGACAGTGAGAGTGTGTTGGGAATCTTGGGAGTTGAGGCAAAGGCAGAATGCCAGAGTGTGTTTGGCTGTGAAAGCGGTGTCAAGGGAAGGTGACGACCAGCAACAGCTCTCAGCCCTTAGGCCTATCGTATGGGAGAAATGGCTTGGACGTTTGCACTTTGGGAGGTGGTCAGTGCCGGGAGTGAGAGTAAGATTGAGCCTGAGAATGTGTGTTGGGAGTGCTGGGAGGCAAAGCCAGGGTAGACGGCCAGAGTGTGTTTGTCTGTGAAAGCGGTGTCAAGGGAAGGTGAGGACCAGCAACAGCTCTAAGCCCCTAGAGGTAACATGCGGCAGAATCGCTCGGATGTTTGCACTTTGTGAGGTGGCGTGTGCCGAGAGTGAGAGTGTGTTGAGAGTGCTGGGAGGCAAGGCAAAGGCAGATGGCCAGAGCGTGTTTGGCTGCGAATGCGCTGTCAAGGTAAGGTGAGGACCAGCAACAGCTCTAAGCCCTTAATGTAGCGTGTGTCAGAAATCGCTTGGTGTTTGCACTTTGGGAGGTGGTCTGTGCTGGGAGTGAGAGTGAGATTTAGGCTGAGAATGTGTGTTGGGAGTGCTGGGAGTTGAGGCAAATGCAGATGGGCAGAGTGTGTTTGGCTGTGAAAGCGGTGTCAAGGGAAGGTGAGGACCAGCAACAGCTCTAAGCCCCTAGAGGTAACAGGCAGCACAAATCCCTGGGATGTTTGCACTTTGGGAGGTGGTCTGTGCCGGGAGTGAGAGTGTGTTGAGAGTGCTGGGAGTTGAGGAAAAGGCAGATGGGCAGAGTGTGTTTGGCTGTGGAAGCGGTGTCAAGGGAAGATGAGGACCAGCAACAACTCGCAGCCCTTAGATGTAGCGTGCGGGATAAATGGCTTGGAAGTTTGCACTTTGGGAGGTGGTCTGTGCTGGGAGTGAGAGTGAGATTGAGCCTGAGAATGTGTGTTGGGAGTGCTGGGAGGCAAAGGCAGGGTAGATGGCCAGAGTGTGTTTGTCTGTGAAAGCAGTGTGAAGGGAAGGTGAGGACCAGCAACAGCTCTAAGCCCTTAGATGTAGCGTGTGTCAGAAATCGCTTCGTTGTTGGCACTTTGGGAGGTGGTGTGTGCCGAGAGTGAGAGTGTGATGGGAGAGCTGGGAGGCAAGGCAAAGGGAGATGGCAAGAGTGCGTTTGGCTGTGAAAGCGGTGTCAAGGTTAGGTGAGGACCAGCAACAGCTCTAAGCCCTTAGGCCTATCGTCTGGGAGAAATGGCTTGGACGTTTGCACTTTGGGAGGTGGTCTGTGCCGGGAGTGAGAGTTAGATTGAGCCTGAGTATGTGTTTTTGGAGTGCAGGGAGGCAAAGGCAGGGTAGATGGGCAGAGTGTGTTTGGCTGTGAAAGCGGTGGCAGAGTGTGTTTGGCTGTGAAAGCGGTGTCAAGGGAAGGTGAGGACCAGCAACAGCTCTAAGCGCTTAGGCCTATCGTAAGGGAGAAATGGCTTGGACGTTTGCACTTTGGGAGGTGGTCTGTGCCGGGAGTGAGAGTGAGTTTGAGCCTGAGAATGAGTGTTGGGAGTGCAGGGAGGGAAAGCCAGGGTAGATGGCCAGAGTGTGTTTGTCTGTGAAAGCGGTGTCAAGGGAAGGTGAGGACCAGCAACAGCTCTAAGGCCTTAGATGTAGCGTGCGTCAGAAATGGCTTGGTTGTTGGCACTTTGGGAGGTGGTCTGTGCAGTAGTGAGAGTGTGTTGGGAGTGCTGGGAGTTGAGGAAAAGGCAGATGGGCAGAGTGTGTTTGGCTGTGAAAGTGGTGTCAAGGGAAGGTGAGGACCAGCAACAGCTATAAGCCCTTAGATGTAACGTGTGTCAGAAATCGCTTGGGTGTTGGCACTTTGGGAGGTGGTGTGTGACGAGAGTGAGAGTGTGTTGGGAGTGCTGGGAGGCAAGGCAAAGGCAGATGGCCAGAGTGTGTTTGTCTGTGAAAGTGGTGTCAAGGGAAGGTGAGGACCAGCAACAGCTATAAGCCCTTAGATGTAACGTGTGTCAGAAATCGCTTGGGTGTTGGCACTTTGGGAGGTGGTGTGTGACGAGAGTGAGAGTGTGTTGGGAGTGCTGGGAGGCAAGGCAAAGGCAGATGGGCAGAGTGTGTTTGGCTGTGGAAGCGGTGTCAAGGGAAGGTGAGGACCAGCAACAGCTCTAAGCCCTTAGTCCTAACGCATGGGAGAAATGGCTTGTGTGTTGCCACTTTGGGAGGTGGTCTGTGCCGGGAGTGAGAGTGAGATTGAGCCTGAGAATGTGTGTTGGGAGTGCAGGGAGGGAAAGGCAGGGTAGATGGCCAGAGTGTGTTTGTATGTGAAAGCGGTGTCAAGGGAAGGTGAGGACCAGCAACAGCTCTAAGCCCTTAGAGGTAGCGTGCGTCAGAATTCGCTTGGTTGTTGGCACTTTGGGAGGTGGTGTGTGCCGAGAGTGAGAGTCTGTTGGGAGTGCTGGGAGGCAAGGCAAAGGGAGATGGCCACAGTGTGTTTGGCTGTGAAAGCGGTGTCAAGGGAAGGTGAGGACCAGCAACAGCTCTAAGCCCTTAGGCCTATCGTATGGGAGAAATGGCTTGGACGTTTGCACTTTGGGAGGTGGTCTGTGCCGGGAGTGAGAGTCAGATTGAGCCAGTGACTGTGTGTTGGGAGTGCAGGGAGGGAAAGCCAGGGTAGATGGGCAGAGTGTGTTTGGCTGTGAAAGCGGTGTCAAGGGAAGGTGAGGACCAGCAACAGCTCTAAGCCCTTAGATGTAGCGTGTGTCAGAAATCGCTTGGGTGTTTGGACTTTGGGAGGTGGTCTGTGCCGGGAGTGAGAGTCAGATTGAGCCTGAGAATGTGTGTTGGGAGTGCAGGGAGGGAAAGCCAGGGTAGAAGGCCAGAGTGTGTTTGTCTGTGAAAGCGGTGTCAAGGGAAGGTGAGGACCAGCAACAGCTCTAAGCCCTTAGATGTAGCGTGTGTCAGAAATCGCTTGGGTGTTTGGACTTTGGGAGGTGGTCTGTGTCAAGAATGAGAATGTGTGTTGGGAGTGCTGGGAGGGAAGTCCAGTTCAGATGGCCAGAGTGTGTTTGGCTGTGAAAGCATTGGCACGGGAAGGTGAGGAGCAATCAAATCTTTGAGTGCTCTCTATCATGTGTGCCTTGGGACAAATCGCTGGTCGTTCGCAGAGTCGAGAAGGGTTCTGCTGATGGTGACAGTGAGACAGTGTTGGCAGTGTAAGGAAATAAGCAAGCGCAGAGCGCCACTGTGTGTTTGGCTGTGAAACAACACACAGCGAAAGCTGATGAACAGCAAGAGCTTTGAGTGCTGGCACTTTGCTGTGGGAAAAACGCTGGACGTTTGCAGTGTGGGAGCAGGGCTCTGCCGATTGCAAGCAGTGACGTTCCGCACTTGCTAGCTCCGTAAACTGCCAACACCCATGTCACTCTCACGATCGGCAGAGCCCTGCTCTGACACGGCAAGCAGCCAGCCAGTTCTCCCACCGCCAAGGTGCCAGCACGGGAAGCTCTCGCTCCTCCTTAACATTCCTAGCCAGCACCTTCACAGCGAAACGCACAACGGTGATGTGCACTTCCCTTGCCTCCCAGCACTCCCAACACCCATTCCCAAGCTCAGTCTCACGCTTGGCGCAGATCACCTGCCAAATTCCAGTGACTTGTACCAGAGAGTAAGGGAATGAGTATTGGGAGTGCTGGGAGGCAAGGCAAAGGCAGATGGCCAGTGTGTTTGGCTGTGAAAGCGGTGTCAAGGGAAGGTGAGGACCAGCAACAGCTCTAAGCCCTTAGGCCTATCGTATGGGAGAAATGGCTTGGACGTTTGCACTTTGGGAGGTGGTCTGTGCAGGGAGTGAGAGTTAGATTGAGCCTGAGAATGTGTGTTGGGAGTGCTGGGAGGCAAAGGCAGGGTAGATGGGCCGAGGGTGTTTGGCTGTGAAAGCGGTGTCAAGGGAAGGTGAGGACCAGCAACAGCTCTAAGCCCTTAGATGTAGCGTGCGTCAGAAATCGCTTGGGTGTTTGCATTTTGGGAGGTGGTCTGTGCCGGGAGTGAGAGTGTGTTGAGAGTGCTGGGAGGCAAAGCTAGGGTAGACGGCTGGAGTGAGTTTGGTTGTGAAAGCAGTGTCAAGGGAAGGTGAGGACCAGCAACAGCTCTAAGCCCTTAGAGGTAGCTTGCGGCAGAAATCTCTTGGGTGTTTGGACTTTGGGAGGTGGTCTGTGCCGGGAGTGAGAGTGAGATTGAGCCTGAGAATGTGTGTTGGGAGTGCCGGGAGGCAAGGCAAAGGCAGATGGGCAGAGTGTGTTTGTCTGTGAAAGCGGTGTCAAGGGAAGGTGAGGACCAGCAACAGCTCTAAGCGCTTAGGCCTATCGTATGGGAGAAATGGCTTGGACGTTTGCACTTTGGGTGGTGGTCTGTGCCGGGAGTGAGAGTGAGTTTGAGCCTGAGAATGAGTGTTGGGAGTGCAGGGAGGGAAAGCCAGGGTAGATGGCCAGAGTGTGTTTGTCTGTGAAAGCGGTGTCAAGGGAAGGTGAGGACCAGCAACAGCTCTAAGCCCTTAGATGTAGCGTGTGTCAGAAATCGCTTGGTGTTTGCACTTTGGGAGGTGGTCTGCGCCGGGAGTGAGAGTGATATTGAGCCTGAGAATGTGTGTTGGGAGTGCTGGGAGTTGAGGCAAAGGCAGATGGGCAGAGTGCGTTTGGCTGTGAATGCGGTGTCAAGGGAAGGTGAGGATCAGCAACAGCTCTGAGCCCTTACATGTAGCGTGCGTCAGAAATAGCTTGGACGTTTGCACTTTGGGAGGTGGTCTGTGCCGAGAGTGAGAATGTGTGTTGGGAGTGCTGGGAGGCAAGGCTAAGGTAGATGGCCAGAGTGTGTTTGGCTGTGAAAGCGGTGTCAAGGGAAGGTGAGGACCAGCAACAGCTCTAAGCCCTTAGAGGTAACATGCGGCACAAAACGCTGGGATGTTTGCACTTTGGGAGGTGGTGTGTGCCGAGAGTGAGAGTGTGTTGAGAGTGCTGGGAAGCAAGGCAAATGTAGACGGCCAGAGTGTGTTTGGCTGTGAAAGCGGTGTTAAAGATAGGTGAGGACCAGCAACAATTCTAAGCCCTTAGGCCTATCGTATGGGAGAAATGGCGTGGACGTTTGCACTTTGGGAGGTGGTCTGTGCCGGGAGTGAGAGTGAGATTGAGCCTGAGAATGTGTGTTGGGAGTGCTGGGAGGCAAAGGCAGGGTAGATGGCCAGAGTGTGTTTGGCTGTGAAAGCGGTGTCAAGGGAAGGTGAGGACCAGCAACAGCTCTAAGGCCTCAGATGTAGCGTGCGTCAGAAATGGCTTGGTTGTTGGCACTTTGGGAGGTGGTGTGTGACGAGAGTGAGAGTGTGTTGGGAGTGCTGGGAGGCAAGGCAAAGGCAGATGGGCAGAGTGTGTTTGGCTGTGAAAGCGGTGTCAAGGGAAGGTGAGGACCAGCAACAGCTCTAAGCCCTTAGTCCTAACGCATGGGAGAAATGGCTTGGACGTTTGCACTTTGGGAGGTGGTCTGTGCCGGGAGTGAGAGTGAGATTGAGCCTGAGAATGTGTGTTGGGAGTGCTGGGAGGCAAAGCCAGGGTAGATGGCCAGAGTGTGTTTGGCTGTGAAAGCGGTGTCAAGGGAAGTTGAGACCAGCAACAGCTCTAAGCCCTTAGATGTAGCGTGCGTCATAAATCGCTTGGGTGTTTGCACTTTGTGAGGTGGTCTGTGCCGAGAGTGAGAATGTGTGTTGGGAGTGCTGGGAGGCAAGGCAAAGGCAGATGGCCAGAGTGTGTTTGGCTGTGAAAGCGGTGTCAAGGGAAGGTGAGGACAAGCAACAACTCGCAGTCCTTAGATGTAGCGTGCGGGATAAATGCCTTGGACGTTTGCACTTTGGGAGGTGGTCTGTGCCGGGAGTGAGAGTGAGATTGAGCCTGAGAATGTGTGTTGGGAGTGCAGGGAGGGAAAGGCAGGGTAGATGGCCAGAGTGTGTTTGTCTGTGAAAGCGGTGTCAAGGGAAGGTGAGGACCAGCAACAGCTCTAAGCCCTTAGAGGTAGCGTGCGTCAGAATTTGCTTGGTTGTTGGCACTTTGGGAGGTGGTGTGTGCCGAGAGTGAGAGTCTGTTGGGAGTGCTGGGAGGCAAGGCAAAGGGAGATGGCCACAGTGTGTTTGGCTGTGAAAGCGGTGTCAAGGGAAGGTGAGGACCAGCAACAGCTCTAAGCCCTTAGGCCTATCGTATGGGAGAAATGGCTTGGACGTTTGCACTTTGGGAGGTGGTCTGTGCCGGGAGTGAGAGTCAGATTGAGCCAGTGACTGTGTGTTGGGAGTGCAGGGAGGGAAAGCCAGGGTAGATGGGCAGAGTGTGTTTGGCTGTGAAAGCGGTGTCAAGGGAAGGTGAGGACCAGCAACAGCTCTAAGCCCTTAGATGTAGCGTGTGTCAGAAATCGCTTGGGTGTTTGGACTTTGGGAGGTGGTCTGTGCCGGGAGTGAGAGTCAGATTGAGCCTGAGAATGTGTGTTGGGAGTGCAGGGAGGGAAAGCCAGGGTAGAAGGCCAGAGTGTGTTTGTCTGTGAAAGCGGTGTCAAGGGAAGGTGAGGACCAGCAACAGCTCTAAGCCCTTAGATGTAGCGTGTGTCAGAAATCGCTTGGGTGTTTGGACTTTGGGAGGTGGTCTGTGTCAAGAATGAGAATGTGTGTTGGGAGTGCTGGGAGGGAAGTCCAGTTCAGATGGCCAGAGTGTGTTTGGCTGTGAAAGCATTGGCACGGGAAGGTGAGGAGCAATTAAATCTTTGAGTGCTCTCTATCATGTGTGCCTTGGGACAAATCGCTGGTCGTTCGCAGAGTCGAGAAGGGTTCTGCTGATGGTGACAGTGAGACAGTGTTGGCAGTGTAAGGAAATAAGCAAGCGCAGAGCGCCACTGTGTGTTTGGCTGTGAAACAACACACAGCGAAAGCTGATGAACAGCAAGAGCTTTGAGTGCTGGCACTTTGCTGTGGGAAAAACGCTGGACGTTTGCAGTGTGGGAGCAGGGCTCTGCCGATTGCAAGCAGTGACGTTCCGCACTTGCTAGCTCCGTAAACTGCCAACACCCATGTCACTCTCACGATCGGCAGAGCCCTGCTCTGACACGGCAAGCAGCCAGCCAGTTCTCCCACCGCCAAGGTGCCAGCACGGGAAGCTCTCGCTCCTCCTTAACATTCCTAGCCAGCACCTTCACAGCGAAACGCACAACGGTGATGTGCACTTCCCTTGCCTCCCAGCACTCCCAACACCCATTCCCAAGCTCAGTCTCACGCTTGGCGCAGATCACCTGCCAAATTCCAGTGACTTGTACCAGAGAGTAAGGGAATGAGTATTGGGAGTGCTGGGAGGCAAGGCAAAGGCAGATGGCCAGTGTGTTTGGCTGTGAAAGCGGTGTCAAGGGAAGGTGAGGACCAGCAACAGCTCTAAGCCCTTAGGCCTATCGTCTGGGAGAAATGGCTTGGACGTTTGCACTTTGGGAGGTGGTCTGTGCCGGGAGTGAGAGTTAGATTGAGCCTGAGAATGTGTGTTGGGAGTGCTGGGAGGGAAAGCCAGGGTAGATGGGCCGAGGGTGTTTGGCTGTGAAAGCGGTGTCAAGGGAAGGTGAGGACCAGCCACAGGTCTAAGCCCTTAGATGTAGCGTGCGTCAGAAATCGCTTGGGTGTTTGCACTTTGGGAGGTGGTCTGTACCGACAGTGAGAGTGTGTTGGGAATCTTGGGAGTTGAGGCAAAGGCAGAATGCCAGAGTGTGTTTGGCTGTGAAAGCGGTGTCAAGGGAAGGTGAGGACCAGCAACAGCTCTCAGCCCTTAGGCCTATCGTATGGGAGAAATGGCTTGGACGTTTGCACTTTGGGAGGTGGTCAGTGCCGGGAGTGAGAGTAAGATTGAGCCTGAGAATGTGTGTTGGGAGTGCTGGGAGGCAAAGCCAGGGTAGATGGCCAGAGTGTGTTTGTCTGTGAAAGCGGTGTCAAGGGAAGGTGAGGACCAGCAACAGCTCTAAGCCCCTAGAGGTAACATGCGGCAGAATCGCTCGGATGTTTGCACTTTGTGAGGTGGCGTGTGCCGAGAGTGAGAGTGTGTTGAGAGTGCTGGGAGGCAAGGCAAAGGCAGATGGCCAGAGCGTGTTTGGCTGCGAATGCGCTGTCAAGGTAAGGTGAGGACCAGCAACAGCTCTAAGCCCTTAATGTAGCGTGTGTCAGAAATCGCTTGGTGTTTGCACTTTGGGAGGTGGTCTGTGCTGGGAGTGAGAGTGAGATTTAGGCTGAGAATGTGTGTTGGGAGTGCTGGGAGTTGAGGCAAATGCAGATGGGCAGAGTGTGTTTGGCTGTGAAAGCGGTGTCAAGGGAAGGTGAGGACCAGCAACAGCTCTAAGCCCCTAGAGGTAACAGGCAGCACAAATCCCTGGGATGTTTGCACTTTGGGAGGTGGTCTGTGCCGGGAGTGAGAGTGTGTTGAGAGTGCTGGGAGTTGAGGAAAAGGCAGATGGGCAGAGTGTGTTTGGCTGTGGAAGCGGTGTCAAGGGAAGATGAGGACCAGCAACAACTCGCAGCCCTTAGATGTAGCGTGCGGGATAAATGGCTTGGAAGTTTGCACTTTGGGAGGTGGTCTGTGCTGGGAGTGAGAGTGAGATTGAGCCTGAGAATGTGTGTTGGGAGTGCTGGGAGGCAAAGGCAGGGTAGATGGCCAGAGTGTGTTTGTCTGTGAAAGCAGTGTCAAGGGAAGGTGAGGACCAGCAACAGCTCTAAGCCCTTAGATGTAGCGTGTGTCAGAAATCGCTTCGTTGTTGGCACTTTGGGAGGTGGTGTGTGCCGAGAGTGAGAGTGTGATGGGAGAGCTGGGAGGCAAGGCAAAGGGAGATGGCAAGAGTGTGTTTGGCTCTGAAAGCGGTGTCAAGGTTAGGTGAGGACCAGCAACAGCTCTAAGCCCTTAGGCCTATCGTCTGGGAGAAATGGCTTGGACGTTTGCACTTTGGGAGGTGGTCTGTGCCGGGAGTGAGAGTGAGTTTGAGCCTGAGAATGAGTGTTGGGAGTGCAGGGAGGGAAAGGCAGGGTAGATGGCCAGAGTGTGTTTGTCTGTGAAAGCGGTGTCAAGGGAAGGTGAGGACCAGCAACAGCTCTAAGGCCTTAGATGTAACGTGTGTCAGAAATCGCTTGGTTGTTGGCACTTTGGGAGGTGGTCTGTGCAGTAGTGAGAGTGTGTTGGGAGTGCTGGGAGTTGAGGAAAAGGCAGATGGGCAGAGTGTGTTTGGCTGTGAAAGTGGTGTCAAGGGAAGGTGAGGACCAGCAACAGCTATAAGCCCTTAGATGTAACGTGTGTCAGAAATCGCTTGGGTGTTGGCACTTTGGGAGGTGGTGTGTGACGAGAGTGAGAGTGTGTTGGGAGTGCTGGGAGGCAAGGCAAAGGCAGATGGCCAGAGTGTGTTTGTCTGTGAAAGCGGTGTCAAGGGAAGGTGAGGACCAGCAACAGCTATAAGCCCTTAGATGTAACGTGTGTCAGAAATCGCTTGGGTGTTGGCACTTTGGGAGGTGGTGTGTGACGAGAGTGAGAGTGTGTTGGGAGTGCTGGGAGGCAAGGCAAAGGCAGATGGCCAGAGTGTGTTTGTCTGTGAAAGCGGTGTCAAGGGAAGGTGAGGACCAGCAACAGCTCTAAGCCCTTAGTCCTAACGCATGGGAGAAATGGCTTGTGTGTTGCCACTTTGGGAGGTGGTCTGTGCCGGGAGTGAGAGTGAGATTGAGCCTGAGAATGTGTGTTGGGAGTGCAGGGAGGGAAAGGCAGGGTAGATGGCCAGAGTGTGTTTGTCTGTGAAAGCGGTGTCAAGGGAAGGTGAGGACCAGCAACAGCTCTAAGCCCTTAGAGGTAGCGTGCGTCAGAATTCGCTTGGTTGTTGGCACTTTGGGAGGTGGTGTGTGCCGAGAGTGAGAGTCTGTTGGGAGTGCTGGGAGGCAAGGCAAAGGGAGATGGCCACAGTGTGTTTGGCTGTGAAAGCGGTGTCAAGGGAAGGTGAGGACCAGCAACAGCTCTAAGCCCTTAGGCCTATCGTATGGGAGAAATGGCTTGGACGTTTGCACTTTGGGAGGTGGTCTGTGCCGGGAGTGAGAGTCAGATTGAGCCAGTGACTGTGTGTTGGGAGTGCAGGGAGGGAAAGCCAGGGTAGATGGGCAGAGTGTGTTTGGCTGTGAAAGCGGTGTCAAGGGAAGGTGAGGACCAGCAACAGCTCTAAGCCCTTAGATGTAGCGTGTGTCAGAAATCGCTTGGGTGTTTGGACTTTGGGAGGTGGTCTGTGCCGGGCGTGAGAGTCAGATTGAGCCTGAGAATGTGTGTTGGGAGTGCAGGGAGGGAAAGCCAGGGTAGAAGGCCAGAGTGTGTTTGTCTGTGAAAGCGGTGTCAAGGGAAGGTGAGGACCAGCAACAGCTCTAAGCCCTTAGATGTAGCGTGTGTCAGAAATCGCTTGGGTGTTTGGACTTTGGGAGGTGGTCTGTGTCAAGAATGAGAATGTGTGTTGGGAGTGCTGGGAGGGAAGTCCAGTTCAGATGGCCAGAGTGTGTTTGGCTGTGAAAGCATTGGCACGGGAAGGTGAGGAGCAATCAAATCTTTGAGTGCTCTCTATCATGTGTGCCTTGGCACAAATCGCTGGTCGTTCGCAGAGTCGAGAAGGGTTCTGCTGATGGTGACAGTGAGACAGTGTTGGCAGTGTAAGGAAATAAGCAAGCGCAGAGCGCCACTGTGTGTTTGGCTGTGAAACAACACACAGCGAAAGCTGATGAACAGCAAGAGCTTTGAGTGCTGGCACTTTGCTGTGGGAAAAACGCTGGACGTTTGCAGTGTGGGAGCAGGGCTCTGCCGATTGCAAGCAGTGACGTTCCGCACTTGCTAGCTCCGTAAACTGCCAACACCCATGTCACTCTCACGATCGGCAGAGCCCTGCTCTGACACGGCAAGCAGCCAGCCAGTTCTCCCACCGCCAAGGTGCCAGCACGGGAAGCTCTCGCTCCTCCTTAACATTCCTAGCCAGCACCTTCACAGCGAAACGCACAACGGTGATGTGCACTTCCCTTGCCTCCCAGCACTCCCAACACCCATTCCCAAGCTCAGTCTCACGCTTGGCGCAGATCACCTGCCAAATTCCAGTGACTTGTACCAGAGAGTAAGGGAATGAGTATTGGGAGTGCTGGGAGGCAAGGCAAAGGCAGATGGCCAGTGTGTTTGGCTGTGAAAGCGGTGTCAAGGGAAGGTGAGGACCAGCAACAGCTCTAAGCCCTTAGGCCTATCGTCTGGGAGAAATGGCTTGGACGTTTGCACTTTGGGAGGTGGTCTGTGCCGGGAGTGAGAGTTAGATTGAGCCTGAGAATGTGTGTTGGGAGTGCTGGGAGGCAAAGGCAGGGTAGATGGGCCGAGGGTGTTTGGCTGTGAAAGCGGTGTCAAGGGAAGGTGAGGACCAGCAACAGCTCTAAGCCCTTAGATGTAGCGTGCGTCAGAAATCGCTTGGGTGTTTGCATTTTGGGAGGTGGTCTGTGCCGGGAGTGAGAGTGTGTTGAGAGTGCTGGGAGGCAAAGCTAGGGTAGACGGCTGGAGTGAGTTTGGTTGTGAAAGCAGTGTCAAGGGAAGGTGAGGACCAGCAACAGCTCTAAGCCCTTAGAGGTAGCTTGCGGCAGAAATCTCTTGGGTGTTTGGACTTTGGGAGGTGGTCTGTGCCGGGAGTGAGAGTGAGATTGAGCCTGAGAATGTGTGTTGGGAGTGCCGGGAGGCAAGGCAAAGGCAGATGGGCAGAGTGTGTTTGTCTGTGAAAGCGGTGTCAAGGGAAGGTGAGGACCAGCAACAGCTCTAAGCGCTTAGGCCTATCGTATGGGAGAAATGGCTTGGACGTTTGCACTTTGGGTGGTGGTCTGTGCCGGGAGTGAGAGTGAGTTTGAGCCTGAGAATGAGTGTTGGGAGTGCAGGGAGGGAAAGCCAGGGTAGATGGCCAGAGTGTGTTTGTCTGTGAAAGCGGTGTCAAGGGAAGGTGAGGACCAGCAACAGCTCTAAGCCCTTAGATGTAGCGTGTGTCAGAAATCGCTTGGTGTTTGCACTTTGGGAGGTGGTCTGCGCCGGGAGTGAGAGTGATATTGAGCCTGAGAATGTGTGTTGGGAGTGCTGGGAGTTGAGGCAAAGGCAGATGGGCAGAGTGCGTTTGGCTGTGAATGCGGTGTCAAGGGAAGGTGAGGATCAGCAACAGCTCTGAGCCCTTACATGTAGCGTGCGTCAGAAATAGCTTGGACGTTTGCACTTTGGGAGGTGGTCTGTGCCGAGAGTGAGAATGTGTGTTGGGAGTGCTGGGAGGCAAGGCTAAGGTAGATGGCCAGAGTGTGTTTGGCTGTGAAAGCGGTGTCAAGGGAAGGTGAGGACCAGCAACAGCTCTAAGCCCTTAGAGGTAACATGCGGCACAAAACGCTGGGATGTTTGCACTTTGGGAGGTGGTGTGTGCCGAGAGTGAGAGTGTGTTGAGAGTGCTGGGAAGCAAGGCAAATGTAGACGGCCAGAGTGTGTTTGGCTGTGAAAGCGGTGTTAAAGATAGGTGAGGACCAGCAACAATTCTAAGCCCTTAGGCCTATCGTATGGGAGAAATGGCGTGGACGTTTGCACTTTGGGAGGTGGTCTGTGCCGGGAGTGAGAGTGAGATTGAGCCTGAGAATGTGTGTTGGGAGTGCTGGGAGGCAAAGGCAGGGTAGATGGCCAGAGTGTGTTTGGCTGTGAAAGCGCAGTCAAGGGAAGGTGAGGACCAGCAACAGCTCTAAGGCCTCAGATGTAGCGTGCGTCAGAAATGGCTTGGTTGTTGGCACTTTGGGAGGTGGTCTGTGCAGTAGTGAGAGTGTGTTGGGAGTGCTGGGAGTTGAGGAAAAGGCAGATGGGCAGAGTGTGTTTGGCTGTGAAAGTGGTGTCAAGGGAAGGTGAGGACCAGCAACAGCTATAAGCCCTTAGATGTAGCGTGTGTCAGAAATCGCTTGGGTGTTGGCACTTTGGGAGGTGGTGTGTGACGAGAGTGAGAGTGTGTTGGGAGTGCTGGGAGGCAAGGCAAAGGCAGATGGGCAGAGTGTGTTTGGCTGTGAAAGCGGTGTCAAGGGAAGGTGAGGACCAGCAACAGCTCTAAGCCCTTAGTCCTAACGCATGGGAGAAATGGCTTGGACGTTTGCACTTTGGGAGGTGGTCTGTGCCGGGAGTGAGAGTGAGATTGAGCCTGAGAATGTGTGTTGGGAGTGCTGGGAGGCAAAGCCAGGGTAGATGGCCAGAGTGTGTTTGGCTGTGAAAGCGGTGTCAAGGGAAGTTGAGACCAGCAACAGCTCTAAGCCCTTAGATGTAGCGTGCGTCATAAATCGCTTGGGTGTTTGCACTTTGTGAGGTGGTCTGTGCCGAGAGTGAGAATGTGTGTTGGGAGTGCTGGGAGGCAAGGCAAAGGCAGATGGCCAGAGTGTGTTTGGCTGTGAAAGCGGTGTCAAGGGAAGGTGAGGACAAGCAACAACTCGCAGTCCTTAGATGTAGCGTGCGGGATAAATGCCTTGGACGTTTGCACTTTGGGAGGTGGTCTGTGCCGGGAGTGAGAGTGAGATTGAGCCTGAGAATGTGTGTTGGGAGTGCAGGGAGGGAAAGGCAGGGTAGATGGCCAGAGTGTGTTTGTATGTGAAAGCGGTGTCAAGGGAAGGTGAGGACCAGCAACAGCTCTAAGCCCTTAGAGGTAGCGTGCGTCAGAATTTGCTTGGTTGTTGGCACTTTGGGAGGTGGTGTGTGCCGAGAGTGAGAGTCTGTTGGGAGTGCTGGGAGGCAAGGCAAAGGGAGATGGCCACAGTGTGTTTGGCTGTGAAAGCGGTGTCAAGGGAAGGTGAGGACCAGCAACAGCTCTAAGCCCTTAGGCCTATCGTCTGGGAGAAATGGCTTGGGTGTTGGCACTTTGGGAGGTGGTCTGTGCCGGGAGTGAGAGTCAGATTGAGCCTGAGAATGTGTGTTGGGAGTGCAGGGAGGGAAAGCCAGGGTAGATGGGCAGAGTGTGTTTGGCTGTGAAAGCGGTGTCAAGGGAAGGTGAGGACCAGCAACAGCTCTAAGCCCTTAGATGTAGCGTGTGTCAGAAATCGCTTGGGTGTTTGGACTTTGGGAGGTGGTCTGTGTCAAGAATGAGAATGTGTGTTGGGAGTGCTGGGAGGGAAGTCCAGTTCAGATGGCCAGAGTGTGTTTGGCTGTGAAAGCATTGGCACGGGAAGGTGAGGAGCAATCAAATCTTTGAGTGCTCTCTATCATGTGTGCCTTGGGACAAATCTCTGGTCGTTCGCAGAGTCGAGAAGGGTTCTGCTGATGGTGACAGTGAGACAGTGTTGGCAGTGTAAGGAAATAAGCAAGCGCAGAGCGCCACTGTGTGTTTGGCTGTGAAACAACACACAGCGAAAGCTGATGAACAGCAAGAGCTTTGAGTGCTGGCACTTTGCTGTGGGAAAAACGCTGGACGTTTGCAGTGTGGGAGCAGGGCTCTGCCGATTGCAAGCAGTGACGTTCCGCACTTGCTTAGCTCCGTAAACTGCCAACACCCATGTCACTCTCACGATCGGCAGAGCCCTGCTCTGACACGGCAAGCAGCCAGCCAGTTCTCCCACCGCCAAGGTGCCAGCACGGGAAGCTCTCGCTCCTCCTTAACATTCCTAGCCAGCACCTTCACAGCGAAACGCACAACGGTGATGTGCACTTCCCTTGCCTCCCAGCACTCCCAACACCCATTCTCAAGCTCAGTCTCACGCTCGGCGCAGATCACCTGCCAAAGTGCAGTGACTTGTACCAGAGAGTAAGGGAATGAGTATTGGGAGTGCTGGGAGGCAAGGCAAAGGCAGATGGCCAGAGTGTGTTTGGCTGTGAAAGCGCAGTCAAGGGAAGGTGAGGACCAGCAGCAGCTCTAAGCCCTTAGATCTAGCGTGTGTCATAAATCGGTTGGGTGTTTGCATTTTGGGAGGTGGTCTGTGCCGGGAGTGAGCGTTAGATTCCGCCTGAGAATGTGTGTTGGGAGTGCTGGGAGGCAAAGCCAGGGTAGATGGGCCGCCGAGGGTGTTTGGCTGTGAACGCGGTGTCAAGGGAAGGTGAGGACCAGCAACAGCTCTAAGCCCTTAGATGTAGCGTGCGTCAGAAAACGCTTGGGTGTTTGCATTTTGGGAGGTGGTCTGTGCCGGGAGTGAGAGTGTGTTGAGAGTGCTGGGAGGCAAAGCTAGGGTAGATGGCCGGAGTGTGTTTGGCTGTGAAAGCCGTGTCAAGGGAAGGTGAGGACCAGCAACAGCTCTAAGGCCTTAGATGTAGCGTGCGTCAGAAATGGCTTGGGTGTTGGCGCTTTGGGAGGTGGTCTGTGCAGTAGTGAGAGTGTGTTGGGAGTGCTGGGAGTTGAGGCAAAGGCAGATGGGCAGAGTGTGTTTGGCTGTGAAAGCGGTGTCAAGGGAAGGTGAGGACTCGCAACAGCTCTAAGCCCTTAGATGTAGCATGCGGCACAAATCGCTGGGATGTTTGCACTTTGGGAAGTGGTCTGTGCCGAGGGTGAGAGTGTGTTGAGAGTGCTGGGAGTTGAGGAAAAGGCAGATGGGCAGAGTGTGTTTGGCTGTGAAAGCGGTGTCAAGGGAAGGTGAGGACCAGCAACAGCTCTAAGCCCTTAGGCCTATCGTATGGGAGAAGTGGCTTGGACGTTTGCACTTTGGGAGGTGGTCTGTGCCGGGAGTGAGAGTCAGATTGAGCCAGTGACTGTGTGTTGGGAGTGCAGGGAGGGAAAGCCAGGGTAGATGGGCAGAGTGTGTTTGGCTGTGAAAGCGGTGTCAAGGGAAGGTGAGGACCAGCAACAGCTCTAAGCCCTTAGATGTAGCGTGTGTCAGAAATCGCTTGGGTGTTTGGACGTTGGGAGGTGGTCTGTGTCAAGAATGAGAATGTGTGTTGGGAGTGCTGGGAGGGAAGTCCAGTTCAGATGGCCAGAGTGTGTTTGGCTGTGAAAGCATTGGCACGGGAAGGTGAGGAGCAATCAAATCTTTAAGTGCTCTCTATCATGTGTGCCTTGGGACAAATCGCTGGTCGTTCGCAGAGTCGAGAAGGGTTCTGCTGATGGTGACAGTGAGACAGTGTTGGCAGTGTAAGGAAATAAGCAAGCGCAGAGCGCCACTGTGTGTTTGGCTGTGAAACAACACACAGCGAAAGCTGATGAACAGCAAGAGCTTTGAGTGCTGGCACTTTGCTGTGGGAAAAACGCTGGACGTTTGCAGTGTGGGAGCAGGGCTCTGCCGATTGCAAGCAGTGACGTTCCGCACTTGCTTAGCTCCGTAAACTGCCAACACCCATGTCACTCTCACGATCGGCAGAGCCCTGCTCTGACACGGCAAGCAGCCAGCCAGTTCTCCCACCGCCAAGGTGCCAGCACGGGAAGCTCTCGCTCCTCCTTAACATTCCTAGCCAGCACCTTCACAGCGAAACGCACAACGGTGATGTGCACTTCCCTTGCCTCCCAGCACTCCCAACACCCATTCTCAAGCTCAGTCTCACGCTCGGCGCAGATCACCTGCCAAAGTGCAGTGACTTGTACCAGAGAGTAAGGGAATGAGTATTGGGAGTGCTGGGAGGCAAGGCAAAGGCAGATGGCCAGAGTGTGTTTGGCTGTGAAAGCGCAGTCAAGGGAAGGTGAGGACCAGCAGCAGCTCTAAGCCCTTAGATCTAGCGTGTGTCATAAATCGGTTGGGTGTTTGCATTTTGGGAGGTGGTCTGTGCCGGGAGTGAGCGTTAGATTCCGCCTGAGAATGTGTGTTGGGAGTGCTGGGAGGCAAAGCCAGGGTAGATGGGCCGCCGAGGGTGTTTGGCTGTGAACGCGGTGTCAAGGGAAGGTGAGGACCAGCAACAGCTCTAAGCCCTTAGATGTAGCGTGCGTCAGAAAACGCTTGGGTGTTTGCATTTTGGGAGGTGGTCTGTGCCGGGAGTGAGAGTGTGTTGAGAGTGCTGGGAGGCAAAGCTAGGGTAGATGGCCAGAGTGTGTTTGTATGTGAAAGCGGTGTCAAGGGAAGGTGAGGACCAGCAACAGCTCTAAGGCCTTAGATGTAGCGTGTGTCAGAAATCGCTTGTTTGTTGGCAATTTGGGAGGTGGTGTGTGCAGAGAGTGAGATTGAGATTGAGCCTGAGAATGTGTGTTGGGAGTGCTGGGAGGCAAGGCAAAGGCAGATGGCCAGAGTGTGTTTGTCTGTGAAAGCGGTGTCAAGGGAAGGTGAGGACCAGCCACAGGTCTAAGCCCTTAGATGTAGCGTGCGTCAGAAATCGCTTGGGTGTTTGCACTTTGGGAGGTGGTCTGTACCGACAGTGAGAGTGTGTTGGGAATCTTGGGAGTTGAGGCAAAGGCAGAATGCCAGAGTGTGTTTGGCTGTGAAAGCGGTGTCAAGGGAAGGTGAGGACCAGCAACAGCTCTAAGCCCTTAGATGTAGCGTGTGTCAGAAATCGCTTGGGTGTTTGGACTTTGGGAGGTGGTCAGTGCCGGGAGTGAGAGTAAGATTGAGCCTGAGAATGTGTGTTGGGAGTGCTGGGAGGCAAAGCCAGGGTAGATGGCCAGAGTGTGTTTGTCTGTGAAAGCGGTGTCAAGGGAAGGTGAGGACCAGCAACAGCTCTAAGGCCTCAGATGTAGCGTGCGTCAGAAATGGCTTGGTTGTTGGCACTTTGGGAGGTGGTCTGTGCAGTAGTGAGAGTGTGTTGGGAGTGCTGGGAGTTGAGGAAAAGGCAGATGGGCAGAGTGTGTTTGGCTCTGAAAGTGGTGTCAAGGGAAGGTGAGGACCAGCAACAGCTATAAGCCCTTAGATGTAGCGTGTGTCAGAAATCGCTTGGGTGTTGGCACTTTGGGAGGTGGTGTGTGACGAGAGTGAGAGTGTGTTGGGAGTGCTGGGAGGCAAGGCAAAGGCAGATGGGCAGAGTGTGTTTGGCTGTGAAAGCGGTGTCAAGGGAAGGTGAGGACCAGCAACAGCTCTAAGCCCTTAGTCCTAACGCATGGGAGAAATGGCTTGGACGTTTGCACTTTGGGAGGTGGTCTGTGCCGGGAGTGAGAGTGAGATTGAGCCTGAGAATGTGTGTTGGGAGTGCTGGGAGGCAAAGCCAGGGTAGATGGCCAGAGTGTGTTTGGCTGTGAAAGCGGTGTCAAGGGAAGTTGAGACCAGCAACAGCTCTAAGCCCTTAGATGTAGCGTGCGTCATAAATCGCTTGGGTGTTTGCACTTTGTGAGGTGGTCTGTGCCGAGAGTGAGAATGTGTGTTGGGAGTGCTGGGAGGCAAGGCAAAGGCAGATGGCCAGAGTGTGTTTGGCTGTGAAAGCGGTGTCAAGGGAAGGTGAGGACAAGCAACAACTCGCAGTCCTTAGATGTAGCGTGCGGGATAAATGCCTTGGACGTTTGCACTTTGGGAGGTGGTCTGTGCCGGGAGTGAGAGTGAGATTGAGCCTGAGAATGTGTGTTGGGAGTGCAGGGAGGGAAAGGCAGGGTAGATGGCCAGAGTGTGTTTGTATGTGAAAGCGGTGTCAAGGGAAGGTGAGGACCAGCAACAGCTCTAAGCCCTTAGAGGTAGCGTGCGTCAGAATTTGCTTGGTTGTTGGCACTTTGGGAGGTGGTGTGTGCCGAGAGTGAGAGTCTGTTGGGAGTGCTGGGAGGCAAGGCAAAGGGAGATGGCCACAGTGTGTTTGGCTGTGAAAGCGGTGTCAAGGGAAGGTGAGGACCAGCAACAGCTCTAAGCCCTTAGGCCTATCGTCTGGGAGAAATGGCTTGGGTGTTGGCACTTTGGGAGGTGGTCTGTGCCGGGAGTGAGAGTCAGATTGAGCCAGTGACTGTGTGTTGGGAGTGCAGGGAGGGAAAGCCAGGGTAGATGGGCAGAGTGTGTTTGGCTGTGAAAGCGGTGTCAAGGGAAGGTGAGGACCAGCAACAGCTCTAAGCCCTTAGATGTAGCGTGTGTCAGAAATCGCTTGGGTGTTTGGACTTTGGGAGGTGGTCTGTGTCAAGAATGAGAATGTGTGTTGGGAGTGCTGGGAGGGAAGTCCAGTTCAGATGGCCAGAGTGTGTTTGGCTGTGAAAGCATTGGCACGGGAAGGTGAGGAGCAATCAAATCTTTGAGTGCTCTCTATCATGTGTGCCTTGGGACAAATCGCTGGTCGTTCGCAGAGTCGAGAAGGGTTCTGCTGATGGTGACAGTGAGACAGTGTTGGCAGTGTAAGGAAATAAGCAAGCGCAGAGCGCCACTGTGTGTTTGGCTGTGAAACAACACACAGCGAAAGCTGATGAACAGCAAGAGCTTTGAGTGCTGGCACTTTGCTGTGGGAAAAACGCTGGACGTTTGCAGTGTGGGAGCAGGGCTCTGCCGATTGCAAGCAGTGACGTTCCGCACTTGCTTAGCTCCGTAAACTGCCAACACCCATGTCACTCTCACGATCGGCAGAGCCCTGCTCTGACACGGCAAGCAGCCAGCCAGTTCTCCCACCGCCAAGGTGCCAGCACGGGAAGCTCTCGCTCCTCCTTAACATTCCTAGCCAGCACCTTCACAGCGAAACGCACAACGGTGATGTGCACTTCCCTTGCCTCCCAGCACTCCCAACACCCATTCTCAAGCTCAGTCTCACGCTCGGCGCAGATCACCTGCCAAAGTGCAGTGACTTGTACCAGAGAGTAAGGGAATGAGTATTGGGAGTGCTGGGAGGCAAGGCAAAGGCAGATGGCCAGAGTGTGTTTGGCTGTGAAAGCGCAGTCAAGGGAAGGTGAGGACCAGCAGCAGCTCTAAGCCCTTAGATCTAGCGTGTGTCATAAATCGGTTGGGTGTTTGCATTTTGGGAGGTGGTCTGTGCCGGGAGTGAGCGTTAGATTCCGCCTGAGAATGTGTGTTGGGAGTGCTGGGAGGCAAAGCCAGGGTAGATGGGCCGCCGAGGGTGTTTGGCTGTGAACGCGGTGTCAAGGGAAGGTGAGGACCAGCAACAGCTCTAAGCCCTTAGATGTAGCGTGCGTCAGAAAACGCTTGGGTGTTTGCATTTTGGGAGGTGGTCTGTGCCGGGAGTGAGAGTGTGTTGAGAGTGCTGGGAGGCAAAGCTAGGGTAGATGGCCGGAGTGTGTTTGGCTGTGAAAGCCGTGTCAAGGGAAGGTGAGGACCAGCAACAGCTCTAAGGCCTTAGATGTAGCGTGCGTCAGAAATGGCTTGGGTGTTGGCGCTTTGGGAGGTGGTCTGTGCAGTAGTGAGAGTGTGTTGGGAGTGCTGGGAGTTGAGGCAAAGGCAGATGGGCAGAGTGTGTTTGGCTGTGAAAGCGGTGTCAAGGGAAGGTGAGGACTCGCAACAGCTCTAAGCCCTTAGATGTAGCATGCGGCACAAATCGCTGGGATGTTTGCACTTTGGGAAGTGGTCTGTGCCGAGGGTGAGAGTGTGTTGAGAGTGCTGGGAGTTGAGGAAAAGGCAGATGGGCAGAGTGTGTTTGGCTGTGAAAGCGGTGTCAAGGGAAGGTGAGGACCAGCAACAGCTCTAAGCCCTTAGGCCTATCGTATGGGAGAAGTGGCTTGGACGTTTGCACTTTGGGAGGTGGTCTGTGCCGGGAGTGAGAGTCAGATTGAGCCAGTGACTGTGTGTTGGGAGTGCAGGGAGGGAAAGCCAGGGTAGATGGGCAGAGTGTGTTTGGCTGTGAAAGCGGTGTCAAGGGAAGGTGAGGACCAGCAACAGCTCTAAGCCCTTAGATGTAGCGTGTGTCAGAAATCGCTTGGGTGTTTGGACGTTGGGAGGTGGTCTGTGTCAAGAATGAGAATGTGTGTTGGGAGTGCTGGGAGGGAAGTCCAGTTCAGATGGCCAGAGTGTGTTTGGCTGTGAAAGCATTGGCACGGGAAGGTGAGGAGCAATCAAATCTTTAAGTGCTCTCTATCATGTGTGCCTTGGGACAAATCGCTGGTCGTTCGCAGAGTCGAGAAGGGTTCTGCTGATGGTGACAGTGAGACAGTGTTGGCAGTGTAAGGAAATAAGCAAGCGCAGAGCGCCACTGTGTGTTTGGCTGTGAAACAACACACAGCGAAAGCTGATGAACAGCAAGAGCTTTGAGTGCTGGCACTTTGCTGTGGGAAAAACGCTGGACGTTTGCAGTGTGGGAGCAGGGCTCTGCCGATTGCAAGCAGTGACGTTCCGCACTTGCTTAGCTCCGTAAACTGCCAACACCCATGTCACTCTCACGATCGGCAGAGCCCTGCTCTGACACGGCAAGCAGCCAGCCAGTTCTCCCACCGCCAAGGTGCCAGCACGGGAAGCTCTCGCTCCTCCTTAACATTCCTAGCCAGCACCTTCACAGCGAAACGCACAACGGTGATGTGCACTTCCCTTGCCTCCCAGCACTCCCAACACCCATTCTCAAGCTCAGTCTCACGCTCGGCGCAGATCACCTGCCAAAGTGCAGTGACTTGTACCAGAGAGTAAGGGAATGAGTATTGGGAGTGCTGGGAGGCAAGGCAAAGGCAGATGGCCAGAGTGTGTTTGGCTGTGAAAGCGCAGTCAAGGGAAGGTGAGGACCAGCAGCAGCTCTAAGCCCTTAGATCTAGCGTGTGTCATAAATCGGTTGGGTGTTTGCATTTTGGGAGGTGGTCTGTGCCGGGAGTGAGCGTTAGATTCCGCCTGAGAATGTGTGTTGGGAGTGCTGGGAGGCAAAGCCAGGGTAGATGGGCCGCCGAGGGTGTTTGGCTGTGAACGCGGTGTCAAGGGAAGGTGAGGACCAGCAACAGCTCTAAGCCCTTAGATGTAGCGTGCGTCAGAAAACGCTTGGGTGTTTGCATTTTGGGAGGTGGTCTGTGCCGGGAGTGAGAGTGTGTTGAGAGTGCTGGGAGGCAAAGCTAGGGTAGATGGCCAGAGTGTGTTTGTATGTGAAAGCGGTGTCAAGGGAAGGTGAGGACCAGCAACAGCTCTAAGGCCTTAGATGTAGCGTGTGTCAGAAATCGCTTGTTTGTTGGCAATTTGGGAGGTGGTGTGTGCAGAGAGTGAGATTGAGATTGAGCCTGAGAATGTGTGTTGGGAGTGCTGGGAGGCAAGGCAAAGGCAGATGGCCAGAGTGTGTTTGTCTGTGAAAGCGGTGTCAAGGGAAGGTGAGGACCAGCCACAGGTCTAAGCCCTTAGATGTAGCGTGCGTCAGAAATCGCTTGGGTGTTTGCACTTTGGGAGGTGGTCTGTACCGACAGTGAGAGTGTGTTGGGAATCTTGGGAGTTGAGGCAAAGGCAGAATGCCAGAGTGTGTTTGGCTGTGAAAGCGGTGTCAAGGGAAGGTGAGGACCAGCAACAGCTCTAAGCCCTTAGATGTAGCGTGTGTCAGAAATCGCTTGGGTGTTTGGACTTTGGGAGGTGGTCAGTGCCGGGAGTGAGAGTAAGATTGAGCCTGAGAATGTGTGTTGGGAGTGCTGGGAGGCAAAGCCAGGGTAGATGGCCAGAGTGTGTTTGTCTGTGAAAGCGGTGTCAAGGGAAGGTGAGGACCAGCAACAGCTCTAAGGCCTCAGATGTAGCGTGCGTCAGAAATGGCTTGGTTGTTGGCACTTTGGGAGGTGGTCTGTGCAGTAGTGAGAGTGTGTTGGGAGTGCTGGGAGTTGAGGAAAAGGCAGATGGGCAGAGTGTGTTTGGCTCTGAAAGTGGTGTCAAGGGAAGGTGAGGACCAGCAACAGCTATAAGCCCTTAGATGTAGCGTGTGTCAGAAATCGCTTGGGTGTTGGCACTTTGGGAGGTGGTGTGTGACGAGAGTGAGAGTGTGTTGGGAGTGCTGGGAGGCAAGGCAAAGGCAGATGGGCAGAGTGTGTTTGGCTGTGAAAGCGGTGTCAAGGGAAGGTGAGGACCAGCAACAGCTCTAAGCCCTTAGTCCTAACGCATGGGAGAAATGGCTTGGACGTTTGCACTTTGGGAGGTGGTCTGTGCCGGGAGTGAGAGTGAGATTGAGCCTGAGAATGTGTGTTGGGAGTGCTGGGAGGCAAAGCCAGGGTAGATGGCCAGAGTGTGTTTGGCTGTGAAAGCGGTGTCAAGGGAAGTTGAGACCAGCAACAGCTCTAAGCCCTTAGATGTAGCGTGCGTCATAAATCGCTTGGGTGTTTGCACTTTGTGAGGTGGTCTGTGCCGAGAGTGAGAATGTGTGTTGGGAGTGCTGGGAGGCAAGGCAAAGGCAGATGGCCAGAGTGTGTTTGGCTGTGAAAGCGGTGTCAAGGGAAGGTGAGGACAAGCAACAACTCGCAGTCCTTAGATGTAGCGTGCGGGATAAATGCCTTGGACGTTTGCACTTTGGGAGGTGGTCTGTGCCGGGAGTGAGAGTGAGATTGAGCCTGAGAATGTGTGTTGGGAGTGCAGGGAGGGAAAGGCAGGGTAGATGGCCAGAGTGTGTTTGTATGTGAAAGCGGTGTCAAGGGAAGGTGAGGACCAGCAACAGCTCTAAGCCCTTAGAGGTAGCGTGCGTCAGAATTTGCTTGGTTGTTGGCACTTTGGGAGGTGGTGTGTGCCGAGAGTGAGAGTCTGTTGGGAGTGCTGGGAGGCAAGGCAAAGGGAGATGGCCACAGTGTGTTTGGCTGTGAAAGCGGTGTCAAGGGAAGGTGAGGACCAGCAACAGCTCTAAGCCCTTAGGCCTATCGTCTGGGAGAAATGGCTTGGGTGTTGGCACTTTGGGAGGTGGTCTGTGCCGGGAGTGAGAGTCAGATTGAGCCAGTGACTGTGTGTTGGGAGTGCAGGGAGGGAAAGCCAGGGTAGATGGGCAGAGTGTGTTTGGCTGTGAAAGCGGTGTCAAGGGAAGGTGAGGACCAGCAACAGCTCTAAGCCCTTAGATGTAGCGTGTGTCAGAAATCGCTTGGGTGTTTGGACTTTGGGAGGTGGTCTGTGTCAAGAATGAGAATGTGTGTTGGGAGTGCTGGGAGGGAAGTCCAGTTCAGATGGCCAGAGTGTGTTTGGCTGTGAAAGCATTGGCACGGGAAGGTGAGGAGCAATCAAATCTTTGAGTGCTCTCTATCATGTGTGCCTTGGGACAAATCGCTGGTCGTTCGCAGAGTCGAGAAGGGTTCTGCTGATGGTGACAGTGAGACAGTGTTGGCAGTGTAAGGAAATAAGCAAGCGCAGAGCGCCACTGTGTGTTTGGCTGTGAAACAACACACAGCGAAAGCTGATGAACAGCAAGAGCTTTGAGTGCTGGCACTTTGCTGTGGGAAAAACGCTGGACGTTTGCAGTGTGGGAGCAGGGCTCTGCCGATTGCAAGCAGTGACGTTCCGCACTTGCTTAGCTCCGTAAACTGCCAACACCCATGTCACTCTCACGATCGGCAGAGCCCTGCTCTGACACGGCAAGCAGCCAGCCAGTTCTCCCACCGCCAAGGTGCCAGCACGGGAAGCTCTCGCTCCTCCTTAACATTCCTAGCCAGCACCTTCACAGCGAAACGCACAACGGTGATGTGCACTTCCCTTGCCTCCCAGCACTCCCAACACCCATTCTCAAGCTCAGTCTCACGCTCGGCGCAGATCACCTGCCAAAGTGCAGTGACTTGTACCAGAGAGTAAGGGAATGAGTATTGGGAGTGCTGGGAGGCAAGGCAAAGGCAGATGGCCAGAGTGTGTTTGGCTGTGAAAGCGCAGTCAAGGGAAGGTGAGGACCAGCAGCAGCTCTAAGCCCTTAGATCTAGTGTGTGTCATAAATCGGTTGGGTGTTTGCATTTTGGGAGGTGGTCTGTGCCGGGAGTGAGCGTTAGATTCCGCCTGAGAATGTGTGTTGGGAGTGCTGGGAGGCAAAGCCAGGGTAGATGGGCCGCCGAGGGTGTTTGGCTGTGAACGCGGTGTCAAGGGAAGGTGAGGACCAGCAACAGCTCTAAGCCCTTAGATGTAGCGTGCGTCAGAAAACGCTTGGGTGTTTGCATTTTGGGAGGTGGTCTGTGCCGGGAGTGAGAGTGTGTTGAGAGTGCTGGGAGGCAAAGCTAGGGTAGATGGCCGGAGTGTGTTTGGCTGTGAAAGCCGTGTCAAGGGAAGGTGAGGACCAGCAACAGCTCTAAGGCCTTAGATGTAGCGTGCGTCAGAAATGGCTTGGGTGTTGGCGCTTTGGGAGGTGGTCTGTGCAGTAGTGAGAGTGTGTTGGGAGTGCTGGGAGTTGAGGCAAAGGCAGATGGGCAGAGTGTGTTTGGCTGTGAAAGCGGTGTCAAGGGAAGGTGAGGACTCGCAACAGCTCTAAGCCCTTAGATGTAGCATGCGGCACAAATCGCTGGGATGTTTGCACTTTGGGAAGTGGTCTGTGCCGAGGGTGAGAGTGTGTTGAGAGTGCTGGGAGTTGAGGAAAAGGCAGATGGGCAGAGTGTGTTTGGCTGTGAAAGCGGTGTCAAGGGAAGGTGAGGACCAGCAACAGCTCTAAGCCCTTAGGCCTATCGTATGGGAGAAGTGGCTTGGACGTTTGCACTTTGGGAGGTGGTCTGTGCCGGGAGTGAGAGTCAGATTGAGCCAGTGACTGTGTGTTGGGAGTGCAGGGAGGGAAAGCCAGGGTAGATGGGCAGAGTGTGTTTGGCTGTGAAAGCGGTGTCAAGGGAAGGTGAGGACCAGCAACAGCTCTAAGCCCTTAGATGTAGCGTGTGTCAGAAATCGCTTGGGTGTTTGGACGTTGGGAGGTGGTCTGTGTCAAGAATGAGAATGTGTGTTGGGAGTGCTGGGAGGGAAGTCCAGTTCAGATGGCCAGAGTGTGTTTGGCTGTGAAAGCATTGGCACGGGAAGGTGAGGAGCAATCAAATCTTTAAGTGCTCTCTATCATGTGTGCCTTGGGACAAATCGCTGGTCGTTCGCAGAGTCGAGAAGGGTTCTGCTGATGGTGACAGTGAGACAGTGTTGGCAGTGTAAGGAAATAAGCAAGCGCAGAGCGCCACTGTGTGTTTGGCTGTGAAACAACACACAGCGAAAGCTGATGAACAGCAAGAGCTTTGAGTGCTGGCACTTTGCTGTGGGAAAAACGCTGGACGTTTGCAGTGTGGGAGCAGGGCTCTGCCGATTGCAAGCAGTGACGTTCCGCACTTGCTTAGCTCCGTAAACTGCCAACACCCATGTCACTCTCACGATCGGCAGAGCCCTGCTCTGACACGGCAAGCAGCCAGCCAGTTCTCCCACCGCCAAGGTGCCAGCACGGGAAGCTCTCGCTCCTCCTTAACATTCCTAGCCAGCACCTTCACAGCGAAACGCACAACGGTGATGTGCACTTCCCTTGCCTCCCAGCACTCCCAACACCCATTCTCAAGCTCAGTCTCACGCTCGGCGCAGATCACCTGCCAAAGTGCAGTGACTTGTACCAGAGAGTAAGGGAATGAGTATTGGGAGTGCTGGGAGGCAAGGCAAAGGCAGATGGCCAGAGTGTGTTTGGCTGTGAAAGCGCAGTCAAGGGAAGGTGAGGACCAGCAGCAGCTCTAAGCCCTTAGATCTAGCGTGTGTCATAAATCGGTTGGGTGTTTGCATTTTGGGAGGTGGTCTGTGCCGGGAGTGAGCGTTAGATTCCGCCTGAGAATGTGTGTTGGGAGTGCTGGGAGGCAAAGCCAGGGTAGATGGGCCGCCGAGGGTGTTTGGCTGTGAACGCGGTGTCAAGGGAAGGTGAGGACCAGCAACAGCTCTAAGCCCTTAGATGTAGCGTGCGTCAGAAAACGCTTGGGTGTTTGCATTTTGGGAGGTGGTCTGTGCCGGGAGTGAGAGTGTGTTGAGAGTGCTGGGAGGCAAAGCTAGGGTAGATGGCCAGAGTGTGTTTGTATGTGAAAGCGGTGTCAAGGGAAGGTGAGGACCAGCAACAGCTCTAAGGCCTTAGATGTAGCGTGTGTCAGAAATCGCTTGTTTGTTGGCAATTTGGGAGGTGGTGTGTGCAGAGAGTGAGATTGAGATTGAGCCTGAGAATGTGTGTTGGGAGTGCTGGGAGGCAAGGCAAAGGCAGATGGCCAGAGTGTGTTTGTCTGTGAAAGCGGTGTCAAGGGAAGGTGAGGACCAGCCACAGGTCTAAGCCCTTAGATGTAGCGTGCGTCAGAAATCGCTTGGGTGTTTGCACTTTGGGAGGTGGTCTGTACCGACAGTGAGAGTGTGTTGGGAATCTTGGGAGTTGAGGCAAAGGCAGAATGCCAGAGTGTGTTTGGCTGTGAAAGCGGTGTCAAGGGAAGGTGACAACCAGCAACAGCTCTCAGCCCTTAGGCCTATCGTATGGGAGAAATGGCTTGGACGTTTGCACTTTGGGAGGTGGTCAGTGCCGGGAGTGAGAGTAAGATTGAGCCTGAGAATGTGTGTTGGGAGTGCTGGGAGGCAAAGCCAGGGTAGATGGCCAGAGTGTGTTTGTCTGTGAAAGCGGTGTCAAGGGAAGGTGAGGACCAGCAACAGCTCTAAGCCCCTAGAGGTAACATGCGGCAGAATCGCTCGGATGTTTGCACTTTGTGAGGTGGCGTGTGCCGAGAGTGAGAGTGTGTTGAGAGTGCTGGGAGGCAAGGCAAAGGCAGATGGCCAGAGCGTGTTTGGCTGCGAATGCGCTGTCAAGGTAAGGTGAGGACCAGCAACAGCTCTAAGCCCTTAATGTAGCGTGTGTCAGAAATCGCTTGGTGTTTGCACTTTGGGAGGTGGTCTGTGCTGGGAGTGAGAGTGAGATTTAGGCTGAGAATGTGTGTTGGGAGTGCTGGGAGTTGAGGCAAATGCAGATGGGCAGAGTGTGTTTGGCTGTGAAAGCGGTGTCAAGGGAAGGTGAGGACCAGCAACAGCTCTAAGCCCCTAGAGGTAACAGGCAGCACAAATCCCTGGGATGTTTGCACTTTGGGAGGTGGTCTGTGCCGGGAGTGAGAGTGTGTTGAGAGTGCTGGGAGTTGAGGAAAAGGCAGATGGGCAGAGTGTGTTTGGCTGTGGAAGCGGTGTCAAGGGAAGATGAGGACCAGCAACAACTCGCAGCCCTTAGATGTAGCGTGCGGGATAAATGGCTTGGAAGTTTGCACTTTGGGAGGTGGTCTGTGCTGGGAGTGAGAGTGAGATTGAGCCTGAGAATGTGTGTTGGGAGTGCTGGGAGGCAAAGGCAGGGTAGATGGCCAGAGTGTGTTTGTCTGTGAAAGCAGTGTGAAGGGAAGGTGAGGACCAGCAACAGCTCTAAGCCCTTAGATGTAGCGTGTGTCAGAAATCGCTTCGTTGTTGGCACTTTGGGAGGTGGTGTGTGCCGAGAGTGAGAGTGTGATGGGAGAGCTGGGAGGCAAGGCAAAGGGAGATGGCAAGAGTGCGTTTGGCTGTGAAAGCGGTGTCAAGGTTAGGTGAGGACCAGCAACAGCTCTAAGCCCTTAGGCCTATCGTCTGGGAGAAATGGCTTGGACGTTTGCACTTTGGGAGGTGGTCTGTGCCGGGAGTGAGAGTTAGATTGAGCCTGTGTATGTGTTTTTGGAGTGCAGGGAGGCAAAGGCAGGGTAGATGGGCAGAGTGTGTTTGGCTGTGAAAGCGGTGGCAGAGTGTGTTTGGCTGTGAAAGCGGTGTCAAGGGAAGGTGAGGACCAGCAACAGCTCTAAGCGCTTAGGCCTATCGTAAGGGAGAAATGGCTTGGACGTTTGCACTTTGGGAGGTGGTCTGTGCCGGGAGTGAGAGTGAGTTTGAGCCTGAGAATGAGTGTTGGGAGTGCAGGGAGGGAAAGGCAGGGTAGATGGCCAGAGTGTGTTTGTCTGTGAAAGCGGTGTCAAGGGAAGGTGAGGACCAGCAACAGCTCTAAGGCCTTAGATGTAGCGTGCGTCAGAAATGGCTTGGTTGTTGGCACTTTGGGAGGTGGTCTGTGCAGTAGTGAGAGTGTGTTGGGAGTGCTGGGAGTTGAGGAAAAGGCAGATGGGCAGAGTGTGTTTGGCTGTGAAAGTGGTGTCAAGGGAAGGTGAGGACCAGCAACAGCTATAAGCCCTTAGATGTAACGTGTGTCAGAAATCGCTTGGGTGTTGGCACTTTGGGAGGTGGTGTGTGACGAGAGTGAGAGTGTGTTGGGAGTGCTGGGAGGCAAGGCAAAGGCAGATGGCCAGAGTGTGTTTGTCTGTGAAAGTGGTGTCAAGGGAAGGTGAGGACCAGCAACAGCTATAAGCCCTTAGATGTAACGTGTGTCAGAAATCGCTTGGGTGTTGGCACTTTGGGAGGTGGTGTGTGACGAGAGTGAGAGTGTGTTGGGAGTGCTGGGAGGCAAGGCAAAGGCAGATGGCCAGAGTGTGTTTGTCTGTGAAAGCGGTGTCAAGGGAAGGTGAGGACCAGCAACAGCTCTAAGCCCTTAGTCCTAACGCATGGGAGAAATGGCTTGTGTGTTGCCACTTTGGGAGGTGGTCTGTGCCGGGAGTGAGAGTGAGATTGAGCCTGAGAATGTGTGTTGGGAGTGCAGGGAGGGAAAGGCAGGGTAGATGGCCAGAGTGTGTTTGTATGTGAAAGCGGTGTCAAGGGAAGGTGAGGACCAGCAACAGCTCTAAGCCCTTAGAGGTAGCGTGCGTCAGAATTCGCTTGGTTGTTGGCACTTTGGGAGGTGGTGTGTGCCGAGAGTGAGAGTCTGTTGGGAGTGCTGGGAGGCAAGGCAAAGGGAGATGGCCACAGTGTGTTTGGCTGTGAAAGCGGTGTCAAGGGAAGGTGAGGACCAGCAACAGCTCTAAGCCCTTAGGCCTATCGTATGGGAGAAATGGCTTGGACGTTTGCACTTTGGGAGGTGGTCTGTGCCGGGAGTGAGAGTCAGATTGAGCCAGTGACTGTGTGTTGGGAGTGCAGGGAGGGAAAGCCAGGGTAGATGGGCAGAGTGTGTTTGGCTGTGAAAGCGGTGTCAAGGGAAGGTGAGGACCAGCAACAGCTCTAAGCCCTTAGATGTAGCGTGTGTCAGAAATCGCTTGGGTGTTTGGACTTTGGGAGGTGGTCTGTGCCGGGAGTGAGAGTCAGATTGAGCCTGAGAATGTGTGTTGGGAGTGCAGGGAGGGAAAGCCAGGGTAGAAGGCCAGAGTGTGTTTGTCTGTGAAAGCGGTGTCAAGGGAAGGTGAGGACCAGCAACAGCTCTAAGCCCTTAGATGTAGCGTGTGTCAGAAATCGCTTGGGTGTTTGGACTTTGGGAGGTGGTCTGTGTCAAGAATGAGAATGTGTGTTGGGAGTGCTGGGAGGGAAGTCCAGTTCAGATGGCCAGAGTGTGTTTGGCTGTGAAAGCATTGGCACGGGAAGGTGAGGAGCAATCAAATCTTTGAGTGCTCTCTATCATGTGTGCCTTGGGACAAATCGCTGGTCGTTCGCAGAGTCGAGAAGGGTTCTGCTGATGGTGACAGTGAGACAGTGTTGGCAGTGTAAGGAAATAAGCAAGCGCAGAGCGCCACTGTGTGTTTGGCTGTGAAACAACACACAGCGAAAGCTGATGAACAGCAAGAGCTTTGAGTGCTGGCACTTTGCTGTGGGAAAAACGCTGGACGTTTGCAGTGTGGGAGCAGGGCTCTGCCGATTGCAAGCAGTGACGTTCCGCACTTGCTAGCTCCGTAAACTGCCAACACCCATGTCACTCTCACGATCGGCAGAGCCCTGCTCTGACACGGCAAGCAGCCAGCCAGTTCTCCCACCGCCAAGGTGCCAGCACGGGAAGCTCTCGCTCCTCCTTAACATTCCTAGCCAGCACCTTCACAGCGAAACGCACAACGGTGATGTGCACTTCCCTTGCCTCCCAGCACTCCCAACACCCATTCCCAAGCTCAGTCTCACGCTTGGCGCAGATCACCTGCCAAATTCCAGTGACTTGTACCAGAGAGTAAGGGAATGAGTATTGGGAGTGCTGGGAGGCAAGGCAAAGGCAGATGGCCAGTGTGTTTGGCTGTGAAAGCGGTGTCAAGGGAAGGTGAGGACCAGCAACAGCTCTAAGCCCTTAGGCCTATCGTCTGGGAGAAATGGCTTGGACGTTTGCACTTTGGGAGGTGGTCTGTGCCGGGAGTGAGAGTTAGATTGAGCCTGAGAATGTGTGTTGGGAGTGCTGGGAGGCAAAGGCAGGGTAGATGGGCCGAGGGTGTTTGGCTGTGAAAGCGGTGTCAAGGGAAGGTGAGGACCAGCAACAGCTCTAAGCCCTTAGATGTAGCGTGCGTCAGAAATCGCTTGGGTGTTTGCATTTTGGGAGGTGGTCTGTGCCGGGAGTGAGAGTGTGTTGAGAGTGCTGGGAGGCAAAGCTAGGGTAGACGGCTGGAGTGAGTTTGGTTGTGAAAGCAGTGTCAAGGGAAGGTGAGGACCAGCAACAGCTCTAAGCCCTTAGAGGTAGCTTGCGGCAGAAATCTCTTGGGTGTTTGGACTTTGGGAGGTGGTCTGTGCCGGGAGTGAGAGTGAGATTGAGCCTGAGAATGTGTGTTGGGAGTGCCGGGAGGCAAGGCAAAGGCAGATGGGCAGAGTGTGTTTGTCTGTGAAAGCGGTGTCAAGGGAAGGTGAGGACCAGCAACAGCTCTAAGCGCTTAGGCCTATCGTATGGGAGAAATGGCTTGGACGTTTGCACTTTGGGTGGTGGTCTGTGCCGGGAGTGAGAGTGAGTTTGAGCCTGAGAATGAGTGTTGGGAGTGCAGGGAGGGAAAGCCAGGGTAGATGGGCAGAGTGTGTTTGTCTGTGAAAGCGGTGTCAAGGGAAGGTGAGGACCAGCAACAGCTCTAAGCCCTTAGATGTAGCGTGTGTCAGAAATCGCTTGGTGTTTGCACTTTGGGAGGTGGTCTGCGCCGGGAGTGAGAGTGATATTGAGCCTGAGAATGTGTGTTGGGAGTGCTGGGAGTTGAGGCAAAGGCAGATGGGCAGAGTGCGTTTGGCTGTGAATGCGGTGTCAAGGGAAGGTGAGGATCAGCAACAGCTCTGAGCCCTTACATGTAGCGTGCGTCAGAAATAGCTTGGACGTTTGCACTTTGGGAGGTGGTCTGTGCCGAGAGTGAGAATGTGTGTTGGGAGTGCTGGGAGGCAAGGCTAAGGTAGATGGCCAGAGTGTGTTTGGCTGTGAAAGCGGTGTCAAGGGAAGGTGAGGACCAGCAACAGCTCTAAGCCCTTAGAGGTAACATGCGGCACAAAACGCTGGGATGTTTGCACTTTGGGAGGTGGTGTGTGCCGAGAGTGAGAGTGTGTTGAGAGTGCTGGGAAGCAAGGCAAATGTAGACGGCCAGAGTGTGTTTGGCTGTGAAAGCGGTGTTAAAGATAGGTGAGGACCAGCAACAATTCTAAGCCCTTAGGCCTATCGTATGGGAGAAATGGCGTGGACGTTTGCACTTTGGGAGGTGGTCTGTGCCGGGAGTGAGAGTGAGATTGAGCCTGAGAATGTGTGTTGGGAGTGCTGGGAGGCAAAGGCAGGGTAGATGGCCAGAGTGTGTTTGGCTGTGAAAGCGCAGTCAAGGGAAGGTGAGGACCAGCAACAGCTCTAAGGCCTCAGATGTAGCGTGCGTCAGAAATGGCTTGGTTGTTGGCACTTTGGGAGGTGGTCTGTGCAGTAGTGAGAGTGTGTTGGGAGTGCTGGGAGTTGAGGAAAAGGCAGATGGGCAGAGTGTGTTTGGCTGTGAAAGTGGTGTCAAGGGAAGGTGAGGACCAGCAACAGCTATAAGCCCTTAGATGTAGCGTGTGTCAGAAATCGCTTGGGTGTTGGCACTTTGGGAGGTGGTGTGTGACGAGAGTGAGAGTGTGTTGGGAGTGCTGGGAGGCAAGGCAAAGGCAGATGGGCAGAGTGTGTTTGGCTGTGAAAGCGGTGTCAAGGGAAGGTGAGGACCAGCAACAGCTCTAAGCCCTTAGTCCTAACGCATGGGAGAAATGGCTTGGACGTTTGCACTTTGGGAGGTGGTCTGTGCCGGGAGTGAGAGTGAGATTGAGCCTGAGAATGTGTGTTGGGAGTGCTGGGAGGCAAAGCCAGGGTAGATGGCCAGAGTGTGTTTGGCTGTGAAAGCGGTGTCAAGGGAAGTTGAGACCAGCAACAGCTCTAAGCCCTTAGATGTAGCGTGCGTCATAAATCGCTTGGGTGTTTGCACTTTGTGAGGTGGTCTGTGCCGAGAGTGAGAATGTGTGTTGGGAGTGCTGGGAGGCAAGGCAAAGGCAGATGGCCAGAGTGTGTTTGGCTGTGAAAGCGGTGTCAAGGGAAGGTGAGGACAAGCAACAACTCGCAGTCCTTAGATGTAGCGTGCGGGATAAATGCCTTGGACGTTTGCACTTTGGGAGGTGGTCTGTGCCGGGAGTGAGAGTGAGATTGAGCCTGAGAATGTGTGTTGGGAGTGCAGGGAGGGAAAGGCAGGGTAGATGGCCAGAGTGTGTTTGTATGTGAAAGCGGTGTCAAGGGAAGGTGAGGACCAGCAACAGCTCTAAGCCCTTAGAGGTAGCGTGCGTCAGAATTTGCTTGGTTGTTGGCACTTTGGGAGGTGGTGTGTGCCGAGAGTGAGAGTCTGTTGGGAGTGCTGGGAGGCAAGGCAAAGGGAGATGGCCACAGTGTGTTTGGCTGTGAAAGCGGTGTCAAGGGAAGGTGAGGACCAGCAACAGCTCTAAGCCCTTAGGCCTATCGTATGGGAGAAATGGCTTGGACGTTTGCACTTTGGGAGGTGGTCTGTGCCGGGAGTGAGAGTCAGATTGAGCCAGTGACTGTGTGTTGGGAGTGCAGGGAGGGAAAGCCAGGGTAGATGGGCAGAGTGTGTTTGGCTGTGAAAGCGGTGTCAAGGGAAGGTGAGGACCAGCAACAGCTCTAAGCCCTTAGATGTAGCGTGTGTCAGAAATCGCTTGGGTGTTTGGACTTTGGGAGGTGGTCTGTGCCGGGAGTGAGAGTCAGATTGAGCCTGAGAATGTGTGTTGGGAGTGCAGGGAGGGAAAGCCAGGGTAGAAGGCCAGAGTGTGTTTGTCTGTGAAAGCGGTGTCAAGGGAAGGTGAGGACCAGCAACAGCTCTAAGCCCTTAGATGTAGCGTGTGTCAGAAATCGCTTGGGTGTTTGGACTTTGGGAGGTGGTCTGTGTCAAGAATGAGAATGTGTGTTGGGAGTGCTGGGAGGGAAGTCCAGTTCAGATGGCCAGAGTGTGTTTGGCTGTGAAAGCATTGGCACGGGAAGGTGAGGAGCAATCAAATCTTTGAGTGCTCTCTATCATGTGTGCCTTGGGACAAATCGCTGGTCGTTCGCAGAGTCGAGAAGGGTTCTGCTGATGGTGACAGTGAGACAGTGTTGGCAGTGTAAGGAAATAAGCAAGCGCAGAGCGCCACTGTGTGTTTGGCTGTGAAACAACACACAGCGAAAGCTGATGAACAGCAAGAGCTTTGAGTGCTGGCACTTTGCTGTGGGAAAAACGCTGGACGTTTGCAGTGTGGGAGCAGGGCTCTGCCGATTGCAAGCAGTGACGTTCCGCACTTGCTAGCTCCGTAAACTGCCAACACCCATGTCACTCTCACGATCGGCAGAGCCCTGCTCTGACACGGCAAGCAGCCAGCCAGTTCTCCCACCGCCAAGGTGCCAGCACGGGAAGCTCTCGCTCCTCCTTAACATTCCTAGCCAGCACCTTCACAGCGAAACGCACAACGGTGATGTGCACTTCCCTTGCCTCCCAGCACTCCCAACACCCATTCCCAAGCTCAGTCTCACGCTTGGCGCAGATCACCTGCCAAATTCCAGTGACTTGTACCAGAGAGTAAGGGAATGAGTATTGGGAGTGCTGGGAGGCAAGGCAAAGGCAGATGGCCAGTGTGTTTGGCTGTGAAAGCGGTGTCAAGGGAAGGTGAGGACCAGCAACAGCTCTAAGCCCTTAGGCCTATCGTCTGGGAGAAATGGCTTGGACGTTTGCACTTTGGGAGGTGGTCTGTGCCGGGAGTGAGAGTTAGATTGAGCCTGAGAATGTGTGTTGGGAGTGCTGGGAGGCAAAGGCAGGGTAGATGGGCCGAGGGTGTTTGGCTGTGAAAGCGGTGTCAAGGGAAGGTGAGGACCAGCAACAGCTCTAAGCCCTTAGATGTAGCGTGCGTCAGAAATCGCTTGGGTGTTTGGACTTTGGGAGGTGGTCTGTGCCGGGAGTGAGAGTGTGTTGAGAGTGCTGGGAGGCAAAGCTAGGGTAGACGGCTGGAGTGAGTTTGGTTGTGAAAGCAGTGTCAAGGGAAGGTGAGGACCAGCAACAGCTCTAAGCCCTTAGAGGTAGCTTGCGGCAGAAATCTCTTGGGTGTTTGGACTTTGGGAGGTGGTCTGTGCCGGGAGTGAGAGTGAGATTGAGCCTGAGAATGTGTGTTGGGAGTGCTGGGAGGCAAAGGCAGGGTAGATGGCCAGAGTGTGTTTGTCTGTGAAAGCAGTGTCAAGGGAAGGTGAGGACCAGGAACAGCTCTAAGCCCTTAGATGTAGCGTGTGTCAGAAATCGCTTCGTTGTTGGCACTTTGGGAGGTGGTGTGTGCCGAGAGTGAGAGTGTGATGGGAGAGCTGGGAGGCAAGGCAAAGGGAGATGGCAAGAGTGTGTTTGGCTCTGAAAGCGGTGTCAAGGTTAGGTGAGGACCAGCAACAGCTCTAAGCCCTTAGGCCTATCGTCTGGGAGAAATGGCTTGGACGTTTGCACTTTGGGAGGTGGTCTGTGCCGGGAGTGAGAGTTAGATTGAGCCTGAGTATGTGTTTTTGGAGTGCAGGGAGGCAAAGGCAGGGTAGATGGGCAGAGTGTGTTTGGCTGTGAAAGCGGTGGCAGAGTGTGTTTGGCTGTGAAAGCGGTGTCAAGGGAAGGTGAGGACCAGCAACAGCTCTAAGCGCTTAGGCCTATCGTAAGGGAGAAATGGCTTGGAGGTTTGCACTTTGGGAGGTGGTCTGTGCCGGGAGTGAGAGTGAGTTTGAGCCTGAGAATGAGTGTTGGGAGTGCAGGGAGGGAAAGCCAGGGTAGATGGCCAGAGTGTGTTTGTCTGTGAAAGCGGTGTCAAGGGAAGGTGAGGACCAGCAACAGCTCTAAGGCCTTAGATGTAGCGTGCGTCAGAAATGGCTTGGTTGTTGGCACTTTGGGAGGTGGTCTGTGCAGTAGTGAGAGTGTGTTGGGAGTGCTGGGAGTTGAGGAAAAGGCAGATGGGCAGAGTGTGTTTGGCTGTGAAAGTGGTGTCAAGGGAAGGTGAGGACCAGCAACAGCTATAAGCCCTTAGATGTAACGTGTGTCAGAAATCGCTTGGGTGTTGGCACTTTGGGAGGTGGTGTGTGACGAGAGTGAGAGTGTGTTGGGAGTGCTGGGAGGCAAGGCAAAGGCAGATGGCCAGAGTGTGTTTGTCTGTGAAAGCGGTGTCAAGGGAAGGTGAGGACCAGCAACAGCTATAAGCCCTTAGATGTAACGTGTGTCAGAAATCGCTTGGGTGTTGGCACTTTGGGAGGTGGTGTGTGACGAGAGTGAGAGTGTGTTGGGAGTGCTGGGAGGCAAGGCAAAGGCAGATGGCCAGAGTGTGTTTGTCTGTGAAAGCGGTGTCAAGGGAAGGTGAGGACCAGCAACAGCTCTAAGCCCTTAGTCCTAACGCATGGGAGAAATGGCTTGTGTGTTGCCACTTTGGGAGGTGGTCTGTGCCGGGAGTGAGAGTGAGATTGAGCCTGAGAATGTGTGTTGGGAGTGCAGGGAGGGAAAGGCAGGGTAGATGGCCAGAGTGTGTTTGTATGTGAAAGCGGTGTCAAGGGAAGGTGAGGACCAGCAACAGCTCTAAGCCCTTAGAGGTAGCGTGCGTCAGAATTTGCTTGGTTGTTGGCACTTTGGGAGGTGGTGTGTGCCGAGAGTGAGAGTCTGTTGGGAGTGCTGGGAGGCAAGGCAAAGGGAGATGGCCACAGTGTGTTTGGCTGTGAAAGCGGTGTCAAGGGAAGGTGAGGACCAGCAACAGCTCTAAGCCCTTAGGCCTATCGTCTGGGAGAAATGGCTTGGACGTTTGCACTTTGGGAGGTGGTCTGTGCCGGGAGTGAGAGTCAGATTGAGCCAGTGACTGTGTGTTGGGAGTGCAGGGAGGGAAAGCCAGGGTAGATGGGCAGAGTGTGTTTGGCTGTGAAAGCGGTGTCAAGGGAAGGTGAGGACCAGCAACAGCTCTAAGCCCTTAGATGTAGCGTGTGTCAGAAATCGCTTGGGTGTTTGGACTTTGGGAGGTGGTCTGTGTCAAGAATGAGAATGTGTGTTGGGAGTGCTGGGAGGGAAGTCCAGTTCAGATGGCCAGAGTGTGTTTGGCTGTGAAAGCATTGGCACGGGAAGGTGAGGAGCAATCAAATCTTTGAGTGCTCTCTATCATGTGTGCCTTGGGACAAATCGCTGGTCGTTCGCAGAGTCGAGAAGGGTTCTGCTGATGGTGACAGTGAGACAGTGTTGGCAGTGTAAGGAAATAAGCAAGCGCAGAGCGCCACTGTGTGTTTGGCTGTGAAACAACACACAGCGAAAGCTGATGAACAGCAAGAGCTTTGAGTGCTGGCACTTTGCTGTGGGAAAAACGCTGGACGTTTGCAGTGTGGGAGCAGGGCTCTGCCGATTGCAAGCAGTGACGTTCCGCACTTGCTTAGCTCCGTAAACTGCCAACACCCATGTCACTCTCACGATCGGCAGAGCCCTGCTCTGACACGGCAAGCAGCCAGCCAGTTCTCCCACCGCCAAGGTGCCAGCACGGGAAGCTCTCGCTCCTCCTTAACATTCCTAGCCAGCACCTTCACAGCGAAACGCACAACGGTGATGTGCACTTCCCTTGCCTCCCAGCACTCCCAACACCCATTCTCAAGCTCAGTCTCACGCTCGGCGCAGATCACCTGCCAAAGTGCAGTGACTTGTACCAGAGAGTAAGGGAATGAGTATTGGGAGTGCTGGGAGGCAAGGCAAAGGCAGATGGCCAGAGTGTGTTTGGCTGTGAAAGCGCAGTCAAGGGAAGGTGAGGACCAGCAGCAGCTCTAAGCCCTTAGATCTAGCGTGTGTCATAAATCGGTTGGGTGTTTGCATTTTGGGAGGTGGTCTGTGCCGGGAGTGAGCGTTAGATTCCGCCTGAGAATGTGTGTTGGGAGTGCTGGGAGGCAAAGCCAGGGTAGATGGGCCGAGGGTGTTTGGCTGTGAAAGCGGTGTCAAGGGAAGGTGAGGACCAGCAACAGCTCTAAGCCCTTAGATGTAGCGTGCGTCAGAAAACACTTGGGTGTTTGCATTTTGGGAGGTGGTCTGTGCCGGGAGTGAGAGTGTGTTGAGAGTGCTGGGAGGCAAAGCTAGGGTAGATGGCCGGAGTGTGTTTGGCTGTGAAAGCGGTGTCAAGGGAAGGTGAGGACCAGCAACAGCTCTAAGGCCTTAGATGTAGCGTGCGTCAGAAATGGCTTGGGTGTTGGCGCTTTGGGAGGTGGTCTGTGCAGTAGTGAGAGTGTGTTGGGAGTGCTGGGAGTTGAGGCAAAGGCAGATGGCCAGAGTGTGTTTGGCTGTGAAAGCGGTGTCAAGGGAAGGTGAGGACTCGCAACAGCTCTAAGCCCTTAGATGTAGCATGCGGCACAAATCGCTGGGATGTTTGCACTTTGGGAAGTGGTCTGTGCCGAGGGTGAGAGTGTGTTGAGAGTGCTGGGAGTTGAGGAAAAGGCAGATGGGCAGAGTGTGTTTGGCTGTGAAAGCGGTGTCAAGGGAAGGTGAGGACCAGCAACAGCTCTAAGCCCTTAGGCCTATCGTATGGGAGAAGTGGCTTGGACGTTTGCACTTTGGGAGGTGGTCTGTGCCGGGAGTGAGAGTCAGATTGAGCCAGTGACTGTGTGTTGGGAGTGCAGGGAGGGAAAGCCAGGGTAGATGGGCAGAGTGTGTTTGGCTGTGAAAGCGGTGTCAAGGGAAGGTGAGGACCAGCAACAGCTCTAAGCCCTTAGATGTAGCGTGTGTCAGAAATCGCTTGGGTGTTTGGACGTTGGGAGGTGGTCTGTGTCAAGAATGAGAATGTGTGTTGGGAGTGCTGGGAGGGAAGTCCAGTTCAGATGGCCAGAGTGTGTTTGGCTGTGAAAGCATTGGCACGGGAAGGTGAGGAGCAATTAAATCTTTGAGTGCTCTCTATCATGTGTGCCTTGGGACAAATCGCTGGTCGTTCGCAGAGTCGAGAAGGGTTCTGCTGATGGTGACAGTGAGACAGTGTTGGCAGTGTAAGGAAATAAGCAAGCGCAGAGCGCCACTGTGTGTTTGGCTGTGAAACAACACACAGCGAAAGCTGATGAACAGCAAGAGCTTTGAGTGCTGGCACTTTGCTGTGGGAAAAACGCTGGACGTTTGCAGTGTGGGAGCAGGGCTCTGCCGATTGCAAGCAGTGACGTTCCGCACTTGCTTAGCTCCGTAAACTGCCAACACCCATGTCACTCTCACGATCGGCAGAGCCCTGCTCTGACACGGCAAGCAGCCAGCCAGTTCTCCCACCGCCAAGGTGCCAGCACGGGAAGCTCTCGCTCCTCCTTAACATTCCTAGCCAGCACCTTCACAGCGAAACGCACAACGGTGATGTGCACTTCCCTTGCCTCCCAGCACTCCCAACACCCATTCTCAAGCTCAGTCTCACGCTCGGCGCAGATCACCTGCCAAAGTGCAGTGACTTGTACCAGAGAGTAAGGGAATGAGTATTGGGAGTGCTGGGAGGCAAGGCAAAGGCAGATGGCCAGAGTGTGTTTGGCTGTGAAAGCGCAGTCAAGGGAAGGTGAGGACCAGCAGCAGCTCTAAGCCCTTAGATCTAGCGTGTGTCATAAATCGGTTGGGTGTTTGCATTTTGGGAGGTGGTCTGTGCCGGGAGTGAGCGTTAGATTCCGCCTGAGAATGTGTGTTGGGAGTGCTGGGAGGCAAAGCCAGGGTAGATGGGCCGCCGAGGGTGTTTGGCTGTGAACGCGGTGTCAAGGGAAGGTGAGGACCAGCAACAGCTCTAAGCCCTTAGATGTAGCGTGCGTCAGAAAACGCTTGGGTGTTTGCATTTTGGGAGGTGGTCTGTGCCGGGAGTGAGAGTGTGTTGAGAGTGCTGGGAGGCAAAGCTAGGGTAGATGGCCAGAGTGTGTTTGTATGTGAAAGCGGTGTCAAGGGAAGGTGAGGACCAGCAACAGCTCTAAGGCCTTAGATGTAGCGTGTGTCAGAAATCGCTTGGGTGTTGGCAATTTGGGAGGTGGTGTGTGCAGAGAGTGAGATTGAGATTGAGCCTGAGAATGTGTGTTGGGAGTGCTGGGAGGCAAGGCAAAGGCAGATGGCCAGAGTGTGTTTGGCTGTGAAAGCGGTGTCAAGGGAAGGTGAGGACCAGCCACAGGTCTAAGCCCTTAGATGTAGCGTGCGTCAGAAATCGCTTGGGTGTTTGCACTTTGGGAGGTGGTCTGTACCGACAGTGAGAGTGTGTTGGGAATCTTGGGAGTTGAGGCAAAGGCAGAATGCCAGAGTGTGTTTGGCTGTGAAAGCGGTGTCAAGGGAAGGTGACGACCAGCAACAGCTCTAAGCCCTTAGGCCTATCGTATGGGAGAAATGGCTTGGACGTTTGCACTTTGGGAGGTGGTCAGTGCCGGGAGTGAGAGTAAGATTGAGCCTGAGAATGTGTGTTGGGAGTGCAGGGAGGGAAAGCCAGGGTAGATGGCCAGAGTGTGTTTGTCTGTGAAAGCGGTGTCAAGGGAAGGTGAGGACCAGCAACAGCTCTAAGCCCCTAGAGGTAACATGCGGCAGAATCGCTCGGATGTTTGCACTTTGTGAGGTGGCGTGTGCCGAGAGTGAGAGTGTGTTGAGAGTGCTGGGAGGCAAGGCAAAGGCAGATGGCCAGAGCGTGTTTGGCTGCGAATGCGCTGTCAAGGTAAGGTGAGGACCAGCAACACCTCTAAGCCCTTAATGTAGCGTGTGTCAGAAATCGCTTGGTGTTTGCACTTTGGGAGGTGGTCTGTGCTGGGAGTGAGAGTGAGATTTAGGCTGAGAATGTGTGTTGGGAGTGCTGGGAGTTGAGGCAAATGCAGATGGGCAGATTGTGTTTGGCTGTGATAGCGGTGTCAAGGGAAGGTGAGGACCAGCAACAGCTCTAAGCCCCTAGAGGTAACAGGCAGCACAAATCCCTGGGATGTTTGCACTTTGGGAGGTGGTCTGTGCCGGGAGTGAGAGTGTGTTGAGAGTGCTGGGAGTTGAGGAAAAGGCAGATGGGCAGAGTGTGTTTGGCTGTGGAAGCGGTGTCAAGGGAAGATGAGGACCAGCAACAACTCGCAGCCCTTAGATGTAGCGTGCGGGATAAATGGCTTGGAAGTTTGCACTTTGGGAGGTGGTCTGTGCCGGGAGTGAGAGTGAGATTGAGCCTGAGAATGTGTGTTGGGAGTGCAGGGAGGGAAAGGCAGGGTAGATGGCCAGAGTGTGTTTGTATGTGAAAGCGGTGTCAAGGGAAGGTGAGGACCAGCAACAGCTCTAAGCCCTTAGAGGTAGCGTGCGTCAGAATTTGCTTGGTTGTTGGCACTTTGGGAGGTGGTGTGTGCCGAGAGTGAGAGTCTGTTGGGAGTGCTGGGAGGCAAGGCAAAGGCAGATGGCCACAGTGTGTTTGGCTGTGAAAGCGGTGTCAAGGGAAGGTGAGGACCAGCAACAGCTCTAAGCCCTTAGGCCTATCGTCTGGGAGAAATGGCTTGGGTGTTGGCACTTTGGGAGGTGGTCTGTGCCGGGAGTGAGAGTCAGATTGAGCCAGTGACTGTGTGTTGGGAGTGCAGGGAGGGAAAGCCAGGGTAGATGGGCAGAGTGTGTTTGGCTGTGAAAGCGGTGTCAAGGGAAGGTGAGGACCAGCAACAGCTCTAAGCCCTTAGATGTAGCGTGTGTCAGAAATCGCTTGGGTGTTTGGACTTTGGGAGGTGGTCTGTGTCAAGAATGAGAATGTGTGTTGGGAGTGCTGGGAGGGAAGTCCAGTTCAGATGGCCAGAGTGTGTTTGGCTGTGAAAGCATTGGCACGGGAAGGTGAGGAGCAATCAAATCTTTGAGTGCTCTCTATCATGTGTGCCTTGGGACAAATCGCTGGTCGTTCGCAGAGTCGAGAAGGGTTCTGCTGATGGTGACAGTGAGACAGTGTTGGCAGTGTAAGGAAATAAGCAAGCGCAGAGCGCCACTGTGTGTTTGGCTGTGAAACAACACACAGCGAAAGCTGATGAACAGCAAGAGCTTTGAGTGCTGGCACTTTGCTGTGGGAAAAACGCTGGACGTTTGCAGTGTGGGAGCAGGGCTCTGCCGATTGCAAGCAGTGACGTTCCGCACTTGCTTAGCTCCGTAAACTGCCAACACCCATGTCACTCTCACGATCGGCAGAGCCCTGCTCTGACACGGCAAGCAGCCAGCCAGTTCTCCCACCGCCAAGGTGCCAGCACGGGAAGCTCTCGCTCCTCCTTAACATTCCTAGCCAGCACCTTCACAGCGAAACGCACAACGGTGATGTGCACTTCCCTTGCCTCCCAGCACTCCCAACACCCATTCTCAAGCTCAGTCTCACGCTTGGCGCAGATCACCTGCCAAAGTGCAGTGACTTGTACCAGAGAGTAAGGGAATGAGTATTGGGAGTGCTGGGAGGCAAGGCAAAGGCAGATGGCCAGAGTGTGTTTGGCTGTGAAAGCGCAGTCAAGGGAAGGTGAGGACCAGCAGCAGCTCTAAGCCCTTAGATCTAGCGTGTGTCATAAATCGGTTGGGTGTTTGCATTTTGGGAGGTGGTCTGTGCCGGGAGTGAGCGTTAGATTCCGCCTGAGAATGTGTGTTGGGAGTGCTGGGAGGCAAAGCCAGGGTAGATGGGCCGAGGGTGTTTGGCTGTGAAAGCGGTGTCAAGGGAAGGTGAGGACCAGCAACAGCTCTAAGCCCTTAGATGTAGCGTGCGTCAGAAAACACTTGGGTGTTTGCATTTTGGGAGGTGGTCTGTGCCGGGAGTGAGAGTGTGTTGAGAGTGCTGGGAGGCAAAGCTAGGGTAGATGGCCGGAGTGTGTTTGGCTGTGAAAGCGGTGTCAAGGGAAGGTGAGGACCAGCAACAGCTCTAAGGCCTTAGATGTAGCGTGCGTCAGAAATGGCTTGGGTGTTGGCGCTTTGGGAGGTGGTCTGTGCAGTAGTGAGAGTGTGTTGGGAGTGCTGGGAGTTGAGGCAAAGGCAGATGGGCAGAGTGTGTTTGGCTGTGAAAGCGGTGTCAAGGGAAGGTGAGGACTCGCAACAGCTCTAAGCCCTTAGATGTAGCATGCGGCACAAATCGCTGGGATGTTTGCACTTTGGGAAGTGGTCTGTGCCGAGGGTGAGAGTGTGTTGAGAGTGCTGGGAGTTGAGGAAAAGGCAGATGGGCAGAGTGTGTTTGGCTGTGAAAGCGGTGTCAAGGGAAGGTGAGGACCAGCAACAGCTCTAAGCCCTTAGGCCTATCGTATGGGAGAAGTGGCTTGGACGTTTGCACTTTGGGAGGTGGTCTGTGCCGGGAGTGAGAGTCAGATTGAGCCAGTGACTGTGTGTTGGGAGTGCAGGGAGGGAAAGCCAGGGTAGATGGGCAGAGTGTGTTTGGCTGTGAAAGCGGTGTCAAGGGAAGGTGAGGACCAGCAACAGCTCTAAGCCCTTAGATGTAGCGTGTGTCAGAAATCGCTTGGGTGTTTGGACGTTGGGAGGTGGTCTGTGTCAAGAATGAGAATGTGTGTTGGGAGTGCTGGGAGGGAAGTCCAGTTCAGATGGCCAGAGTGTGTTTGGCTGTGAAAGCATTGGCACGGGAAGGTGAGGAGCAATCAAATCTTTGAGTGCTCTCTATCATGTGTGCCTTGGGACAAATCGCTGGTCGTTCGCAGAGTCGAGAAGGGTTCTGCTGATGGTGACAGTGAGACAGTGTTGGCAGTGTAAGGAAATAAGCAAGCGCAGAGCGCCACTGTGTGTTTGGCTGTGAAACAACACACAGCGAAAGCTGATGAACAGCAAGAGCTTTGAGTGCTGGCACTTTGCTGTGGGAAAAACGCTGGACGTTTGCAGTGTGGGAGCAGGGCTCTGCCGATTGCAAGCAGTGACGTTCCGCACTTGCTTAGCTCCGTAAACTGCCAACACCCATGTCACTCTCACGATCGGCAGAGCCCTGCTCTGACACGGCAAGCAGCCAGCCAGTTCTCCCACCGCCAAGGTGCCAGCACGGGAAGCTCTCGCTCCTCCTTAACATTCCTAGCCAGCACCTTCACAGCGAAACGCACAACGGTGATGTGCACTTCCCTTGCCTCCCAGCACTCCCAACACCCATTCTCAAGCTCAGTCTCACGCTCGGCGCAGATCACCTGCCAAAGTGCAGTGACTTGTACCAGAGAGTAAGGGAATGAGTATTGGGAGTGCTGGGAGGCAAGGCAAAGGCAGATGGCCAGAGTGTGTTTGGCTGTGAAAGCGCAGTCAAGGGAAGGTGAGGACCAGCAGCAGCTCTAAGCCCTTAGATCTAGCGTGTGTCATAAATCGGTTGGGTGTTTGCATTTTGGGAGGTGGTCTGTGCCGGGAGTGAGCGTTAGATTCCGCCTGAGAATGTGTGTTGGGAGTGCTGGGAGGCAAAGCCAGGGTAGATGGGCCGCCGAGGGTGTTTGGCTGTGAACGCGGTGTCAAGGGAAGGTGAGGACCAGCAACAGCTCTAAGCCCTTAGATGTAGCGTGCGTCAGAAAACGCTTGGGTGTTTGCATTTTGGGAGGTGGTCTGTGCCGGGAGTGAGAGTGTGTTGAGAGTGCTGGGAGGCAAAGCTAGGGTAGATGGCCAGAGTGTGTTTGTATGTGAAAGCGGTGTCAAGGGAAGGTGAGGACCAGCAACAGCTCTAAGGCCTTAGATGTAGCGTGTGTCAGAAATCGCTTGGGTGTTGGCAATTTGGGAGGTGGTGTGTGCAGAGAGTGAGATTGAGATTGAGCCTGAGAATGTGTGTTGGGAGTGCTGGGAGGCAAGGCAAAGGCAGATGGCCAGAGTGTGTTTGGCTGTGAAAGCGGTGTCAAGGGAAGGTGAGGACCAGCCACAGGTCTAAGCCCTTAGATGTAGCGTGCGTCAGAAATCGCTTGGGTGTTTGCACTTTGGGAGGTGGTCTGTACCGACAGTGAGAGTGTGTTGGGAATCTTGGGAGTTGAGGCAAAGGCAGAATGCCAGAGTGTGTTTGGCTGTGAAAGCGGTGTCAAGGGAAGGTGACGACCAGCAACAGCTCTAAGCCCTTAGGCCTATCGTATGGGAGAAATGGCTTGGACGTTTGCACTTTGGGTGGTGGTCAGTGCCGGGAGTGAGAGTAAGATTGAGCCTGAGAATGTGTGTTGGGAGTGCTGGGAGGCAAAGCCAGGGTAGATGGCCAGAGTGTGTTTGTCTGTGAAAGCGGTGTCAAGGGAAGGTGAGGACCAGCAACAGCTCTAAGCCCCTAGAGGTAACATGCGGCAGAATCGCTCGGATGTTTGCACTTTGTGAGGTGGCGTGTGCCGAGAGTGAGAGTGTGTTGAGAGTGCTGGGAGGCAAGGCAAAGGCAGATGGCCAGAGCGTGTTTGGCTGCGAATGCGCTGTCAAGGTAAGGTGAGGACCAGCAACAGCTCTAAGCCCTTAATGTAGCGTGTGTCAGAAATCGCTTGGTGTTTGCACTTTGGGAGGTGGTCTGTGCTGGGAGTGAGAGTGAGATTTAGGCTGAGAATGTGTGTTGGGAGTGCTGGGAGTTGAGGCAAATGCAGATGGGCAGAGTGTGTTTGGCTGTGAAAGCGGTGTCAAGGGAAGGTGAGGACCAGCAACAGCTCTAAGCCCCTAGAGGTAACAGGCAGCACAAATCCCTGGGATGTTTGCACTTTGGGAGGTGGTCTGTGCCGGGAGTGAGAGTGTGTTGAGAGTGCTGGGAGTTGAGGAAAAGGCAGATGGGCAGAGTGTGTTTGGCTGTGGAAGCGGTGTCAAGGGAAGATGAGGACCAGCAACAACTCGCAGCCCTTAGATGTAGCGTGCGGGATAAATGGCTTGGAAGTTTGCACTTTGGGAGGTGGTCTGTGCTGGGAGTGAGAGTGAGATTGAGCCTGAGAATGTGTGTTGGGAGTGCTGGGAGGCAAAGGCAGGGTAGATGGCCAGAGTGTGTTTGTCTGTGAAAGCAGTGTGAAGGGAAGGTGAGGACCAGCAACAGCTCTAAGCCCTTAGATGTAGCGTGTGTCAGAAATCGCTTCGTTGTTGGCACTTTGGGAGGTGGTGTGTGCCGAGAGTGAGAGTGTGATGGGAGAGCTGGGAGGCAAGGCAAAGGGAGATGGCAAGAGTGCGTTTGGCTGTGAAAGCGGTGTCAAGGTTAGGTGAGGACCAGCAACAGCTCTAAGCCCTTAGGCCTATCGTCTGGGAGAAATGGCTTGGACGTTTGCACTTTGGGAGGTGGTCTGTGCCGGGAGTGAGAGTTAGATTGAGCCTGAGTATGTGTTTTTGGAGTGCAGGGAGGCAAAGGCAGGGTAGATGGGCAGAGTGTGTTTGGCTGTGAAAGCGGTGGCAGAGTGTGTTTGGCTGTGAAAGCGGTGTCAAGGGAAGGTGAGGACCAGCAACAGCTCTAAGCGCTTAGGCCTATCGTAAGGGAGAAATGGCTTGGACGTTTGCACTTTGGGAGGTGGTCTGTGCCGGGAGTGAGAGTGAGTTTGAGCCTGAGAATGAGTGTTGGGAGTGCAGGGAGGGAAAGCCAGGGTAGATGGCCAGAGTGTGTTTGTCTGTGAAAGCGGTGTCAAGGGAAGGTGAGGACCAGCAACAGCTCTAAGGCCTTAGATGTAGCGTGCGTCAGAAATGGCTTGGTTGTTGGCACTTTGGGAGGTGGTCTGTGCAGTAGTGAGAGTGTGTTGGGAGTGCTGGGAGTTGAGGAAAAGGCAGATGGGCAGAGTGTGTTTGGCTGTGAAAGTGGTGTCAAGGGAAGGTGAGGACCAGCAACAGCTATAAGCCCTTAGATGTAACGTGTGTCAGAAATCGCTTGGGTGTTGGCACTTTGGGAGGTGGTGTGTGACGAGAGTGAGAGTGTGTTGGGAGTGCTGGGAGGCAAGGCAAAGGCAGATGGCCAGAGTGTGTTTGTCTGTGAAAGCGGTGTCAAGGGAAGGTGAGGACCAGCAACAGCTATAAGCCCTTAGATGTAACGTGTGTCAGAAATCGCTTGGGTGTTGGCACTTTGGGAGGTGGTGTGTGACGAGAGTGAGAGTGTGTTGGGAGTGCTGGGAGGCAAGGCAAAGGCAGATGGCCAGAGTGTGTTTGTCTGTGAAAGCGGTGTCAAGGGAAGGTGAGGACCAGCAACAGCTCTAAGCCCTTAGTCCTAACGCATGGGAGAAATGGCTTGTGTGTTGCCACTTTGGGAGGTGGTCTGTGCCGGGAGTGAGAGTGAGATTGAGCCTGAGAATGTGTGTTGGGAGTGCAGGGAGGGAAAGGCAGGGTAGATGGCCAGAGTGTGTTTGTATGTGAAAGCGGTGTCAAGGGAAGGTGAGGACCAGCAACAGCTCTAAGCCCTTAGATGTAGCGTGCGTCAGAATTCGCTTGGTTGTTGGCACTTTGGGAGGTGGTGTGTGCCGAGAGTGAGAGTCTGTTGGGAGTGCTGGGAGGCAAGGCAAAGGGAGATGGCCACAGTGTGTTTGGCTGTGAAAGCAGTGTCAAGGGAAGGTGAGGACCAGCAACAGCTCTAAGCCCTTAGGCCTATCGTATGGGAGAAATGGCTTGGACGTTTGCACTTTGGGAGGTGGTCTGTGCCGGGAGTGAGAGTCAGATTGAGCCAGTGACTGTGTGTTGGGAGTGCAGGGAGGGAAAGCCAGGGTAGATGGGCAGAGTGTGTTTGGCTGTGAAAGCGGTGTCAAGGGAAGGTGAGGACCAGCAACAGCTCTAAGCCCTTAGATGTAGCGTGTGTCAGAAATCGCTTGGGTGTTTGGACTTTGGGAGGTGGTCTGTGCCGGGAGTGAGAGTCAGATTGAGCCTGAGAATGTGTGTTGGGAGTGCAGGGAGGGAAAGCCAGGGTAGAAGGCCAGAGTGTGTTTGTCTGTGAAAGCGGTGTCAAGGGAAGGTGAGGACCAGCAACAGCTCTAAGCCCTTAGATGTAGCGTGTGTCAGAAATCGCTTGGGTGTTTGGACTTTGGGAGGTGGTCTGTGTCAAGAATGAGAATGTGTGTTGGGAGTGCTGGGAGGGAAGTCCAGTTCAGATGGCCAGAGTGTGTTTGGCTGTGAAAGCATTGGCACGGGAAGGTGAGGAGCAATTAAATCTTTGAGTGCTCTCTATCATGTGTGCCTTGGGACAAATCGCTGGTCGTTCGCAGAGTCGAGAAGGGTTCTGCTGATGGTGACAGTGAGACAGTGTTGGCAGTGTAAGGAAATAAGCAAGCGCAGAGCGCCACTGTGTGTTTGGCTGTGAAACAACACACAGCGAAAGCTGATGAACAGCAAGAGCTTTGAGTGCTGGCACTTTGCTGTGGGAAAAACGCTGGACGTTTGCAGTGTGGGAGCAGGGCTCTGCCGATTGCAAGCAGTGACGTTCCGCACTTGCTAGCTCCGTAAACTGCCAACACCCATGTCACTCTCACGATCGGCAGAGCCCTGCTCTGACACGGCAAGCAGCCAGCCAGTTCTCCCACCGCCCAGGTGCCAGCACGGGAAGCTCTCGCTCCTCCTTAACATTCCTAGCCAGCACCTTCACAGCGAAACGCACAACGGTGATGTGCACTTCCCTTGCCTCCCAGCACTCCCAACACCCATTCCCAAGCTCAGTCTCACGCTTGGCGCAGATCACCTGCCAAAGTGCAGTGACTTGTACCAGAGAGTAAGGGAATGAGTATTGGGAGTGCTGGGAGGCAAGGCAAAGGCAGATGGCCAGTGTGTTTGGCTGTGAAAGCGGTGTCAAGGGAAGGTGAGGACCAGCAACAGCTCTAAGCCCTTAGGCCTATCGTATGGGAGAAATGGCTTGGACGTTTGCACTTTGGGAGGTGGTCTGTGCCGGGAGTGAGAGTCAGATTGAGCCTGAGAATGTGTGTTGGGAGTGCTGGGAGGCAAAGGCAGGGTAGATGGGCCGAGGGTGTTTGGCTGTGAAAGCGGTGTCAAGGGAAGGTGAGGACCAGCAACAGCTCTAAGCCCTTAGATGTAGCGTGCGTCAGAAATCGCTTGGGTGTTTGCATTTTGGGAGGTGGTCTGTGCCGGGAGTGAGAGTGTGTTGAGAGTGCTGGGAGGCAAAGCTAGGGTAGACGGCTGGAGTGAGTTTGGTTGTGAAAGCAGTGTCAAGGGAAGGTGAGGACCAGCAACAGCTCTAAGCCCTTAGAGGTAGCTTGCGGCAGAAATCTCTTGGGTGTTTGGACTTTGGGAGGTGGTCTGTGCCGGGAGTGAGAGTGAGATTGAGCCTGAGAATGTGTGTTGGGAGTGCCGGGAGGCAAGGCAAAGGCAGATGGGCAGAGTGTGTTTGTCTGTGAAAGCGGTGTCAAGGGAAGGTGAGGACCAGCAACAGCTCTAAGCGCTTAGGCCTATCGTATGGGAGAAATGGCTTGGATGTTTGCACTTTGGGTGGTGGTCTGTGCCGGGAGTGAGAGTGAGTTTGAGCCTGAGAATGAGTGTTGGTAGTGCAGGGAGGGAAAGCCAGGGTAGATGGCCAGAGTGTGTTTGTCTGTGAAAGCGGTGTCAAGGGAAGGTGAGGACCAGCAACAGCTCTAAGCCCTTAGATGTAGCGTGTGTCAGAAATCGCTTGGTGTTTGCACTTTGGGAGGTGGTCTGTGCCGGGAGTGAGAGTGATATTGAGCCTGAGAATGTGTGTTGGGAGTGCTGGGAGTTGAGGCAAAGGCAGATGGGCAGAGTGCGTTTGGCTGTGAATGCGGTGTCAAGGGAAGGTGAGGATCAGCAACAGCTCTGAGCCCTTACATGTAGCGTGCGTCAGAAATAGCTTGGACGTTTGCACTTTGGGAGGTGGTGTGTGCCGAGAGTGAGAATGTGTGTTGGGTGTGCTGGGAGGCAAGGCTAAGGTAGATGGCCAGAGTGTGTTTGGCTGTGAAAGCGGTGTCAAGGGAAGGTGAGGACCAGCAACAGCTCTAAGCCCTTAGAGGTAACATGCGGCACAAAACGCTGGGATGTTTGCACTTTGGGAGGTGGTGTGTGCCGAGAGTGAGAGTGTGTTGAGAGTGCTGGGAAGCAAGGCAAATGTAGACGGCCAGAGTGTGTTTGGCTGTGAAAGCGGTGTTAAAGATAGGTGAGGACCAGCAACAATTCTAAGCCCTTAGGCCTATCGTATGGGAGAAATGGCGTGGACGTTTGCACTTTGGGAGGTGGTCTGTGCCGGGAGTGAGAGTGAGATTGAGCCTGAGAATGTGTGTTGGGAGTGCTGGGAGGCAAAGGCAGGGTAGATGGCCAGAGTGTGTTTGGCTGTGAAAGCGCAGTCAAGGGAAGGTGAGGACCAGCAACAGCTCTAAGGCCTCAGATGTAGCGTGCGTCAGAAATGGCTTGGTTGTTGGCACTTTGGGAGGTGGTCTGTGCAGTAGTGAGAGTGTGTTGGGAGTGCTGGGAGTTGAGGAAAAGGCAGATGGGCAGAGTGTGTTTGGCTGTGAAAGTGGTGTCAAGGGAAGGTGAGGACCAGCAACAGCTATAAGCCCTTAGATGTAGCGTGTGTCAGAAATCGCTTGGGTGTTGGCACTTTGGGAGGTGGTGTGTGACGAGAGTGAGAGTGTGTTGGGAGTGCTGGGAGGCAAGGCAAAGGCAGATGGGCAGAGTGTGTTTGGCTGTGAAAGCGGTGTCAAGGGAAGTTGAGACCAGCAACAGCTCTAAGCCCTTAGATGTAGCGTGCGTCATAAATCGCTTGGGTGTTTGCACTTTGTGAGGTGGTCTGTGCCGAGAGTGAGAATGTGTGTTGGGAGTGCTGGGAGGCAAGGCAAAGGCAGATGGCCAGAGTGTGTTTGGCTGTGAAAGCGGTGTCAAGGGAAGGTGAGGACAAGGAACAACTCGCAGTCCTTAGATGTAGCGTGCGGGATAAATGCCTTGGACGTTTGCACTTTGGGAGGTGGTCTGTGCCGGGAGTGAGAGTGAGATTGAGCCTGAGAATGTGTGTTGGGAGTGCAGGGAGGGAAAGGCAGGGCAGATGGCCAGAGTGTGTTTGTATGTGAAAGCGGTGTCAAGGGAAGGTGAGGACCAGCAACAGCTCTAAGCCCTTAGAGGTAGCGTGCGTCAGAATTTGCTTGGTTGTTGGCACTTTGGGAGGTGGTGTGTGCCGAGAGTGAGAGTCTGTTGGGAGTGCTGGGAGGCAAGGCAAAGGGAGATGGCCACAGTGTGTTTGGCTGTGAAAGCGGTGTCAAGGGAAGGTGAGGACCAGCAACAGCTCTAAGCCCTTAGGCCTATCGTATGGGAGAAATGGCTTGGACGTTTGCACTTTGGGAGGTGGTCTGTGCCGGGAGTGAGAGTCAGATTGAGCCAGTGACTGTGTGTTGGGAGTGCAGGGAGGGAAAGCCAGGGTAGATGGGCAGAGTGTGTTTGGCTGTGAAAGCGGTGTCAAGGGAAGGTGAGGACCAGCAACAGCTCTAAGCCCTTAGATGTAGCGTGTGTCAGAAATCGCTTGGGTGTTTGGACTTTGGGAGGTGGTCTGTGCCGGGAGTGAGAGTCAGATTGAGCCTGAGAATGTGTGTTGGGAGTGCAGGGAGGGAAAGCCAGGGTAGAAGGCCAGAGTGTGTTTGTCTGTGAAAGCGGTGTCAAGGGAAGGTGAGGACCAGCAACAGCTCTAAGCCCTTAGATGTAGCGTGTGTCAGAAATCGCTTGGGTGTTTGGACTTTGGGAGGTGGTCTGTGTCAAGAATGAGAATGTGTGTTGGGAGTGCTGGGAGGGAAGTCCAGTTCAGATGGCCAGAGTGTGTTTGGCTGTGAAAGCATTGGCACGGGAAGGTGAGGAGCAATTAAATCTTTGAGTGCTCTCTATCATGTGTGCCTTGGGACAAATCGCTGGTCGTTCGCAGAGTCGAGAAGGGTTCTGCTGATGGTGACAGTGAGACAGTGTTGGCAGTGTAAGGAAATAAGCAAGCGCAGAGCGCCACTGTGTGTTTGGCTGTGAAACAACACACAGCGAAAGCTGATGAACAGCAAGAGCTTTGAGTGCTGGCACTTTGCTGTGGGAAAAACGCTGGACGTTTGCAGTGTGGGAGCAGGGCTCTGCCGATTGCAAGCAGTGACGTTCCGCACTTGCTAGCTCCGTAAACTGCCAACACCCATGTCACTCTCACGATCGGCAGAGCCCTGCTCTGACACGGCAAGCAGCCAGCCAGTTCTCCCACCGCCAAGGTGCCAGCACGGGAAGCTCTCGCTCCTCCTTAACATTCCTAGCCAGCACCTTCACAGCGAAACGCACAACGGTGATGTGCACTTCCCTTGCCTCCCAGCACTCCCAACACCCATTCCCAAGCTCAGTCTCACGCTTGGCGCAGATCACCTGCCAAATTCCAGTGACTTGTACCAGAGAGTAAGGGAATGAGTATTGGGAGTGCTGGGAGGCAAGGCAAAGGCAGATGGCCAGTGTGTTTGGCTGTGAAAGCGGTGTCAAGGGAAGGTGACGACCAGCAACAGCTCTAAGCCCTTAGGCCTATCGTATGGGAGAAATGGCTTGGACGTTTGCACTTTGGGAGGTGGTCTGTGCCGGGAGTGAGAGTTAGATTGAGCCTGAGAATGTGTGTTGGGAGTGCTGGGAGGCAAAGGCAGGGTAGATGGGCCGAGGGTGTTTGGCTGTGAAAGCGGTGTCAAGGGAAGGTGAGGACCAGCAACAGCTCTAAGCCCTTAGATGTAGCGTGCGTCAGAAATCGCTTGGGTGTTTGCATTTTGGGAGGTGGTCTGTGCCGGGAGTGAGAGTGTGTTGAGAGTGCTGGGAGGCAAAGCTAGGGTAGACGGCTGGAGTGAGTTTGGTTGTGAAAGCAGTGTCAAGGGAAGGTGAGGACCAGCAACAGCTCTAAGCCCTTAGAGGTAGCTTGCGGCAGAAATCTCTTGGGTGTTTGGACTTTGGGAGGTGGTCTGTGCCGGGAGTGAGAGTGAGATTGAGCCTGAGAATGTGTGTTGGGAGTGCCGGGAGGCAAGGCAAAGGCAGATGGGCAGAGTGTGTTTGTCTGTGAAAGCGGTGTCAAGGGAAGGTGAGGACCAGCAACAGCTCTAAGCGCTTAGGCCTATCGTATGGGAGAAATGGCTTGGACGTTTGCACTTTGGGTGGTGGTCTGTGCCGGGAGTGAGAGTGAGTTTGAGCCTGAGAATGAGTGTTGGGAGTGCAGGGAGGGAAAGCCAGGGTAGATGGCCAGAGTGTGTTTGTCTGTGAAAGCGGTGTCAAGGGAAGGTGAGGACCAGCAACAGCTCTAAGCCCTTAGATGTAGCGTGTGTCAGAAATCGCTTGGTGTTTGCACTTTGGGAGGTGGTCTGTGCCGGGAGTGAGAGTGATATTGAGCCTGAGAATGTGTGTTGGGAGTGCTGGGAGTTGAGGCAAAGGCAGATGGGCAGAGTGCGTTTGGCTGTGAATGCGGTGTCAAGGGAAGGTGAGGATCAGCAACAGCTCTGAGCCCTTACATGTAGCGTGCGTCAGAAATAGCTTGGACGTTTGCACTTTGGGAGGTGGTCTGTGCCGAGAGTGAGAATGTGTGTTGGGAGTGCTGGGAGGCAAGGCTAAGGTAGATGGCCAGAGTGTGTTTGGCTGTGAAAGCGGTGTCAAGGGAAGGTGAGGACCAGCAACAGCTCTAAGCCCTTAGATGTAGCGTGCGTCATAAATCGCTTGGGTGTTTGCACTTTGTGAGGTGGTCTGTGCCGAGAGTGAGAATGTGTGTTGGGAGTGCTGGGAGGCAAGGCAAAGGCAGATGGCCAGAGTGTGTTTGGCTGTGAAAGCGGTGTCAAGGGAAGGTGAGGACAAGCAACAACTCGCAGTCCTTAGATGTAGCGTGCGGGATAAATGCCTTGGACGTTTGCACTTTGGGAGGTGGTCTGTGCCGGGAGTGAGAGTGAGATTGAGCCTGAGAATGTGTGTTGGGAGTGCAGGGAGGGAAAGGCAGGGTAGATGGCCAGAGTGTGTTTGTATGTGAAAGCGGTGTCAAGGGAAGGTGAGGACCAGCAACAGCTCTAAGCCCTTAGAGGTAGCGTGCGTCAGAATTTGCTTGGTTGTTGGCACTTTGGGAGGTGGTGTGTGCCGAGAGTGAGAGTCTGTTGGGAGTGCTGGGAGGCAAGGCAAAGGGAGATGGCCACAGTGTGTTTGGCTGTGAAAGCGGTGTCAAGGGAAGGTGAGGACCAGCAACAGCTCTAAGCCCTTAGGCCTATCGTATGGGAGAAATGGCTTGGACGTTTGCACTTTGGGAGGTGGTCTGTGCCGGGAGTGAGAGTCAGATTGAGCCAGTGACTGTGTGTTGGGAGTGCAGGGAGGGAAAGCCAGGGTAGATGGGCAGAGTGTGTTTGGCTGTGAAAGCGGTGTCAAGGGAAGGTGAGGACCAGCAACAGCTCTAAGCCCTTAGATGTAGCGTGTGTCAGAAATCGCTTGGGTGTTTGGACTTTGGGAGGTGGTCTGTGCCGGGAGTGAGAGTCAGATTGAGCCTGAGAATGTGTGTTGGGAGTGCAGGGAGGGAAAGCCAGGGTAGAAGGCCAGAGTGTGTTTGTCTGTGAAAGCGGTGTCAAGGGAAGGTGAGGACCAGCAACAGCTCTAAGCCCTTAGATGTAGCGTGTGTCAGAAATCGCTTGGGTGTTTGGACTTTGGGAGGTGGTCTGTGTCAAGAATGAGAATGTGTGTTGGGAGTGCTGGGAGGGAAGTCCAGTTCAGATGGCCAGAGTGTGTTTGGCTGTGAAAGCATTGGCACGGGAAGGTGAGGAGCAATCAAATCTTTGAGTGCTCTCTATCATGTGTGCCTTGGGACAAATCGCTGGTCGTTCGCAGAGTCGAGAAGGGTTCTGCTGATGGTGACAGTGAGACAGTGTTGGCAGTGTAAGGAAATAAGCAAGCGCAGAGCGCCACTGTGTGTTTGGCTGTGAAACAACACACAGCGAAAGCTGATGAACAGCAAGAGCTTTGAGTGCTGGCACTTTGCTGTGGGAAAAACGCTGGACGTTTGCAGTGTGGGAGCAGGGCTCTGCCGATTGCAAGCAGTGACGTTCCGCACTTGCTAGCTCCGTAAACTGCCAACACCCATGTCACTCTCACGATCGGCAGAGCCCTGCTCTGACACGGCAAGCAGCCAGCCAGTTCTCCCACCGCCAAGGTGCCAGCACGGGAAGCTCTCGCTCCTCCTTAACATTCCTAGCCAGCACCTTCACAGCGAAACGCACAACGGTGATGTGCACTTCCCTTGCCTCCCAGCACTCCCAACACCCATTCCCAAGCTCAGTCTCACGCTTGGCGCAGATCACCTGCCAAATTCCAGTGACTTGTACCAGAGAGTAAGGGAATGAGTATTGGGAGTGCTGGGAGGCAAGGCAAAGGCAGATGGCCAGTGTGTTTGGCTGTGAAAGCGGTGTCAAGGGAAGGTGAGGACCAGCAACAGCTCTAAGCCCTTAGGCCTATCGTATGGGAGAAATGGCTTGGACGTTTGCACTTTGGGAGGTGGTCTGTGCAGGGAGTGAGAGTTAGATTGAGCCTGAGAATGTGTGTTGGGAGTGCTGGGAGGCAAAGGCAGGGTAGATGGGCCGAGGGTGTTTGGCTGTGAAAGCGGTGTCAAGGGAAGGTGAGGACCAGCAACAGCTCTAAGCCCTTAGATGTAGCGTGCGTCAGAAATCGCTTGGGTGTTTGCATTTTGGGAGGTGGTCTGTGCCGGGAGTGAGAGTGTGTTGAGAGTGCTGGGAGGCAAAGCTAGGGTAGACGGCTGGAGTGAGTTTGGTTGTGAAAGCAGTGTCAAGGGAAGGTGAGGACCAGCAACAGCTCTAAGCCCTTAGAGGTAGCTTGCGGCAGAAATCTCTTGGGTGTTTGGACTTTGGGAGGTGGTCTGTGCCGGGAGTGAGAGTGAGATTGAGCCTGAGAATGTGTGTTGGGAGTGCCGGGAGGCAAGGCAAAGGCAGATGGGCAGAGTGTGTTTGTCTGTGAAAGCGGTGTCAAGGGAAGGTGAGGACCAGCAACAGCTCTAAGCGCTTAGGCCTATCGCCTGGGAGAAATGGCTTGGACGTTTGCACTTTGGGTGGTGGTCTGTGCCGGGAGTGAGAGTGAGTTTGAGCCTGAGAATGAGTGTTGGGAGTGCAGGGAGGGAAAGCCAGGGTAGATGGCCAGAGTGTGTTTGTCTGTGAAAGCGGTGTCAAGGGAAGGTGAGGACCAGCAACAGCTCTAAGCCCTTAGATGTAGCGTGTGTCAGAAATCGCTTGGTGTTTGCACTTTGGGAGGTGGTCTGTGCCGGGAGTGAGAATGTGTGTTGGGAGTGCTGGGAGGCAAGGCTAAGGTAGATGGCCAGAGTGTGTTTGGCTGTGAAAGCGGTGTCAAGGGAAGGTGAGGACCAGCAACAGCTCTAAGCCCTTAGAGGTAACATGCGGCACAAAACGCTGGGATGTTTGCACTTTGGGAGGTGGTGTGTGCCGAGAGTGAGAGTGTGTTGAGAGTGCTGGGAAGCAAGGCAAATGTAGACGGCCAGAGTGTGTTTGGCTGTGAAAGCGGTGTTAAAGATAGGTGAGGACCAGCAACAATTCTAAGCCCTTAGGCCTATCGTATGGGAGAAATGGCGTGGACGTTTGCACTTTGGGAGGTGGTCTGTGCCGGGAGTGAGAGTGAGATTGAGCCTGAGAATGTGTGTTGGGAGTGCTGGGAGGCAAAGGCAGGGTAGATGGCCAGAGTGTGTTTGGCTGTGAAAGCGCAGTCAAGGGAAGGTGAGGACCAGCAACAGCTCTAAGGCCTCAGATGTAGCGTGCGTCAGAAATGGCTTGGTTGTTGGCACTTTGGGAGGTGGTCTGTGCAGTAGTGAGAGTGTGTTGGGAGTGCTGGGAGTTGAGGAAAAGGCAGATGGGCAGAGTGTGTTTGGCTGTGAAAGCGGTGTCAAGGGAAGGTGAGGACCAGCAACAGCTATAAGCCCTTAGATGTAGCGTGTGTCAGAAATCGCTTGGGTGTTGGCACTTTGGGAGGTGGTGTGTGACGAGAGTGAGAGTGTGTTGGGAGTGCTGGGAGGCAAGGCAAAGGCAGATGGGCAGAGTGTGTTTGGCTGTGAAAGAGGTGTCAAGGGAAGGTGAGGACCAGCAACAGCTCTAAGCCCTTAGTCCTAACGCATGGGAGAAATGGCTTGGACGTTTGCACTTTGGGAGGTGGTCTGTGCCGGGAGTGAGAGTGAGATTGAGCCTGAGAATGTGTGTTGGGAGTGCTGGGAGGCAAAGCCAGGGTAGATGGCCAGAGTGTGTTTGGCTGTGAAAGCGGTGTCAAGGGAAGTTGAGACCAGCAACAGCTCTAAGCCCTTAGATGTAGCGTGCGTCATAAATCGCTTGGGTGTTTGCACTTTGTGAGGTGGTCTGTGCCGAGAGTGAGAATGTGTGTTGGGAGTGCTGGGAGGCAAGGCAAAGGCAGATGGCCAGAGTGTGTTTGGCTGTGAAAGCGGTGTCAAGGGAAGGTGAGGACAAGCAACAACTCGCAGTCCTTAGATGTAGCGTGCGGGATAAATGCCTTGGACGTTTGCACTTTGGGAGGTGGTCTGTGCCGGGAGTGAGAGTGAGATTGAGCCTGAGAATGTGTGTTGGGAGTGCAGGGAGGGAAAGGCAGGGTAGATGGCCAGAGTGTGTTTGTCTGTGAAAGCGGTGTCAAGGGAAGGTGAGGACCAGCAACAGCTCTAAGCCCTTAGAGGTAGCGTGCGTCAGAATTTGCTTGGTTGTTGGCACTTTGGGAGGTGGTGTGTGCCGAGAGTGAGAGTCTGTTGGGAGTGCTGGGAGGCAAGGCAAAGGGAGATGGCCACAGTGTGTTTGGCTGTGAAAGCGGTGTCAAGGGAAGGTGAGGACCAGCAACAGCTCTAAGCCCTTAGGCCTATCGTATGGGAGAAGTGGCTTGGACGTTTGCACTTTGGGAGGTGGTCTGTGCCGGGAGTGAGAGTCAGATTGAGCCAGTGACTGTGTGTTGGGAGTGCAGGGAGGGAAAGCCAGGGTAGATGGGCAGAGTGTGTTTGGCTGTGAAAGCGGTGTCAAGGGAAGGTGAGGACCAGCAACAGCTCTAAGCCCTTAGATGTAGCGTGTGTCAGAAATCGCTTGGGTGTTTGGACGTTGGGAGGTGGTCTGTGTCAAGAATGAGAATGTGTGTTGGGAGTGCTGGGAGGGAAGTCCAGTTCAGATGGCCAGAGTGTGTTTGGCTGTGAAAGCATTGGCACGGGAAGGTGAGGAGCAATCAAATCTTTGAGTGCTCTCTATCATGTGTGCCTTGGGACAAATCGCTGGTCGTTCGCAGAGTCGAGAAGGGTTCTGCTGATGGTGACAGTGAGACAGTGTTGGCAGTGTAAGGAAATAAGCAAGCGCAGAGCGCCACTGTGTGTTTGGCTGTGAAACAACACACAGCGAAAGCTGATGAACAGCAAGAGCTTTGAGTGCTGGCACTTTGCTGTGGGAAAAACGCTGGACGTTTGCAGTGTGGGAGCAGGGCTCTGCCGATTGCAAGCAGTGACGTTCCGCACTTGCTTAGCTCCGTAAACTGCCAACACCCATGTCACTCTCACGATCGGCAGAGCCCTGCTCTGACACGGCAAGCAGCCAGCCAGTTCTCCCACCGCCAAGGTGCCAGCACGGGAAGCTCTCGCTCCTCCTTAACATTCCTAGCCAGCACCTTCACAGCGAAACGCACAACGGTGATGTGCACTTCCCTTGCCTCCCAGCACTCCCAACACCCATTCTCAAGCTCAGTCTCACGCTCGGCGCAGATCACCTGCCAAAGTGCAGTGACTTGTACCAGAGAGTAAGGGAATGAGTATTGGGAGTGCTGGGAGGCAAGGCAAAGGCAGATGGCCAGAGTGTGTTTGGCTGTGAAAGCGCAGTCAAGGGAAGGTGAGGACCAGCAGCAGCTCTAAGCCCTTAGATCTAGCGTGTGTCATAAATCGGTTGGGTGTTTGCATTTTGGGAGGTGGTCTGTGCCGGGAGTGAGCGTTAGATTCCGCCTGAGAATGTGTGTTGGGAGTGCTGGGAGGCAAAGCCAGGGTAGATGGGCCGAGGGTGTTTGGCTGTGAAAGCGGTGTCAAGGGAAGGTGAGGACCAGCAACAGCTCTAAGCCCTTAGATGTAGCGTGCGTCAGAAAACGCTTGGGTGTTTGCATTTTGGGAGGTGGTCTGTGCCGGGAGTGAGAGTGTGTTGAGAGTGCTGGGAGGCAAAGCTAGGGTAGATGGCCGGAGTGTGTTTGGCTGTGAAAGCGGTGTCAAGGGAAGGTGAGGACCAGCAACAGCTCTAAGGCCTTAGATGTAGCGTGCGTCAGAAATGGCTTGGGTGTTGGCGCTTTGGGAGGTGGTCTGTGCAGTAGTGAGAGTGTGTTGGGAGTGCTGGGAGTTGAGGCAAAGGCAGATGGGCAGAGTGTGTTTGGCTGTGAAAGCGGTGTCAAGGGAAGGTGAGGACTCGCAACAGCTCTAAGCCCTTAGATGTAGCATGCGGCACAAATCGCTGGGATGTTTGCACTTTGGGAAGTGGTCTGTGCCGAGGGTGAGAGTGTGTTGAGAGTGCTGGGAGTTGAGGAAAAGGCAGATGGGCAGAGTGTGTTTGGCTGTGAAAGCGGTGTCAAGGGAAGGTGAGGACCAGCAACAGCTCTAAGCCCTTAGGCCTATCGTATGGGAGAAGTGGCTTGGACGTTTGCACTTTGGGAGGTGGTCTGTGCCGGGAGTGAGAGTCAGATTGAGCCAGTGACTGTGTGTTGGGAGTGCAGGGAGGGAAAGCCAGGGTAGATGGGCAGAGTGTGTTTGGCTGTGAAAGCGGTGTCAAGGGAAGGTGAGGACCAGCAACAGCTCTAAGCCCTTAGATGTAGCGTGTGTCAGAAATCGCTTGGGTGTTTGGACGTTGGGAGGTGGTCTGTGTCAAGAATGAGAATGTGTGTTGGGAGTGCTGGGAGGGAAGTCCAGTTCAGATGGCCAGAGTGTGTTTGGCTGTGAAAGCATTGGCACGGGAAGGTGAGGAGCAATCAAATCTTTGAGTGCTCTCTATCATGTGTGCCTTGGGACAAATCGCTGGTCGTTCGCAGAGTCGAGAAGGGTTCTGCTGATGGTGACAGTGAGACAGTGTTGGCAGTGTAAGGAAATAAGCAAGCGCAGAGCGCCACTGTGTGTTTGGCTGTGAAACAACACACAGCGAAAGCTGATGAACAGCAAGAGCTTTGAGTGCTGGCACTTTGCTGTGGGAAAAACGCTGGACGTTTGCAGTGTGGGAGCAGGGCTCTGCCGATTGCAAGCAGTGACGTTCCGCACTTGCTTAGCTCCGTAAACTGCCAACACCCATGTCACTCTCACGATCGGCAGAGCCCTGCTCTGACACGGCAAGCAGCCAGCCAGTTCTCCCACCGCCAAGGTGCCAGCACGGGAAGCTCTCGCTCCTCCTTAACATTCCTAGCCAGCACCTTCACAGCGAAACGCACAACGGTGATGTGCACTTCCCTTGCCTCCCAGCACTCCCAACACCCATTCCCAAGCTCAGTCTCACGCTTGGCGCAGATCACCTGCCAAATTCCAGTGACTTGTACCAGAGAGTAAGGGAATGAGTATTGGGAGTGCTGGGAGGCAAGGCAAAGGCAGATGGCCAGAGTGTGTTTGGCTGTGAAAGCGCAGTCAAGGGAAGGTGAGGACCAGCAGCAGCTCTAAGCCCTTAGATCTAGCGTGTGTCATAAATCGGTTGGGTGTTTGCATTTTGGGAGGTGGTCTGTGCCGGGAGTGAGCGTTAGATTCCGCCTGAGAATGTGTGTTGGGAGTGCTGGGAGGCAAAGCCAGGGTAGATGGGCCGCCGAGGGTGTTTGGCTGTGAACGCGGTGTCAAGGGAAGGTGAGGACCAGCAACAGCTCTAAGCCCTTAGATGTAGCGTGCGTCAGAAAACGCTTGGGTGTTTGCATTTTGGGAGGTGGTCTGTGCCGGGAGTGAGAGTGTGTTGAGAGTGCTGGGAGGCAAAGCTAGGGTAGATGGGCCGAGGGTGTTTGGCTGTGAAAGCGGTGTCAAGGGAAGGTGAGGACCAGCAACAGCTCTAAAGGCCTTAGATGTAGCGTGCGTCAGAAATAACTTGGGAGTTGGCACTTTGGGAGGTGGTCTGTGCCAGTAGTGAGAGTGTGTTGGGAGTGGTGGGAGTTGAGGCAAGGGCAGATGGCCAGAGTGTGTTTGGCTGTGAAAGCGGTGTCAAGGGAAGGTGAGGACTAGCAACAGCTCTAAGCCCTTAGAGTTAGCTTGCGGCAGAAATCGCTTGGTAGTTGGCACTTTGGGAGGTGGTCTGTGCCGAGAGTGAGAATGTGTGTTGGGAGTGCTGGGAGGCAAGGTAAAGGCAGATGGGCAGAGTGTGTTTGGCTGTGAAAGCGGTGTCAAGGGAAGGTGAGGACCAGCCACAGCTCTAAGCCCTTAGATGTAGCATGCGGCACAAATCGCTGGGATGTTTGCACTTTGGGAAGTGGTCTGTGCCGAGGGTGAGAGTGTGTTGAGAGTGCTGGGAGTTGAGGAAAAGGCAGATGGGCAGAGTGTGTTTGTCTGTGAAAGCGGTGTCAAGGGAAGGTGAGGACCAGCAACAGCTCTAAGCCCTTAGGCCTATCGTATGGGAGAAGTGGCTTGGACGTTTGCACTTTGGGAGGTGGTCTGTGCCGGGAGTGAGAGTCAGATTGAGCCTGAGAATGTGTGTTGGGAGTGCAGGGAGGGAAAGCCAGGGTAGAAGGCCAGAGTGTGTTTGTCTGTGAAAGCGGTGTCAAGGGAAGGTGAGGACCAGCAACAGCTCTAAGCCCTTAGATGTAGCGTGTGTCAGAAATCGCTTGGGTGTTTGGACTTTGGGAGGTGGTCTGTGTCAAGAATGAGAATGTGTGTTGGGAGTGCTGGGAGGGAAGTCCAGTTCAGATGGCCAGAGTGTGTTTGGCTGTGAAAGCATTGGCACGGGAAGGTGAGGAGCAATTAAATCTTTGAGTGCTCTCTATCATGTGTGCCTTGGGACAAATCGCTGGTCGTTCGCAGAGTCGAGAAGGGTTCTGCTGATGGTGACAGTGAGACAGTGTTGGCAGTGTAAGGAAATAAGCAAGCGCAGAGCGCCACTGTGTGTTTGGCTGTGAAACAACACACAGCGAAAGCTGATGAACAGCAAGAGCTTTGAGTGCTGGCACTTTGCTGTGGGAAAAACGCTGGACGTTTGCAGTGTGGGAGCAGGGCTCTGCCGATTGCAAGCAGTGACGTTCCGCACTTGCTAGCTCCGTAAACTGCCAACACCCATGTCACTCTCACGATCGGCAGAGCCCTGCTCTGACACGGCAAGCAGCCAGCCAGTTCTCCCACCGCCAAGGTGCCAGCACGGGAAGCTCTCGCTCCTCCTTAACATTCCTAGCCAGCACCTTCACAGCGAAACGCACAACGGTGATGTGCACTTCCCTTGCCTCCCAGCACTCCCAACACCCATTCCCAAGCTCAGTCTCACGCTTGGCGCAGATCACCTGCCAAATTCCAGTGACTTGTACCAGAGAGTAAGGGAATGAGTATTGGGAGTGCTGGGAGGCAAGGCAAAGGCAGATGGCCAGTGTGTTTGGCTGTGAAAGCGGTGTCAAGGGAAGGTGACGACCAGCAACAGCTCTAAGCCCTTAGGCCTATCGTATGGGAGAAATGGCTTGGACGTTTGCACTTTGGGAGGTGGTCTGTGCCGGGAGTGAGAGTTAGATTGAGCCTGAGAATGTGTGTTGGGAGTGCTGGGAGGCAAAGGCAGGGTAGATGGGCCGAGGGTGTTTGGCTGTGAAAGCGGTGTCAAGGGAAGGTGAGGACCAGCAACAGCTCTAAGCCCTTAGATGTAGCGTGCGTCAGAAATCGCTTGGGTGTTTGCATTTTGGGAGGTGGTCTGTGCCGGGAGTGAGAGTGTGTTGAGAGTGCTGGGAGGCAAAGCTAGGGTAGACGGCTGGAGTGAGTTTGGTTGTGAAAGCAGTGTCAAGGGAAGGTGAGGACCAGCAACAGCTCTAAGCCCTTAGAGGTAGCTTGCGGCAGAAATCTCTTGGGTGTTTGGACTTTGGGAGGTGGTCTGTGCCGGGAGTGAGAGTGAGATTGAGCCTGAGAATGTGTGTTGGGAGTGCCGGGAGGCAAGGCAAAGGCAGATGGGCAGAGTGTGTTTGTCTGTGAAAGCGGTGTCAAGGGAAGGTGAGGACCAGCAACAGCTCTAAGCGCTTAGGCCTATCGTATGGGAGAAATGGCTTGGACGTTTGCACTTTGGGTGGTGGTCTGTGCCGGGAGTGAGAGTGAGTTTGAGCCTGAGAATGAGTGTTGGGAGTGCAGGGAGGGAAAGCCAGGGTAGATGGCCAGAGTGTGTTTGTCTGTGAAAGCGGTGTCAAGGGAAGGTGAGGACCAGCAACAGCTCTAAGCCCTTAGATGTAGCGTGTGTCAGAAATCGCTTGGTGTTTGCACTTTGGGAGGTGGTCTGTGCCGGGAGTGAGAGTGATATTGAGCCTGAGAATGTGTGTTGGGAGTGCTGGGAGTTGAGGCAAAGGCAGATGGGCAGAGTGCGTTTGGCTGTGAATGCGGTGTCAAGGGAAGGTGAGGATCAGCAACAGCTCTGAGCCCTTACATGTAGCGTGCGTCAGAAATAGCTTGGACGTTTGCACTTTGGGAGGTGGTCTGTGCCGAGAGTGAGAATGTGTGTTGGGAGTGCTGGGAGGCAAGGCTAAGGTAGATGGCCAGAGTGTGTTTGGCTGTGAAAGCGGTGTCAAGGGAAGGTGAGGACCAGCAACAGCTCTAAGCCCTTAGATGTAGCGTGCGTCATAAATCGCTTGGGTGTTTGCACTTTGTGAGGTGGTCTGTGCCGAGAGTGAGAATGTGTGTTGGGAGTGCTGGGAGGCAAGGCAAAGGCAGATGGCCAGAGTGTGTTTGGCTGTGAAAGCGGTGTCAAGGGAAGGTGAGGACAAGCAACAACTCGCAGTCCTTAGATGTAGCGTGCGGGATAAATGCCTTGGACGTTTGCACTTTGGGAGGTGGTCTGTGCCGGGAGTGAGAGTGAGATTGAGCCTGAGAATGTGTGTTGGGAGTGCAGGGAGGGAAAGGCAGGGTAGATGGCCAGAGTGTGTTTGTATGTGAAAGCGGTGTCAAGGGAAGGTGAGGACCAGCAACAGCTCTAAGCCCTTAGAGGTAGCGTGCGTCAGAATTTGCTTGGTTGTTGGCACTTTGGGAGGTGGTGTGTGCCGAGAGTGAGAGTCTGTTGGGAGTGCTGGGAGGCAAGGCAAAGGGAGATGGCCACAGTGTGTTTGGCTGTGAAAGCGGTGTCAAGGGAAGGTGAGGACCAGCAACAGCTCTAAGCCCTTAGGCCTATCGTATGGGAGAAATGGCTTGGACGTTTGCACTTTGGGAGGTGGTCTGTGCCGGGAGTGAGAGTCAGATTGAGCCAGTGACTGTGTGTTGGGAGTGCAGGGAGGGAAAGCCAGGGTAGATGGGCAGAGTGTGTTTGGCTGTGAAAGCGGTGTCAAGGGAAGGTGAGGACCAGCAACAGCTCTAAGCCCTTAGATGTAGCGTGTGTCAGAAATCGCTTGGGTGTTTGGACTTTGGGAGGTGGTCTGTGCCGGGAGTGAGAGTCAGATTGAGCCTGAGAATGTGTGTTGGGAGTGCAGGGAGGGAAAGCCAGGGTAGAAGGCCAGAGTGTGTTTGTCTGTGAAAGCGGTGTCAAGGGAAGGTGAGGACCAGCAACAGCTCTAAGCCCTTAGATGTAGCGTGTGTCAGAAATCGCTTGGGTGTTTGGACTTTGGGAGGTGGTCTGTGTCAAGAATGAGAATGTGTGTTGGGAGTGCTGGGAGGGAAGTCCAGTTCAGATGGCCAGAGTGTGTTTGGCTGTGAAAGCATTGGCACGGGAAGGTGAGGAGCAATCAAATCTTTGAGTGCTCTCTATCATGTGTGCCTTGGGACAAATCGCTGGTCGTTCGCAGAGTCGAGAAGGGTTCTGCTGATGGTGACAGTGAGACAGTGTTGGCAGTGTAAGGAAATAAGCAAGCGCAGAGCGCCACTGTGTGTTTGGCTGTGAAACAACACACAGCGAAAGCTGATGAACAGCAAGAGCTTTGAGTGCTGGCACTTTGCTGTGGGAAAAACGCTGGACGTTTGCAGTGTGGGAGCAGGGCTCTGCCGATTGCAAGCAGTGACGTTCCGCACTTGCTAGCTCCGTAAACTGCCAACACCCATGTCACTCTCACGATCGGCAGAGCCCTGCTCTGACACGGCAAGCAGCCAGCCAGTTCTCCCACCGCCAAGGTGCCAGCACGGGAAGCTCTCGCTCCTCCTTAACATTCCTAGCCAGCACCTTCACAGCGAAACGCACAACGGTGATGTGCACTTCCCTTGCCTCCCAGCACTCCCAACACCCATTCCCAAGCTCAGTCTCACGCTTGGCGCAGATCACCTGCCAAATTCCAGTGACTTGTACCAGAGAGTAAGGGAATGAGTATTGGGAGTGCTGGGAGGCAAGGCAAAGGCAGATGGCCAGTGTGTTTGGCTGTGAAAGCGGTGTCAAGGGAAGGTGAGGACCAGCAACAGCTCTAAGCCCTTAGGCCTATCGTATGGGAGAAATGGCTTGGACGTTTGCACTTTGGGAGGTGGTCTGTGCCGGGAGTGAGAGTTAGATTGAGCCTGAGAATGTGTGTTGGGAGTGCTGGGAGGCAAAGGCAGGGTAGATGGGCCGAGGGTGTTTGGCTGTGAAAGCGGTGTCAAGGGAAGGTGAGGACCAGCAACAGCTCTAAGCCCTTAGATGTAGCGTGCGTCAGAAATCGCTTGGGTGTTTGCATTTTGGGAGGTGGTCTGTGCCGGGAGTGAGAGTGTGTTGAGAGTGCTGGGAGGCAAAGCTAGGGTAGACGGCTGGAGTGAGTTTGGTTGTGAAAGCAGTGTCAAGGGAAGGTGAGGACCAGCAACAGCTCTAAGCCCTTAGAGGTAGCTTGCGGCAGAAATCTCTTGGGTGTTTGGACTTTGGGAGGTGGTCTGTGCCGGGAGTGAGAGTGAGATTGAGCCTGAGAATGTGTGTTGGGAGTGCCGGGAGGCAAGGCAAAGGCAGATGGGCAGAGTGTGTTTGTCTGTGAAAGCGGTGTCAAGGGAAGGTGAGGACCAGCAACAGCTCTAAGCGCTTAGGCCTATCGCCTGGGAGAAATGGCTTGGACGTTTGCACTTTGGGTGGTGGTCTGTGCCGGGAGTGAGAGTGAGTTTGAGCCTGAGAATGAGTGTTGGGAGTGCAGGGAGGGAAAGCCAGGGTAGATGGCCAGAGTGTGTTTGTCTGTGAAAGCGGTGTCAAGGGAAGGTGAGGACCAGCAACAGCTCTAAGCCCTTAGATGTAGCGTGTGTCAGAAATCGCTTGGTGTTTGCACTTTGGGAGGTGGTCTGTGCCGGGAGTGAGAATGTGTGTTGGGAGTGCTGGGAGGCAAGGCTAAGGTAGATGGCCAGAGTGTGTTTGGCTGTGAAAGCGGTGTCAAGGGAAGGTGAGGACCAGCAACAGCTCTAAGCCCTTAGAGGTAACATGCGGCACAAAACGCTGGGATGTTTGCACTTTGGGAGGTGGTGTGTGCCGAGAGTGAGAGTGTGTTGAGAGTGCTGGGAAGCAAGGCAAATGTAGACGGCCAGAGTGTGTTTGGCTGTGAAAGCGGTGTTAAAGATAGGTGAGGACCAGCAACAATTCTAAGCCCTTAGGCCTATCGTATGGGAGAAATGGCGTGGACGTTTGCACTTTGGGAGGTGGTCTGTGCCGGGAGTGAGAGTGAGATTGAGCCTGAGAATGTGTGTTGGGAGTGCTGGGAGGCAAAGGCAGGGTAGATGGCCAGAGTGTGTTTGGCTGTGAAAGCGCAGTCAAGGGAAGGTGAGGACCAGCAACAGCTCTAAGGCCTCAGATGTAGCGTGCGTCAGAAATGGCTTGGTTGTTGGCACTTTGGGAGGTGGTCTGTGCAGTAGTGAGAGTGTGTTGGGAGTGCTGGGAGTTGAGGAAAAGGCAGATGGGCAGAGTGTGTTTGGCTGTGAAAGCGGTGTCAAGGGAAGGTGAGGACCAGCAACAGCTATAAGCCCTTAGATGTAGCGTGTGTCAGAAATCGCTTGGGTGTTGGCACTTTGGGAGGTGGTGTGTGACGAGAGTGAGAGTGTGTTGGGAGTGCTGGGAGGCAAGGCAAAGGCAGATGGGCAGAGTGTGTTTGGCTGTGAAAGAGGTGTCAAGGGAAGGTGAGGACCAGCAACAGCTCTAAGCCCTTAGTCCTAACGCATGGGAGAAATGGCTTGGACGTTTGCACTTTGGGAGGTGGTCTGTGCCGGGAGTGAGAGTGAGATTGAGCCTGAGAATGTGTGTTGGGAGTGCTGGGAGGCAAAGCCAGGGTAGATGGCCAGAGTGTGTTTGGCTGTGAAAGCGGTGTCAAGGGAAGTTGAGACCAGCAACAGCTCTAAGCCCTTAGATGTAGCGTGCGTCATAAATCGCTTGGGTGTTTGCACTTTGTGAGGTAGTCTGTGCCGAGAGTGAGAATGTGTGTTGGGAGTGCTGGGAGGCAAGGCAAAGGCAGATGGCCAGAGTGTGTTTGGCTGTGAAAGCGGTGTCAAGGGAAGGTGAGGACAAGCAACAACTCGCAGTCCTTAGATGTAGCGTGCGGGATAAATGCCTTGGACGTTTGCACTTTGGGAGGTGGTCTGTGCCGGGAGTGAGAGTGAGATTGAGCCTGAGAATGTGTGTTGGGAGTGCAGGGAGGGAAAGGCAGGGTAGATGGCCAGAGTGTGTTTGTATGTGAAAGCGGTGTCAAGGGAAGGTGAGGACCAGCAACAGCTCTAAGCCCTTAGAGGTAGCGTGCGTCAGAATTTGCTTGGTTGTTGGCACTTTGGGAGGTGGTGTGTGCCGAGAGTGAGAGTCTGTTGGGAGTGCTGGGAGGCAAGGCAAAGGGAGATGGCCACAGTGTGTTTGGCTGTGAAAGCGGTGTCAAGGGAAGGTGAGGACCAGCAACAGCTCTAAGCCCTTAGGCCTATCGTATGGGAGAAGTGGCTTGGACGTTTGCACTTTGGGAGGTGGTCTGTGCCGGGAGTGAGAGTCAGATTGAGCCAGTGACTGTGTGTTGGGAGTGCAGGGAGGGAAAGCCAGGGTAGATGGGCAGAGTGTGTTTGGCTGTGAAAGCGGTGTCAAGGGAAGGTGAGGACCAGCAACAGCTCTAAGCCCTTAGATGTAGCGTGTGTCAGAAATCGCTTGGGTGTTTGGACGTTGGGAGGTGGTCTGTGTCAAGAATGAGAATGTGTGTTGGGAGTGCTGGGAGGGAAGTCCAGTTCAGATGGCCAGAGTGTGTTTGGCTGTGAAAGCATTGGCACGGGAAGGTGAGGAGCAATCAAATCTTTGAGTGCTCTCTATCATGTGTGCCTTGGGACAAATCGCTGGTCGTTCGCAGAGTCGAGAAGGGTTCTGCTGATGGTGACAGTGAGACAGTGTTGGCAGTGTAAGGAAATAAGCAAGCGCAGAGCGCCACTGTGTGTTTGGCTGTGAAACAACACACAGCGAAAGCTGATGAACAGCAAGAGCTTTGAGTGCTGGCACTTTGCTGTGGGAAAAACGCTGGACGTTTGCAGTGTGGGAGCAGGGCTCTGCCGATTGCAAGCAGTGACGTTCCGCACTTGCTTAGCTCCGTAAACTGCCAACACCCATGTCACTCTCACGATCGGCAGAGCCCTGCTCTGACACGGCAAGCAGCCAGCCAGTTCTCCCACCGCCAAGGTGCCAGCACGGGAAGCTCTCGCTCCTCCTTAACATTCCTAGCCAGCACCTTCACAGCGAAACGCACAACGGTGATGTGCACTTCCCTTGCCTCCCAGCACTCCCAACACCCATTCTCAAGCTCAGTCTCACGCTCGGCGCAGATCACCTGCCAAAGTGCAGTGACTTGTACCAGAGAGTAAGGGAATGAGTATTGGGAGTGCTGGGAGGCAAGGCAAAGGCAGATGGCCAGAGTGTGTTTGGCTGTGAAAGCGCAGTCAAGGGAAGGTGAGGACCAGCAGCAGCTCTAAGCCCTTAGATCTAGCGTGTGTCATAAATCGGTTGGGTGTTTGCATTTTGGGAGGTGGTCTGTGCCGGGAGTGAGCGTTAGATTCCGCCTGAGAATGTGTGTTGGGAGTGCTGGGAGGCAAAGCCAGGGTAGATGGGCCGAGGGTGTTTGGCTGTGAACGCGGTGTCAAGGGAAGGTGAGGACCAGCAACAGCTCTAAGCCCTTAGATGTAGCGTGCGTCAGAAAACGCTTGGGTGTTTGCATTTTGGGAGGTGGTCTGTGCCGGGAGTGAGAGTGTGTTGAGAGTGCTGGGAGGCAAAGCTAGGGTAGATGGCCGGAGTGTGTTTGGCTGTGAAAGCGGTGTCAAGGGAAGGTGAGGACCAGCAACAGCTCTAAGGCCTTAGATGTAGCGTGCGTCAGAAATGGCTTGGGTGTTGGCGCTTTGGGAGGTGGTCTGTGCAGTAGTGAGAGTGTGTTGGGAGTGCTGGGAGTTGAGGCAAAGGCAGATGGGCAGAGTGTGTTTGGCTGTGAAAGCGGTGTCAAGGGAAGGTGAGGACTCGCAACAGCTCTAAGCCCTTAGATGTAGCATGCGGCACAAATCGCTGGGATGTTTGCACTTTGGGAAGTGGTCTGTGCCGAGGGTGAGAGTGTGTTGAGAGTGCTGGGAGTTGAGGAAAAGGCAGATGGGCAGAGTGTGTTTGGCTGTGAAAGCGGTGTCAAGGGAAGGTGAGGACCAGCAACAGCTCTAAGCCCTTAGGCCTATCGTATGGGAGAAGTGGCTTGGACGTTTGCACTTTGGGAGGTGGTCTGTGCCGGGAGTGAGAGTCAGATTGAGCCAGTGACTGTGTGTTGGGAGTGCAGGGAGGGAAAGCCAGGGTAGATGGGCAGAGTGTGTTTGGCTGTGAAAGCGGTGTCAAGGGAAGGTGAGGACCAGCAACAGCTCTAAGCCCTTAGATGTAGCGTGTGTCAGAAATCGCTTGGGTGTTTGGACGTTGGGAGGTGGTCTGTGTCAAGAATGAGAATGTGTGTTGGGAGTGCTGGGAGGGAAGTCCAGTTCAGATGGCCAGAGTGTGTTTGGCTGTGAAAGCATTGGCACGGGAAGGTGAGGAGCAATCAAATCTTTGAGTGCTCTCTATCATGTGTGCCTTGGGACAAATCGCTGGTCGTTCGCAGAGTCGAGAAGGGTTCTGCTGATGGTGACAGTGAGACAGTGTTGGCAGTGTAAGGAAATAAGCAAGCGCAGAGCGCCACTGTGTGTTTGGCTGTGAAACAACACACAGCGAAAGCTGATGAACAGCAAGAGCTTTGAGTGCTGGCACTTTGCTGTGGGAAAAACGCTGGACGTTTGCAGTGTGGGAGCAGGGCTCTGCCGATTGCAAGCAGTGACGTTCCGCACTTGCTTAGCTCCGTAAACTGCCAACACCCATGTCACTCTCACGATCGGCAGAGCCCTGCTCTGACACGGCAAGCAGCCAGCCAGTTCTCCCACCGCCAAGGTGCCAGCACGGGAAGCTCTCGCTCCTCCTTAACATTCCTAGCCAGCACCTTCACAGCGAAACGCACAACGGTGATGTGCACTTCCCTTGCCTCCCAGCACTCCCAACACCCATTCCCAAGCTCAGTCTCACGCTTGGCGCAGATCACCTGCCAAATTCCAGTGACTTGTACCAGAGAGTAAGGGAATGAGTATTGGGAGTGCTGGGAGGCAAGGCAAAGGCAGATGGCCAGAGTGTGTTTGGCTGTGAAAGCGCAGTCAAGGGAAGGTGAGGACCAGCAGCAGCTCTAAGCCCTTAGATCTAGCGTGTGTCATAAATCGGTTGGGTGTTTGCATTTTGGGAGGTGGTCTGTGCCGGGAGTGAGCGTTAGATTCCGCCTGAGAATGTGTGTTGGGAGTGCTGGGAGGCAAAGCCAGGGTAGATGGGCCGCCGAGGGTGTTTGGCTGTGAACGCGGTGTCAAGGGAAGGTGAGGACCAGCAACAGCTCTAAGCCCTTAGATGTAGCGTGCGTCAGAAAACGCTTGGGTGTTTGCATTTTGGGAGGTGGTCTGTGCCGGGAGTGAGAGTGTGTTGAGAGTGCTGGGAGGCAAAGCTAGGGTAGACGGCTGGAGTGAGTTTGGTTGTGAAAGCAGTGTCAAGGGAAGGTGAGGACCAGCAACAGCTCTAAGCCCTTAGAGGTAGCTTGCGGCAGAAATCTCTTGGGTGTTTGGACTTTGGGAGGTGGTCTGTGCCGGGAGTGAGAGTGAGATTGAGCCTGAGAATGTGTGTTGGGAGTGCCGGGAGGCAAGGCAAAGGCAGATGGGCAGAGTGTGTTTGTCTGTGAAAGCGGTGTCAAGGGAAGGTGAGGACCAGCAACAGCTCTAAGCGCTTAGGCCTATCGCCTGGGAGAAATGGCTTGGACGTTTGCACTTTGGGTGGTGGTCTGTGCCGGGAGTGAGAGTGAGTTTGAGCCTGAGAATGAGTGTTGGGAGTGCAGGGAGGGAAAGCCAGGGTAGATGGCCAGAGTGTGTTTGTCTGTGAAAGCGGTGTCAAGGGAAGGTGAGGACCAGCAACAGCTCTAAGCCCTTAGATGTAGCGTGTGTCAGAAATCGCTTGGTGTTTGCACTTTGGGAGGTGGTCTGTGCCGGGAGTGAGAATGTGTGTTGGGAGTGCTGGGAGGCAAGGCTAAGGTAGATGGCCAGAGTGTGTTTGGCTGTGAAAGCGGTGTCAAGGGAAGGTGAGGACCAGCAACAGCTCTAAGCCCTTAGAGGTAACATGCGGCACAAAACGCTGGGATGTTTGCACTTTGGGAGGTGGTGTGTGCCGAGAGTGAGAGTGTGTTGAGAGTGCTGGGAAGCAAGGCAAATGTAGACGGCCAGAGTGTGTTTGGCTGTGAAAGCGGTGTTAAAGATAGGTGAGGACCAGCAACAATTCTAAGCCCTTAGGCCTATCGTATGGGAGAAATGGCGTGGACGTTTGCACTTTGGGAGGTGGTCTGTGCCGGGAGTGAGAGTGAGATTGAGCCTGAGAATGTGTGTTGGGAGTGCTGGGAGGCAAAGGCAGGGTAGATGGCCAGAGTGTGTTTGGCTGTGAAAGCGCAGTCAAGGGAAGGTGAGGACCAGCAACAGCTCTAAGGCCTCAGATGTAGCGTGCGTCAGAAATGGCTTGGTTGTTGGCACTTTGGGAGGTGGTCTGTGCAGTAGTGAGAGTGTGTTGGGAGTGCTGGGAGTTGAGGAAAAGGCAGATGGGCAGAGTGTGTTTGGCTGTGAAAGCGGTGTCAAGGGAAGGTGAGGACCAGCAACAGCTATAAGCCCTTAGATGTAGCGTGTGTCAGAAATCGCTTGGGTGTTGGCACTTTGGGAGGTGGTGTGTGACGAGAGTGAGAGTGTGTTGGGAGTGCTGGGAGGCAAGGCAAAGGCAGATGGGCAGAGTGTGTTTGGCTGTGAAAGAGGTGTCAAGGGAAGGTGAGGACCAGCAACAGCTCTAAGCCCTTAGTCCTAACGCATGGGAGAAATGGCTTGGACGTTTGCACTTTGGGAGGTGGTCTGTGCCGGGAGTGAGAGTGAGATTGAGCCTGAGAATGTGTGTTGGGAGTGCTGGGAGGCAAAGCCAGGGTAGATGGCCAGAGTGTGTTTGGCTGTGAAAGCGGTGTCAAGGGAAGTTGAGACCAGCAACAGCTCTAAGCCCTTAGATGTAGCGTGCGTCATAAATCGCTTGGGTGTTTGCACTTTGTGAGGTAGTCTGTGCCGAGAGTGAGAATGTGTGTTGGGAGTGCTGGGAGGCAAGGCAAAGGCAGATGGCCAGAGTGTGTTTGGCTGTGAAAGCGGTGTCAAGGGAAGGTGAGGACAAGCAACAACTCGCAGTCCTTAGATGTAGCGTGCGGGATAAATGCCTTGGACGTTTGCACTTTGGGAGGTGGTCTGTGCCGGGAGTGAGAGTGAGATTGAGCCTGAGAATGTGTGTTGGGAGTGCAGGGAGGGAAAGGCAGGGTAGATGGCCAGAGTGTGTTTGTATGTGAAAGCGGTGTCAAGGGAAGGTGAGGACCAGCAACAGCTCTAAGCCCTTAGAGGTAGCGTGCGTCAGAATTTGCTTGGTTGTTGGCACTTTGGGAGGTGGTGTGTGCCGAGAGTGAGAGTCTGTTGGGAGTGCTGGGAGGCAAGGCAAAGGGAGATGGCCACAGTGTGTTTGGCTGTGAAAGCGGTGTCAAGGGAAGGTGAGGACCAGCAACAGCTCTAAGCCCTTAGGCCTATCGTATGGGAGAAGTGGCTTGGACGTTTGCACTTTGGGAGGTGGTCTGTGCCGGGAGTGAGAGTCAGATTGAGCCAGTGACTGTGTGTTGGGAGTGCAGGGAGGGAAAGCCAGGGTAGATGGGCAGAGTGTGTTTGGCTGTGAAAGCGGTGTCAAGGGAAGGTGAGGACCAGCAACAGCTCTAAGCCCTTAGATGTAGCGTGTGTCAGAAATCGCTTGGGTGTTTGGACGTTGGGAGGTGGTCTGTGTCAAGAATGAGAATGTGTGTTGGGAGTGCTGGGAGGGAAGTCCAGTTCAGATGGCCAGAGTGTGTTTGGCTGTGAAAGCATTGGCACGGGAAGGTGAGGAGCAATCAAATCTTTGAGTGCTCTCTATCATGTGTGCCTTGGGACAAATCGCTGGTCGTTCGCAGAGTCGAGAAGGGTTCTGCTGATGGTGACAGTGAGACAGTGTTGGCAGTGTAAGGAAATAAGCAAGCGCAGAGCGCCACTGTGTGTTTGGCTGTGAAACAACACACAGCGAAAGCTGATGAACAGCAAGAGCTTTGAGTGCTGGCACTTTGCTGTGGGAAAAACGCTGGACGTTTGCAGTGTGGGAGCAGGGCTCTGCCGATTGCAAGCAGTGACGTTCCGCACTTGCTTAGCTCCGTAAACTGCCAACACCCATGTCACTCTCACGATCGGCAGAGCCCTGCTCTGACACGGCAAGCAGCCAGCCAGTTCTCCCACCGCCAAGGTGCCAGCACGGGAAGCTCTCGCTCCTCCTTAACATTCCTAGCCAGCACCTTCACAGCGAAACGCACAACGGTGATGTGCACTTCCCTTGCCTCCCAGCACTCCCAACACCCATTCTCAAGCTCAGTCTCACGCTCGGCGCAGATCACCTGCCAAAGTGCAGTGACTTGTACCAGAGAGTAAGGGAATGAGTATTGGGAGTGCTGGGAGGCAAGGCAAAGGCAGATGGCCAGAGTGTGTTTGGCTGTGAAAGCGCAGTCAAGGGAAGGTGAGGACCAGCAGCAGCTCTAAGCCCTTAGATCTAGCGTGTGTCATAAATCGGTTGGGTGTTTGCATTTTGGGAGGTGGTCTGTGCCGGGAGTGAGCGTTAGATTCCGCCTGAGAATGTGTGTTGGGAGTGCTGGGAGGCAAAGCCAGGGTAGATGGGCCGAGGGTGTTTGGCTGTGAACGCGGTGTCAAGGGAAGGTGAGGACCAGCAACAGCTCTAAGCCCTTAGATGTAGCGTGCGTCAGAAAACGCTTGGGTGTTTGCATTTTGGGAGGTGGTCTGTGCCGGGAGTGAGAGTGTGTTGAGAGTGCTGGGAGGCAAAGCTAGGGTAGATGGCCGGAGTGTGTTTGGCTGTGAAAGCGGTGTCAAGGGAAGGTGAGGACCAGCAACAGCTCTAAGGCCTTAGATGTAGCGTGCGTCAGAAATGGCTTGGGTGTTGGCGCTTTGGGAGGTGGTCTGTGCAGTAGTGAGAGTGTGTTGGGAGTGCTGGGAGTTGAGGCAAAGGCAGATGGGCAGAGTGTGTTTGGCTGTGAAAGCGGTGTCAAGGGAAGGTGAGGACTCGCAACAGCTCTAAGCCCTTAGATGTAGCATGCGGCACAAATCGCTGGGATGTTTGCACTTTGGGAAGTGGTCTGTGCCGAGGGTGAGAGTGTGTTGAGAGTGCTGGGAGTTGAGGAAAAGGCAGATGGGCAGAGTGTGTTTGGCTGTGAAAGCGGTGTCAAGGGAAGGTGAGGACCAGCAACAGCTCTAAGCCCTTAGGCCTATCGTATGGGAGAAGTGGCTTGGACGTTTGCACTTTGGGAGGTGGTCTGTGCCGGGAGTGAGAGTCAGATTGAGCCAGTGACTGTGTGTTGGGAGTGCAGGGAGGGAAAGCCAGGGTAGATGGGCAGAGTGTGTTTGGCTGTGAAAGCGGTGTCAAGGGAAGGTGAGGACCAGCAACAGCTCTAAGCCCTTAGATGTAGCGTGTGTCAGAAATCGCTTGGGTGTTTGGACGTTGGGAGGTGGTCTGTGTCAAGAATGAGAATGTGTGTTGGGAGTGCTGGGAGGGAAGTCCAGTTCAGATGGCCAGAGTGTGTTTGGCTGTGAAAGCATTGGCACGGGAAGGTGAGGAGCAATCAAATCTTTGAGTGCTCTCTATCATGTGTGCCTTGGGACAAATCGCTGGTCGTTCGCAGAGTCGAGAAGGGTTCTGCTGATGGTGACAGTGAGACAGTGTTGGCAGTGTAAGGAAATAAGCAAGCGCAGAGCGCCACTGTGTGTTTGGCTGTGAAACAACACACAGCGAAAGCTGATGAACAGCAAGAGCTTTGAGTGCTGGCACTTTGCTGTGGGAAAAACGCTGGACGTTTGCAGTGTGGGAGCAGGGCTCTGCCGATTGCAAGCAGTGACGTTCCGCACTTGCTTAGCTCCGTAAACTGCCAACACCCATGTCACTCTCACGATCGGCAGAGCCCTGCTCTGACACGGCAAGCAGCCAGCCAGTTCTCCCACCGCCAAGGTGCCAGCACGGGAAGCTCTCGCTCCTCCTTAACATTCCTAGCCAGCACCTTCACAGCGAAACGCACAACGGTGATGTGCACTTCCCTTGCCTCCCAGCACTCCCAACACCCATTCTCAAGCTCAGTCTCACGCTCGGCGCAGATCACCTGCCAAAGTGCAGTGACTTGTACCAGAGAGTAAGGGAATGAGTATTGGGAGTGCTGGGAGGCAAGGCAAAGGCAGATGGCCAGAGTGTGTTTGGCTGTGAAAGCGCAGTCAAGGGAAGGTGAGGACCAGCAGCAGCTCTAAGCCCTTAGATCTAGCGTGTGTCATAAATCGGTTGGGTGTTTGCATTTTGGGAGGTGGTCTGTGCCGGGAGTGAGCGTTAGATTCCGCCTGAGAATGTGTGTTGGGAGTGCTGGGAGGCAAAGCCAGGGTAGATGGGCCGCCGAGGGTGTTTGGCTGTGAACGCGGTGTCAAGGGAAGGTGAGGACCAGCAACAGCTCTAAGCCCTTAGATGTAGCGTGCGTCAGAAAACGCTTGGGTGTTTGCATTTTGGGAGGTGGTCTGTGCCGGGAGTGAGAGTGTGTTGAGAGTGCTGGGAGGCAAAGCTAGGGTAGATGGCCGGAGTGTGTTTGGCTGTGAAAGCGGTGTCAAGGGAAGGTGAGGACCAGCAACAGCTCTAAAGGCCTTAGATGTAGCGTGCGTCAGAAATAACTTGGGAGTTGGCACTTTGGGAGGTGGTCTGTGCCAGTAGTGAGAGTGTGTTGGGAGTGGTGGGAGTTGAGGCAAGGGCAGATGGCCAGAGTGTGTTTGGCTGTGAAAGCGGTGTCAAGGGAAGGTGAGGACTAGCAACAGCTCTAAGCCCTTAGAGTTAGCTTGCGGCAGAAATCGCTTGGTAGTTGGCACTTTGGGAGGTGGTCTGTGCCGAGAGTGAGAATGTGTGTTGGGAGTGCTGGGAGGCAAGGTAAAGGCAGATGGCCAGAGTGTGTTTGGCTGTGAAAGCGGTGTCAAGGGAAGGTGAGGACCAGCAACAGCTCTAAGCGCTTAGGCCTATCGTAAGGGAGAAATGGCTTGGACGTTTGCACTTTGGGAGTTGTTCTGTGCCGGGAGTGAGAGTGAGATTGAGCCTGAGAATGTGTGTTGGGAGTGCTGGGAGGCAAAGCCAGGGTAGATGGCAGAGTGAGTTTGTCTGTGAAAGCGGTGTCAAGGGAAGGTGAAGACCAGCAACAGCTCTAAGCCCTTAGATGTAGCGTGTGTCAGAAATCGCTTGGTGTTTGCACTTTGGGAGGTGTTCTGTGCCGGGAGTGAGAGTGAGATTGAGCCTGATAATGTGTGTTCGGAGTGCTGGGAGTTGAGGCAAAGGCAGATGGGCAGAGTGCGTTTGGCTGCGAATGCGCTGTCAAGGGAAGGTGAGGACCAGCAACAGCTCGAAGCCCTTAGAGCTAGCATGCGGCACAAATCGCTTGGTGTTTGAAATTTGGGAGGTGGTCTGTGCCATTAGTGAGAGTGTGTTGAGAGTGCTGGGATTTGAGGAAAAGGCAGATGGCCAGAGTGTGTTTGGCTGTGGGAGCGGTGTCAAGGGAAGGTGAGGACCAGCATCTGCTCTAAGCGCTTAGGCCTATCGTATGGGAGAAGTGGCTTGGACGTTTGCACTTTGGGAGTTGCTCTGTGCCGAGGGTGAGAGTGAGATTGAGCCTGAGAATGTGTGTTGGGAGTGCTGGGAGGCAAAGCCAGGGTAGACGGCCAGAGTGAGTTTGGCTGTGAAAGCGGTGTCAAGGGAAGGTGAGGACCAGCAACAGCTCTAAGCCCTTAGGCCTATCGTAAGGGAGAAATGGCTTGGACGTTTGCACTTTGGGAGTTGTTCTGTGCCGGGAGTGAGAGTGAGATTGAGCCTGAGAATGTGTGTTGGGAGTGCAGGGAGGCAAAGCCAGGGTAGATGGCCAGAGTGAGTTTGGCTGTGAAAGCGGTGTCAAGGGAAGGTGAAGACCAGCAACAGCTCTAAGCCCTTAGAGGTAGCGTGCGGCACAAATCGCTGGGATGTTTGCACTTTGGGAGGTGGTCTGTGCCGAGGGTGAGAGTGTGTTCGGAGTGCTGGGAAGCAAGGCAAAGGTAGATGGCCAGAGTGTGTTTGGCTGTGAAAGCGGTGTTAAAGGAAGGTGAGGACCAGCAACAATTCTTAGCCGTTAGGTCTATCGTATGGGAGAAATGGCTTGGAGGTTTGCACTTTGGGAGGTGGTCTGTGCCGGGAGTGAGAGTGAGATTGAGCCTGAGAATGTGTGTTGGGAGTGCTGGGAGGCAAAGCCAGGCTAGATGGCCAGAGTGTGTTTGGCTGTGAAAGCGCAGTCAAGGGAACGTGAGGACCAGCAACAGCTCTAAGACCTTAGATGTAGTGTGCGTCAGAAATAGCTTGGGTGTTTGCACTTTGGGAGGTGGTCTGTGCCGAGAGTGAGAATGTGTGTTGGGAATCTTGGGAGTTGAGGCAAAGGCAGATGGGCAGAGTGTGTTTGGCTGTGAAAGCGGTGTCAAGGGAAGGTGAGGACCAGCAACAACTCTCAGCCCTTAGGCCTATCGTATGGGAGAAATGGCTTGGACGTTTGCACTTTGGGAGGTGGTCTGTGCCGGGAGTGAGAGTTAGATTGAGCCTGAGAATGTGTGTTGGGAGTGCTGGGAGGCAAAGGCAGGGTAGATGGGCCGAGGGTGTTTGGCTGTGAAAGCGGTGTCAAGGGAAGGTGAGGACCAGCAACAGCTCTAAGCCCTTAGATGTAGCGTGCGTCAGAAATCGCTTGGGTGTTTGCATTTTGGGAGGTGGTCTGTGCCGGGAGTGAGAGTGTGTTGAGAGTGCTGGGAGGCAAAGCTAGGGTAGACGGCTGGAGTGAGTTTGGTTGTGAAAGCAGTGTCAAGGGAAGGTGAGGACCAGCAACAGCTCTAAGCCCTTAGAGGTAGCTTGCGGCAGAAATCTCTTGGGTGTTTGGACTTTGGGAGGTGGTCTGTGCCGGGAGTGAGAGTGAGATTGAGCCTGAGAATGTGTGTTGGGAGTGCCGGGAGGCAAGGCAAAGGCAGATGGGCAGAGTGTGTTTGTCTGTGAAAGCGGTGTCAAGGGAAGGTGAGGACCAGCAACAGCTCTAAGCGCTTAGGCCTATCGTATGGGAGAAATGGCTTGGACGTTTGCACTTTGGGTGGTGGTCTGTGCCGGGAGTGAGAGTGAGTTTGAGCCTGAGAATGAGTGTTGGGAGTGCAGGGAGGGAAAGCCAGGGTAGATGGCCAGAGTGTGTTTGTCTGTGAAAGCGGTGTCAAGGGAAGGTGAGGACCAGCAACAGCTCTAAGCCCTTAGATGTAGCGTGTGTCAGAAATCGCTTGGTGTTTGCACTTTGGGAGGTGGTCTGTGCCGGGAGTGAGAGTGATATTGAGCCTGAGAATGTGTGTTGGGAGTGCTGGGAGTTGAGGCAAAGGCAGATGGGCAGAGTGCGTTTGGCTGTGAATGCGGTGTCAAGGGAAGGTGAGGATCAGCAACAGCTCTGAGCCCTTACATGTAGCGTGCGTCAGAAATAGCTTGGACGTTTGCACTTTGGGAGGTGGTCTGTGCCGAGAGTGAGAATGTGTGTTGGGAGTGCTGGGAGGCAAGGCTAAGGTAGATGGCCAGAGTGTGTTTGGCTGTGAAAGCGGTGTCAAGGGAAGGTGAGGACCAGCAACAGCTCTAAGCCCTTAGAGGTAACATGCGGCACAAAACGCTGGGATGTTTGCAATTTGGGAGGTGGTGTGTGCCGAGAGTGAGAGTGTGTTGAGAGTGCTGGGAAGCAAGGCAAATGTAGACGGCCAGAGTGTGTTTGGCTGTGAAAGCGGTGTTAAAGATAGGTGAGGACCAGCAACAATTCTAAGCCCTTAGGCCTATCGTATGGGAGAAATGGCGTGGACGTTTGCACTTTGGGAGGTGGTCTGTGCCGGGAGTGAGAGTGAGATTGAGCCTGAGAATGTGTGTTGGGAGTGCTGGGAGGCAAAGGCAGGGTAGATGGCCAGAGTGTGTTTGGCTGTGAAAGCGCAGTCAAGGGAAGGTGAGGACCAGCAACAGCTCTAAGGCCTCAGATGTAGCGTGCGTCAGAAATGGCTTGGTTGTTGGCACTTTGGGAGGTGGTCTGTGCAGTAGTGAGAGTGTGTTGGGAGTGCTGGGAGTTGAGGAAAAGGCAGATGGGCAGAGTGTGTTTGGCTGTGAAAGTGGTGTCAAGGGAAGGTGAGGACCAGCAACAGCTATAAGCCCTTAGATGTAGCGTGTGTCAGAAATCGCTTGGGTGTTGGCACTTTGGGAGGTGGTGTGTGACGAGAGTGAGAGTGTGTTGGGAGTGCTGGGAGGCAAGGCAAAGGCAGATGGGCAGAGTGTGTTTGGCTGTGAAAGAGGTGTCAAGGGAAGGTGAGGACCAGCAACAGCTCTAAGCCCTTAGTCCTAACGCATGGGAGAAATGGCTTGGACGTTTGCACTTTGGGAGGTGGTCTGTGCCGGGAGTGAGAGTGAGATTGAGCCTGAGAATGTGTGTTGGGAGTGCTGGGAGGCAAAGCCAGGGTAGATGGCCAGAGTGTGTTTGGCTGTGAAAGCGGTGTCAAGGGAAGTTGAGACCAGCAACAGCTCTAAGCCCTTAGATGTAGCGTGCGTCATAAATCGCTTGGGTGTTTGCACTTTGTGAGGTGGTCTGTGCCGAGAGTGAGAATGTGTGTTGGGAGTGCTGGGAGGCAAGGCAAAGGCAGATGGCCAGAGTGTGTTTGGCTGTGAAAGCGGTGTCAAGGGAAGGTGAGGACAAGCAACAACTCGCAGTCCTTAGATGTAGCGTGCGGGATAAATGCCTTGGACGTTTGCACTTTGGGAGGTGGTCTGTGCCGGGAGTGAGAGTGAGATTGAGCCTGAGAATGTGTGTTGGGAGTGGTGGGAGTTGAGGCAAGGGCAGATGGGCAGAGTGTGTTTGGCTGTGAAAGCGGTGTCAAGGGAAGGTGAGGACCAGCAACAGCTCTAAGCCCTTAGAGGTAGCGTGCGTCAGAATTTGCTTGGTTGTTGGCACTTTGGGAGGTGGTGTGTGCCGAGAGTGAGAGTCTGTTGGGAGTGCTGGGAGGCAAGGCAAAGGGAGATGGCCACAGTGTGTTTGGCTGTGAAAGCGGTGTCAAGGGAAGGTGAGGACCAGCAACAGCTCTAAGCCCTTAGGCCTATCGTCTGGGAGAACTGGCTTGGACGTTTGCACTTTGGGAGGTAGTCTGTGCCGGGAGTGAGAGTCAGATTGAGCCAGTGACTGTGTGTTGGGAGTGCAGGGAGGGAAAGCCAGGGTAGATGGGCAGAGTGTGTTTGGCTGTGAAAGCGGTGTCAAGGGAAGGTGAGGACCAGCAACAGCTCTAAGCCCTTAGATGTAGCGTGTGTCAGAAATCGCTTGGGTGTTTGGACTTTGGGAGGTGGTCTGTGTCAAGAATGAGAATGTGTGTTGGGAGTGCTGGGAGGGAAGTCCAGTTCAGATGGCCAGAGTGTGTTTGGCTGTGAAAGCATTGTCACGGGAAGGTGAGGAGCAATCAAATATTTGAGTGCTCTCTATCATGTGTGCCTTGGGACAAATCGCTGGTCGTTCGCAGAGTCGAGAAGGGTTCTGCTGATGGTGACAGTGAGACAGTGTTGGCAGTGTAAGGAAATAAGCAAGCGCAGAGCGCCACTGTGTGTTTGGCTGTGAAACAACACACAGCGAAAGCTGATGAACAGCAAGAGCTTTGAGTGCTGGCACTTTGCTGTGGGAAAAACGCTGGACGTTTGCAGTGTGGGAGCAGGGCTCTGCCGATTGCAAGCAGTGACGTTCCGCACTTGCTTAGCTCCGTAAACTGCCAACACCCATGTCACTCTCACGATCGGCAGAGCCCTGCTCTGACACGGCAAGCAGCCAGCCAGTTCTCCCACCGCCAAGGTGCCAGCACGGGAAGCTCTCGCTCCTCCTTAACATTCCTAGCCAGCACCTTCACAGCGAAACGCACAACGGTGATGTGCACTTCCCTTGCCTCCCAGCACTCCCAACACCCATTCTCAAGCTCAGTCTCACGCTCGGCGCAGATCACCTGCCAAAGTGCAGTGACTTGTACCAGAGAGTAAGGGAATGAGTATTGGGAGTGCTGGGAGGCAAGGCAAAGGCAGATGGCCAGAGTGTGTTTGGCTGTGAAAGCGCAGTCAAGGGAAGGTGAGGACCAGCAGCAGCTCTAAGCCCTTAGATCTAGCGTGTGTCATAAATCGGTTGGGTGTTTGCATTTTGGGAGGTGGTCTGTGCCGGGAGTGAGCGTTAGATTCCGCCTGAGAATGTGTGTTGGGAGTGCTGGGAGGCAAAGCCAGGGTAGATGGGCCGAGGGTGTTTGGCTGTGAAAGCGGTGTCAAGGGAAGGTGAGGACCAGCAACAGCTCTAAGCCCTTAGATGTAGCGTGCGTCAGAAAACGCTTGGGTGTTTGCATTTTGGGAGGTGGTCTGTGCCGGGAGTGAGAGTGTGTTGAGAGTGCTGGGAGGCAAAGCTAGGGTAGATGGCCGGAGTGTGTTTGGCTGTGAAAGCGGTGTCAAGGGAAGGTGAGGACCAGCAACAGCTCTAAGGCCTTAGATGTAGCGTGCGTCAGAAATGGCTTGGGTGTTGGCGCTTTGGGAAGTGGTCTGTGCAGTAGTGAGAGTGTGTTGGGAGTGCTGGGAGTTGAGGCAAAGGCAGATGGGCAGAGTGTGTTTGGCTGTGAAAGCGGTGTCAAGGGAAGGTGAGGACTAGCAACAGCTCTAAGCCCTTAGATGTAGCATGCGGCACAAATCGCTGGGATGTTTGCACTTTGGGAAGTGGTCTGTGCCGAGGGTGAGAGTGTGTTGAGAGTGCTGGGAGTTGAGGAAAAGGCAGATGGGCAGAGTGTGTTTGGCTGTGAAAGCGGTGTCAAGGGAAGGTGAGGACCAGCAACAGCTCTAAGCCCTTAGGCCTATCGTATGGGTGAAGTGGCTTGGACGTTTGCACTTTGGGAGGTGGTCTGTGCCGGGAGTGAGAGTCAGATTGAGCCAGTGACTGTGTGTTGGGAGTGCAGGGAGGGAAAGCCAGGGTAGATGGGCAGAGTGTGTTTGGCTGTGAAAGCGGTGTCAAGGGAAGGTGAGGACCAGCAACAGCTCTAAGCCCTTAGATGTAGCGTGTGTCAGAAATCGCTTGGGTGTTTGGACTTTGGGAGGTGGTCTGTGTCAAGAATGAGAATGTGTGTTGGGAGTGCTGGGAGGGAAGTCCAGTTCAGATGGCCAGAGTGTGTTTGGCTGTGAAAGCATTGGCACGGGAAGGTGAGGAGCAATCAAATCTTTGAGTGCTCTCTATCATGTGTGCCTTGGGACAAATCGCTGGTCGTTCGCAGAGTCGAGAAGGGTTCTGCTGATGGTGACAGTGAGACAGTGTTGGCAGTGTAAGGAAATAAGCAAGCGCAGAGCGCCACTGTGTGTTTGGCTGTGAAACAACACACAGCGAAAGCTGATGAACAGCAAGAGCTTTGAGTGCTGGCACTTTGCTGTGGGAAAAACGCTGGACGTTTGCAGTGTGGGAGCAGGGCTCTGCCGATTGCAAGCAGTGACGTTCCGCACTTGCTTAGCTCCGTAAACTGCCAACACCCATGTCACTCTCACGATCGGCAGAGCCCTGCTCTGACACGGCAAGCAGCCAGCCAGTTCTCCCACCGCCAAGGTGCCAGCACGGGAAGCTCTCGCTCCTCCTTAACATTCCTAGCCAGCACCTTCACAGCGAAACGCACAACGGTGATGTGCACTTCCCTTGCCTCCCAGCACTCCCAACACCCATTCTCAAGCTCAGTCTCACGCTCGGCGCAGATCACCTGCCAAAGTGCAGTGACTTGTACCAGAGAGTAAGGGAATGAGTATTGGGAGTGCTGGGAGGCAAGGCAAAGGCAGATGGCCAGAGTGTGTTTGGCTGTGAAAGCGCAGTCAAGGGAAGGTGAGGACCAGCAGCAGCTCTAAGCCCTTAGGCCTATCGTCTGGGAGAAATGGCTTGGACGTTTGCACTTTGGGAGTTGTTCTGTGCCGGGAGTGAGAGTGAGATTGAGCCTGAGAATGTGTGTTGGGAGTGCAGGGAGGCAAAGCCAGGGTAGATGGCCAGAGTGAGTTTGGCTGTGAAAGCGGTGTCAAGGGAAGGTGAAGACCAGCAACAGCTCTAAGCCCTTAGATGTAGCGTGTGTCAGAAATCGCTTGGTGTTTGCACTTTGGGAGGTGTTCTGTGCCGGGAGTGAGAGTGAGATTGAGCCTGATAATGTGTGTTCGGAGTGCTGGGAGTTGAGGCAAAGGCAGATGGGCAGAGTGCGTTTGGCTGCGAATGCGCTGTCAAGGGAAGGTGAGGACCAGCAACAGCTCGAAGCCCTTAGAGCTAGCATGCGGCACAAATCGCTTGGTGTTTGAAATTTGGGAGGTGGTCTGTGCCATTAGTGAGAGTGTGTTGAGAGTGATGGGATTTGAGGAAAAGGCAGATGGCCAGAGTGTGTTTGGCTGTGGGAGCGGTGTCAAGGGAAGGTGAGGACCAGCATCTGCTCTAAGCCCTTAGGCCTATCGTCTGGGAGAAATGGCTTGGACGTTTGCACTTTGGGAGGTGCTCTGTGCCGAGGGTGAGAGTGAGATTGAGCCTGAGAATGTGTGTTGGGAGTGCTGGGAGGCAAAGCCAGGGTAGACGGCCAGAGTGAGTTTGGCTGTGAAAGCGGTGTCAAGGGAAGGTGAGGACCAGCAACAGCTCTAAGCCCTTAGGCCTATCGTAAGGGAGAAATGGCTTGGACGTTTGCACTTTGGGAGGTGTTCTGTGCCGGGAGTGAGAGTGAGATTGAGCCTGAGAATGTGTGTTGGGAGTGCAGGGAGGCAAAGCCAGGGTAGATGGCCAGAGTGAGTTTGGCTGTGAAAGCGGTGTCAAGGGAAGGTGAAGACCAGCAACAGCTCTAAGCCCTTAGAGGTAGCTTGCGGCAGAAATCGCTTGGTGTTTGCACTTTGGGAGGTGGTCTGTGCCGGGAGTGAGAGTGAGATTGAGCCTGAGAATGTGTGTTGGGAGTGCTGGGAGGCAAAGCCAGAGTAGATGGCCAGAGTGTGTTTGGCTGTGAAAGCGCACTCAAGGGAAGGTGAAGACCAGCAACAGCTCTAAACCCTTAGATGTAGCGTGCGTCAGAAATGGCTTGGGTGTTGGCGCTTTGGGAGGTGGTCTGTGCAGTAGTGAGAGTGTGTTGGGAGTGCTGGGAGTTGAGGCAAAGGCAGATGGGCAGAGTGTGTTTGGCTGTGAAAGCAGTGTCAAGGGAAGGTGAGGACCAGCAACAGCTCTAAGCGATTAGGCCTATCGTATGGGAGAAATGGCTTGGACGTTTGCACTTTGGGAGGTGGTCTGTGCCGGGAGTGAGAGTGAGTTTGAGCCTGAGAATGAGTGTTGGGAGTGCAGGGAGGGAAAGCCAGGGTAGATGGCCAGAGTGTGTTTGTCTGTGAAAGCGGTGTCAAGGGAAGGTGAGGACCAGCAACAGCTCTAAGCCCTTAGATGTAGCGTGCGTCAGAAATCGCTTGGGTGTTTGCATTTTGGGAGGTGGTCTTTGCCGGGAGTGAGAGTGTGTTGAGAGTGCTGGGAGGCAAAGCTAGGGTAGATGGCCGGAGTGTGTTTGTCTGTGAAAGTGGTGTCAAGGGAAGGTGAGGACCAGCAACAGCTCTAAGCCCTTAGATATAGCGTGTGTCAGAAATAACTTGGGTGTTGGCTCTTTGGGAGGTGGTCTGTGCCAGTAGTGAGAGTGTGTTGGGAGTGGTGGGAGTTGAGGCAAGGGCAGATGGGCAGAGTGTGTTTGGCTGTGAAAGCGGTGTCAAGGGAAGGTGAGGACCAGCAACAGCTCTAAGCGCTTAGGCCTATCGTATAGGTGAAATGGCTTGGATGTTTTTACTTTGGGAGTTGGTCTGTGCCGAGAGTGAGAGTGAGATTGAGCCTGACAATGTGTGTTGGGAGTGCTGGGAGGCAAAGGCAGGGTAGATGGGCAGAGTGTGTTTGGCTGTGAAAGCGGTGTCAAGGGAAGGTGAGGACCAGCCACAGATCTAAGCGCTTAGATGTAGCGTGTGTCAGAAATTGCTTGGTGTTTGCACTTTGTGAGGTGGTCTGTGCAGTAGTGTGAGAGTGTTGGGAGTGGTGGGAGTTGAGGCAAAGGCAGATGGCCAGAGTGTGTTTGGCTGTGAAAGCGGTGTCAAGGGAAGGTGAGGACCAGCAACAGCTCTAAGGCCTTAGATGTAGCGTGCGTCAGAAATCGCTTGGGTGTTGGCAGTTTGGGAGGTGGTCTGTGCCAGTAGTGAGAGTGTGTTGGGAGTGGTGGGAGTTGAGGCAAGGGCAGATGGCCAGAGTGTGTTTGGCTGTGAAAGCGGTGTCAAGGGAAGGTGAGGACCAGCAACAGCTCTAAGCCCTTAGAGGTAGCTTGTGGCAGAAATCGCTTGGGTGTTGGGACTTTGGGAGGTGGTGTGTGCCGAGAGTGAGAATGTGTGTTGGGAGTGCTGGGAGGCAAGGTAAAGGCAGATGGCCAGAGTGTGTTTGGCTGTGAAAGCGGTGTCAAGGGAAGGTGAGGACCAGCAACAGCTCTAAGCGCTTAGGCCTATCGTAAGGGAGAAATGGCTTGGACGTTTGCACTTTGGGAGTTGTTCTGTGCCGGGAGTGAGAGTGAGATTGAGCCTGAGAGTGTGTGTTGGGAGTGCAGGGAGGCAAAGCCAGGGTAGATGGCCAGAGTGAGTTTGGCTGTGAAAGCGGTGTCAAGGGAAGGTGAAGACCAGCAACAGCTCTAAGCCCTTAGATGTAGCGTGTGTCAGAAATCGCTTGGTGTTTGCACTTTGGGAGGTGGTCTGTGCCGGGAGTGAGAGTGAGATTGAGCCTGAGAATGTGTGTTGGGAGTGCTGGGAGTTGAGGCAAAGGCAGATGGGCAGAGTGTGTTTGGCTGCGAATGCGCTGTCAAGGGAAGGTGAGGACAAGCAACAGCTCTAAGCCCTTAGAGGTAGCATGCGGCACAAATCGCTTGGTGTTTGAAATTTGGGAGGTGGTCTGTGCCATTAGTGAGAGTGTGTTGATAGTGCTGGGAGTTGAGGAAAAGGCAGATGGCCAGAGTGTGTTTGGCTGTGGGAGCGGTGTCAAGGGAAGGTGAGGACCAGCATCTGCTCTAAGCGCTTAGGCCTATCGTATGGGAGAAATGGCTTGGACGTTTGCACTTTGGGAGGTGGTCTGTGCCGGGAGTGAGAGTGAGATTGAGCCTGAGAATGTGTGTTGGGAGTGCTGGGAGGCAAAGGCAGGGTAGATGGCCAGAGTGTGTTTGGCTGTGAAAGCGCACTCAAGGGAAGGTGAAGACCAGCAACAGCTCTAAGCCCTTAGATGTAGCGTGCGTAGAAATGGCTTGGGTGTTGGCGCTTTGGGAGGTGGTCTGTGCAGTAGTGAGAGTTTGTTGGGAGTGCTGGGCGGCAAGGCAAAGGCAGATGGGCAGAGTGTGTTTGGCTGTGAAAGCGGTGTCAAGGGAAGGTGAGGACCAGCAACAGCTCTAAGCCCTTAGGCCTATTGTATGGGAGAAATGGCTTGGACGTTTGTACTTTGGGAGGTGGTCTGTGCCGAGAGTGAGAGCAAGCTTGAGAATGTGTGTGTTTTGTAGTGCTGGGAGGCAAGGCCAGCGCAGATGGCCAGAGAATGTTTGTCTGTGAAAGAGGTGTCAAGGGAAGATGAGGACCAGCAACAGCTCTAAGCCCTTAGAGGTAGTGTGCGGCAGAAATGGCTTGGACGTTTACACTTTGGAAGGTCGTCTGTGCTGAGATTGAGAGCGAGCCTGAGAATGTGTGTGTCTTGGAATGCTGGGAGGCAAGGCCAGGGTTCTGTCCCTGTCCCTTTCTTCCTCTCGCTGTCCCTCTGTGCTGCTTCCTGTACCCATCTTTTCTGTCTTTATTTTTCTGTCCTGCTGCCTATCGCATTGATTCTTGCTGTAGAACCCTGTCCATCTGGCTCTACCTTTTATTGCTTGTCTCTCCCTGTTTCATGCTTCTCAGCCCTCTTTTCCTCTTCCTCCATCTCATTGCTGCTTTTTTCCCCTTCTCGGTCTCTTTGCCCAGATATGACCCTCTTTTTATTTTTATTCCACGGGGTGCAGCCCTTCAGGAACAGACCGCTCCATTGTGGGTCCCCCATGGGGTGACAAGCCCTGCCAGCAAACCTGCTCCAGCCTGGGCTCCTCTCTCCACGGGGCCACAGCTCCTGCCAGGAGCCTGCTCCAGCGTGGACTTCTCACGGGGTCACAGCCTCCTTCAGGCACATCCCCCTGCTCCGGCGGGGGGTCCTCCGCGGGCTGCAGGTGGACATCTGCTGCACTGTGGGCCTCCATGGGTGCAGGGGAACAGCCTGCCTCACCATGGGCTGTACCAGGGGCAGCAGGGGAATGTCTGCTCCAGCACCTGGAGTGCCTCCTCCCCCTCCTTCACTGACCTTGGGGTTTGCAGAGTTGTTTCTTTCATGCATTCTCACTCCTCCCTCTGGCTGCTGTTGTGCAGCAGTTTTTCCCCCCCTTCTTAAATATCTTGTCACAAAGGCATGACCGTCGTCGCTGGTTGGCTCAGCCTTGGGCAGTGGTGGGTCTGTCTTAGAGCTGGCTGGCATTGGCTCTGTTGGACCTGGGAGCAGCTTCTGGCATCTTCTCACAGAAGCCACCCCTGTAGCCCACTCGCTACCACAGTCTTGCACCCTTTTGGCTCTTTCTGGCAACCTGTCCTGCCTACGTGGTGCTCCTGCTTTGCCCTAATGGTGCTGCTGCCAACACCCGTGAGGCCTTAGCATGAGCTGTGTTAGACAAAGTTGGAGCAGGAGTTGAATGAACAGTCACAGACGTCAAAAGCACCTGCACAAGTCAGGGGACTGACCCTGCCATATCAGTTGCTGTGACTCAAGTGACTACTCTAAAGTACTTCCAGATGCGAGGTGCTTGGTTCTGCCCTATCAGCCACTAAGCCACACATGACATCACAAGTGTCTGCGCAATCCAGGGGCCTCATCCTGCCTTATGAGCTGCCCAGCCTCGAGTGACATCGCAAGCACATGCAAAAGTTGAGAACCTGATCCTGTCAAAGCTGCTCCTCAGCCAGCACTGATGTCATAAGCAGCTGCATGAGCCAGAGGCCTGACCCTGCATCATTTGCTACTCAGCCACACGTGATGTAACAAGAACCTGTGACTGTCAAGAGCTTGATTCTGCTGTCTCAGACACTGAGCTACAAGTGAAAACAAAAGCACCTGCATAGGCGCCAAAAGGGTTGGTGGCACCCTTCCTCGCTCTGGCTGGCACCCATGGGGTGTGGGGGTGCCTGTACCTTCCCCTGTCCAGGGAATGACCTGCAGAATTTGCGGGTGACCTGACCCTGATATGTTCGGTTTGAGGGTGCCCTGCCCCTGTGCTGGCCCTGACTCATGGGGTTTTGGGGTGCCCTGGCCTGGTACTGGCCCTTTCATGTAGGGTTTGGGGGTGCCCTTTCCCTGCTGCTGCTGAGACTCACTGGAATTTAGGGTGCACTGCCCCTTTCTAGGCCATCACCTGCAGGATTTGTGGTGGCCCTTGCCCTGTCTTGGCATAGAACTGCAGTGTCTGGGGGTGTCTGCCCGCCCCTGCTCTGGTCCTGACAGGCAGAGTCTGGGGGTGCCCAGCCCCTGTATTGGCTGTGATCCACAGGGTTTGGGGTGCCCTGTCCCTGTCTGGTCCGTGACTCATAGGGTGCCCAGACTGTCTCCTGATGCTGACCCATGGGGTTTTGGGGTGTCCTGCCACTGACCTGGCCCAGACCTGTAGGGTAGGAAGTGCCTTGCCCCTTTCATTTCCCTGACTCATGACATTTGGGGGTACCCTGCCCCTGTTTTGGCCCTGACCTGCAAGTTTTCGGAGTGCTATGCCCCTTTCCTGGCCCTGACGTGGGGTTTTGGGAAGGCCCTGCCCCTGTGCTGACCATGACCCGGGGGATTTGAGGGTGCCCTGTCCCTGCCCTTGCCTTGATCAGCAATGTTTGGGGGTGCCCATCCCGTGGCCTGGCCAAAACGGTCAGGGCTTGGGGGTGACCTTTGCTTTTCCTGCTCTCATGCACTGGATTTTGGGTACCCTGCCCCTGTCCTGTACCACCCCCCTGACTCATGGTCTTTGGGGTGTGCCCTGTCCTTTCACTGCCCTGACCCACAGAGTTTGGGGGTGCCCTGCCCCTGTCCTGGACCTGACCCATGAGGTTTTGGGGTTGACCCATGGATTTTTGGGTTTCCCTGTCTCTGTCCTGGCCCTGATCCACAGTCTTTTGGGGGTGCCCAGTCTCTGTATTGGCTGTGATCCGTGGGGTTTGGGGCCCCTGTCCTGGCCATGACCCACAGGGATGTCAAGCTGCCTTGTCCCTGTCATGGCCCTGGCCTGCGAGGTTTGGGGTTCTCTACCCCTGTCTTGGCCGCTACAAGTGTGGTTTGGGGGTACTCTGCCCCTATACTGGCCCTGATCTGAGGTATTTTGGGGATCCCTGCCCCTGAACCTTGAGCTGTGGGGTTTTCTGGCCCCCTCTCTTTCCAGGACCAACTTGGCTTGGGGGTGCCCTGCTCCTGTTCTGGACCTGATCCGCTGGGTTTGGTGTGCCCTGTGCCTGTCTGGGCCATTACCCGTGGGGTTTTGTGGTTCTTGGCCCTTGTTCTGACCCTGGGTGCCTTCTCATGGCCATCACCTGTAGGTTCGTGGTGCCCTGTGTCTGTTGTAGCTGAGACTCATGGGGTTTGGAGGTGCCCTGCCCCTGTCCCGGCCCTGACCTGTGCAGTTTGGGGGTGTCCTGCCCCAGTCCTGTCCCTTACCTGCGGAGTTTGGATGTTTCTTGCCCCTGTCCTGGCACCGACTCACGGGTTTTGGTGTTCTCTATTCCTGTCGTGGCTGTGACCCACAGAGTTTTGGGCTTTCCCTGCACCAGTCCTGGTCCTGATCCATGGGGTTTGGGGTGCCCTGTCCCTGTCTGCTCCATGACCTGCAGGGTTTGTGGATCTGCTGCCCCTGTCCTGGACCTGACCCCGCAGGGTTTGGGGGTACCCTGCCCCTTTCCTGGGTCCATAGCTTCCTATTTAGGCCCTGAACACACTCTTTGGAGTGTGGCAGGATGAAACCGCAATTTCTGTATGTCCAAACAAAAATATGTCAAAAAAAAAAAAAAAAGTGTACACCATTTTTTAAAAAAAAAATTTCCAAATTGACAATGAATTTTAAACCTCATTATTCACCTATTTTAGTACCAACCACCTGTTGTGCACCCCCCGCCCTGCCCAACAGGATTTTTACCAACAGATCAAAGATTTGTGTCTCGTTTGGCATAATTTGGGCCAAAAAAAAAGATGAAAAGCTGATGCTGGGGAGCCCGGAGTTGCACTTTTCTGGGACTGGCATGGGGCCTGCACCGAGGCTTTGCTGCTTGACTCTGAAATTTAAGTATGATCTTTTAAGTGCTCACTGCCCACCACTAAACATTAATTTTACTATTTTTGCATAGCAAAACACAGCGATTTTAAGTTGGAGCCGACCCCAGTTGTCAGAGCAGGGCTGCATATTGCTGCCCCATCCTGGCGGGACCCAGGCAATAGCAGTTTTGGGGGTTCTCACCCCAAAATATGGCTTGGGGCCATGTTTTTGCCCCGTCCCAGTGAAATAAATATGGGAAAATATTTGGCAGAAACATTCTTCCTTGGAGATGCTCCTTTTCTCCTTGTCTCTGCCTTCCCCTAGGGCTTGCTAAAACCCATCCCTCTGTGCCCCAAATTCTTTTGAGGCCTCTGTCCACTCTGGGTGCCCCCTTTGGGTACCCCCCAGCCCTTTTGGGTGCCGCCCATGTGCCCCTTTGGATGCCCCTCCCATGTGCCTCCATGCCCCTTTGGGTAGCCCTCAGGCCCCTTTTGGTGTCCCCTGTCTCCCTCTTGGGTGTCCCCCCAGCCTTCTTTGGGTATGCCCCCATCCATGTCCCTCCATGCCCCTCTGGGTGCTCCCTGGAGCCCCCCAGTCCCCTCCCAGTGCCTTTTGGGCCCCCCTGGAGCCTTTTCCCTCCCTGCCACCCCCCAGGGACAGAGGCCCTGGGGTTCCTCACCACTCATCCCCATCGCCATGGGGACAGTGCCCCCATCCCCACCCCCAGCCCCTGGGGTGTCCTCATCCTCCTTAAGGGCCCCTGGCCAGCGCTGGCCCCATGCCCCGGACCTGATGGGCTTCCGCAGCTGCTACCGCAATGGAGGAGACGTGAGTGCCTCTGGGGGCTCCCGGCATACCCCCCACCGCTGGCTCCCCCCTGAAGCCCCGCTGTTTCCCCCAGGGTGCCCTCGGTAGAAGCTTATGAAGCGGCCATGGTGCTGAGCAGGGTGGGGGACGCGCTTGGGTACTGGGGGGGCCACTGAGAGTATTGCACCTCGGGACCCCAGATCCACGCCGAGCTGGCTGAGCTGGGGGGCTGGAGGCCATCACCCTTGAGCCCCCTGAGCGGCCTGTCAGTGATGACACCGTCCTCCACCTCGCGACTGCTGAGGGCCTGGCCACAGGTCAGGGAGGGGGGGCCGCAGGGGTCTCCATTGCACCCCACAGACGTAGGGGAGGGTCCCCAGGGGATGGCATCCCCATTGTACCCCAGGGCCCACAGTGGAGTGTTCCAGGGGGGTGGGGTGTCCCTATTATACCCCTGGGCTGCATGCGGGTTCCCTGGGGTGGGGGTTGGAGGTCTCTGTTGTATGCCTTGGGCTGCATGGTGGGGGTCTGGGGTGGTGTTGGGGGTCCCCTTTGTGCCCCTGGGCTGTATGGGGGGGGTCTCTGGGGGGGTTTTGGGGTCCCTGTTATACCTCTGAGCTGCCTGGGGGGCTTTCTGAGGGGGTTCAGGGGTCCCTGTTATACACCTGACCCAGACTGGAGGGTCCCTGGGAGGGGCTTTTGGGGGTCCCCAGCCAGCCCTTTAGGGGGTTTGGGGGCATCCTAATTCCACCCCCCTTTTAGGACCTCCAGTGAGGTTCCCTATTTCCCCCCCACCAAAAAAAATTGGGGGGGGTGTCCCCATTTCCCCTCGGAGGGGGTGTGTGTCCTATTTTTCCCCACAGTTTGTGGGAATTTGTGTTCCCTGTCCTCCTATACTGGGTGTTGGGGGAGAGCTCATTTCCCCCTCCCAATTTTGGGGGCCCGGAGGGGGTGGTTATCCCTTTCCCACCCGATTTGGGGTGCTCAGGAGGATTGCCTATTTCTCTTGACTTTTGGGGTGTTTGTGGATGCTGTCCCACTTCCCCTCCTGTTGGGGGTGTGCATGGGGGATGTCACCCTTCCCCTCCAGTGTTGGCACCCATGGGTGGTGTCCCCTTTTCCCTTCAGTACTGAGGCATCCATGGGGGGCTGTCACCCTTTCGCTTTAGTTTTGGGGGGTCCATGGGAGGTGTCCCCTTTTCCCCCCACTTTTGGGAGTCCACGGGGGGTTGAACGCTTCCAGGGATGGTGACTCCACCACCTCTCTGGGCAGCCTGTTCCAATGCTTGACTGCCCTTTCCATAAAGAAATTTTTCCTAATATCCAACCTAAACCTCCCCTGGCGCAGCTTGAGCCCATTTCCTCTCCTCCTATCGCTAACTACATGGGAGAAGAGACCAACACCCACCTCACTACAACCTCCTTTCAGGTAGTTGTAAAGAGCAATAAGGTCACCCCTCAGCCTCCTCTTCTCCAGGCTAAACAATCCCAGTTCCCTCAGCTGCTCCCCACCAGCCCTGTGCTCCAGACCCTTCACCAGCTTCCTTGCCCTTCTCTGAACATGCTCCAGCACCTCAATGTCTTTCTTGGATTGAGGGGCCCAAAACTGGACACAGGATTCCAGGTGCGGCCTCACCAGCACCGAGTACAGGGGCACAATCACCTCCCTGCTCCTGCTGGCCACACTATTCCTGATGCAAGCCAGGATGCTGTTGGCATTCTTGGCCACCTGGGCACACTGCTGGCTCATGTTCAGCTGGCTGTCGACCAACACCCCCAGGTCCTTTTCGGCCAGGCAGCTTTCCAGCCACTCCTCCCCAAGCCTGTAGCATTGCATGGGGTTGTTGTGACAAAAGTGCAGGACCTGGCACTTGGCCTTGTTAAACCTCATACAGTTGGCCTCGGCCCATCGATCCAGCCTGTCCAGGTCCCTCTGCAGGGCCATCCTACCCTCCAGCAGATCGACACTCCCACCCAACTTGGTGTCATCTGCAAACTTACTGAGGGTGCACTCAATCCCCTCATCCAGATCATTGATAAAGATATTAAGCATGGCTGGCAACAAAACAGAGCCCTGGGGAACACCGCTCGTGACCGGCCACCAACTGCACTTAACTCCATTCAGCGCTACTCTCTGGGCTCGGCCACCCAACCAGTTTTTTACCCAGCGAAGACTATGCCCATCCAAGCCATGAGCTGCCAGCTTCCCAAGGAGAATATTGTGGGAGACTGTGTCAAAGGCTTTGCTAAAGTCCAGGTAAATGACATCCATAGCCTTTCCTTCATCCACCCGGCGGGTCACCAGGTCATAAAATGAGATCAGCTTGGTCAAGCAGGACCTGCCTTTCATGAACCCATGCTGGCTGGTCCTGATCCCCTGGTTGACCTGCACTTGCCTGTTGAGTTCACTCAGGATGAACTGCTCCATAATCTTTCCCAGCACCGAGGTCAGGCTGACAGGCCTGTAGTTTCCTGGGTCCTCCTTCCGGCCCTTCTTGTAGATGGGTGTCACATTTTGCGGGGACTCAGGGAAAAAGGGAGAGTCTACCACCTTTGGAAGAAGGGGTGGGCAACTCAGGAGGAGTACAGGGATCTTGTTAGGTCATGCAGGGAGGAAATTAGAAAAGTCATCAGGGACCTCCCCTGTTAACCAGGATTGCTGATAGATGATGGAAAGTGGTTTGGCAAGCTCCTCTGCCAGCTCCCTCAGTACTCTCAGGTGGATCCCATCTGGCCCCATAGACTTGTGAGCATCCAGGTGGTGTAGCAGGTCGTTAACTGCTTCCTCCTGGACTATGAGGGCTCCATTCTGCTCCCCATCCCTATTTTCTAGCTCAGGGGCCTGAGTACCCTGGGGATGACTGGTCTGGCTGTTAAGCACAGAGGCAAAGGCAACATTAAGTACCTCAGCCTTTTCCTTGTCCTCGGTGACAACGTTCCCCCCACATCCAGCAAAGGATGGAGATCCTCCTTGGCTCTCCTTTTATTGCTGATGTACTTATAAAAGCATTTTTTATTATCTTTTACAGCATTGGCCAGAGTAACTTCTTGCTGGGCTTTTGCTTTTCTAATTTTTTTTTTGCTTTTCTAACTGGCAGGCCCGTTTATATCCCCTTCCCCCCTTCAAACCTAGTTTAAAGCCCTCTCAATGAGTCCCGCCAACTCATGGGCAAGGATCCTTTTCCCCTTTGGAGACAGCTGATCTCCATCAGCCGCCAGCAGGCCCAGTGCCGTGTAAACCTCCCCGTGATCGAAAAACCCCAAATTCCACCGATGGCACCAGCCTCTGAGCCACCTGTTAATCAGGTGAGTTTTCCCATTCCTTTCAGCACTCTTAGCTGTCACTGATGGGATTGCGGAAAACACTACCTGTGCTCCCGATCCTGCGACTAATCGCCCCAGTGCCCTGAAGTCCCTCTTCATTGCTTTAGGACTTCTCTCTGTAATCTCATCACTGCCAACCTGTACAACCAGCAACGGGTAATAATCGGAGGGCCTCACGAGGTCAGGGAGTTTCCTCGTAATGTCCCTAACCCGGGCCCCAGGGAGGCAGCAGACTTCCCTGTGGGATGGGTCCGGGCGGCAGATTGGGCCCTCAGTTCCCCGCAGGAGGGAATCACCCACCACAATTACCCTCCTTTTTTTCTTAATAGGGGCAGTCGTAATCCGTGGGGTTGACTGACTGGCCCTTGGCAACCCCCTGGCTGGACCTTCCCACTTGCCTGGCCCTCAACTTCCAGGGCCCCATATCTGTTAGGTAAGGGCAGCTGGGAAGGTGAGGGAGGCCGGGAGGGGATTCGCCTGCTGTCCTGGGCAGGGACCTGTTTCCATTCCCCCCCCATCTCTTGGATATCCCCTCCTTCTGCTTGCCGGCAAGATGGTAGGGGATCCTCCGCTCCTTGTGGGGCCTCCGCCTGCTGCCTTGGCCCCAGGGACGGTAGGGTGCGGCTCCACCAGTCTATTTCCCTCTCACACTCCCTGATACTCCTCAGCCTTTCCACCTTCTCCTTCAGCTCTGCCACCAGAGTTATTGCTGAGCAGTGCTTACACAGCATTAAGGCCTTTTCTGCTCTGTCATGGTTTAGCCCCAGCCTGCAACTCAGCACCACGCAGCCGCTCGCTCACTCCCCCTACCCCAATGGGATGGGGGAGAGAATCGGAGGAGTAAGAGTGAGAAACACTCCTGGGTTGAGATAAGAACAGTTTAATAATTGAAATAAAGTAAAATAGTAATGATAATAATAACAATACAATAATGATAATAATAATAACAATATACAAAGCAGGTGATGCATAATGCAATTGCTCACCACCTGCTGACCGATATCCAGACAGTTCCCGAGCAGCAGCCGTGGCTCCCTGGCCAACCCCCCCCAGTTTCTATACTGAGCATGACGTCATATGGTATGGAATAGCCCTTTGGTCAGTTTGGATCAACTATTCTGGCTGTGCCCCCTCCCAGTTTCTTGTGCGCCTGGCAGAGCATGGGAAGCTGAAAAGTCCTTGACTAGCATAAGCAGTACTTAGCAACAACTAAAAACATCAGCGTGTTATCAACATTCTTCTCCTACTAAATCCAAAACACAGCACTATGCCTGCTACTAGGAAGAAAATTAACTCTATTCCAGCTAAAACCAGGACAGTTAATCACCCCAAGGATGATGGGAGCAAGGGTTAATGGGCCCCAAGGGTAAAAAACAGCAAGGCTGATGAGCCCTGGGGGTTAACCACCCCAAAGGTGATGCACCCAAAGGGTGTTGGGCCCTGGCTTTAACCTCCCCAAGGGCGATGGGCCCCCACAGTTAACCGCCACAAGGGTGATGGGTCTCAAGGTTAACCAAGCCAAGGGTGATGGGCCCCCTCACTGATGGGCCCCCAGGGTTAACCACTCCAAGGGTAATGTGCCAAAGATGATGGGCCCCCAGAGTTAAACACCTCAAGGGTGATGAGTTCCAGTGTTAACCACTTCAAAGGGTGGTTGTTCTCTGGGATGTTGGCTCTGGGGTGATGTGCTCATTTTGAGCATCCAAAGGCTGAGGTTTAGTTTAACTGCAAAGTCTAAATTTCGGGGTCCAAAGGGCAAATTCTAGGATCCAGCCAGGCATTTTTAAGGTTCCAAACCCTCCTTGGGAGGGTCCAAAGCCCTCTTTTAGGGCTCAAAGCCTCAGTTTTAGCTCCCAAAGCCTCATTTTAGGGTACAAAGCCTCATTTTAGGGTACAAACTCCTCACTTAGGGCTCGAAGCCTCATTTTCTTCATGTCCAAAGCCTCATTTTGAGAGTCCAAACACCCATTCTTAGGGTGTAAAGCCCCAGTTTTAGGGCCCAAATCCCCATTTGTAGGGTCCAGGGATGCCTTTGGGTATCCATAGCCTTTTTTGAGGACCCACAGTTTCAGTCCCTCATTCGTTAGGGTCCAAAGCCTCATTTCTAAGTTCCAAGGTTTACACTTTTCAGGTTTAAAGATTCATTTTAAGGGCCTAGAGCGTCATTTTCAAGGCCTGAAGCCGGACTTTGAAGGTCCAAAGCCTCATTTGTAGAGTCCAAAGCATGATTTATAGTGTCCAAAGCCTCATTTTTACTTTCCAAAGTCTTACTTTTCACCTCTAAAGCCTCATTTCAGGCTCCAAAGCCTCATTTTGAGCATCCAAAGGCTGAGGTTTAGTTTGCAAAGTCTAAATTTCAGGGTCCAAAGGGCAAATTCTAGGATCCAGCGAGGCATTTTTAAGGTTCCAAACCCTCCTTGGGAGGGTCCAAAGCCTTCTTTTAGGGACCCGCCTCAAAGTGGTCAGATGAGCCTGTGTTCAGATGAGCCTGGGAACCACAGAATAAAGGTGGAGTTGTTACAAGAGAACCAATGTCATACCATGCTGCTACAAACTAGGTAAATGCTGTTTTCCCCACTGGAAAACCCAAACCTCTGGGATCAGGTTCACTTCTCAAGTTGTGAAGTGTTTTTCTAGCAGAAGCAGAAGACATCAGGCTGATGCCTCTGCTGCCCCCTGCTCCCTGAGGGCCCCTTTCCCTTATGACCCAACTGAGAGAGGTTTTTTTTTTTTTCTTTTTCTTTTTCTTATGTGAATGTAGCAATGTAAGAAGCAGACTAGCCACAAAACACACTTGACAGTCCTGTTCTGTAGTATTATGTGCTAAAAGGAAATTTACTTTTTCCTTTCCCATTGTAGCTAGGCAGGTGGTTTGCTTTTTGGACCAATGCCAGTTAGAAAACTAATGTTTCTGGTTTGGTTTTGTTTTTCTTTTCCTGGGAAGAGCTGCTTCTACATTTCTGTGTATTAAGCAGGTGACTAGCACGAACAGACTATGGAACAGGAGATCTCTATCGCAACACCTGTATTTTGGCAGATCAGACAAAGAGAGAGCAGGGTTTTGTGAGTCTTTCTGCATCTTTATTAAGCATTACCAGAGCAACGAAGAAATGAGTTGACATTAGAAACTCAGTTACTGGTGTTTAACTGAAGAACAATTTTTGAGGTTGAGGGGGCTCTGGCCCAGCTCCATAAAGGTGGGGAACCTCTGAAAATAGGCAGGAGTTAAGACAGCTAACGTCTCCTGAGAGATTGCACCTCGGTCTTCCAAAGAGAGTGTCTTGTAAGGAGGGTGGTGGGGTGGTGGTGCAGCTCCCCAGGCCACCCTGCGATCTCAGAATAAGCCCTCTTGTGCTTGGTCACAAGTGCAGTGACTTGGGTGTCAGACACTCCCTGGCCACACCTGGGCCATCTGCTGCCTGAGTTGTATACCAGAATGACTCGGCATGAATTGTGGCCAGAATTTAAAATACTGGCCAAAGCCAATCATCTTGAGATCCTAGAGATAGCAATCCAAAAGTGAGACCTTTCGAGCTCTCCGGGACTGCAGCAGGCTGTGTGACCCAGTATCTCCCCCTGAGCTGGGATGTCTCTCAGTGTAGATTTTGCAAGGATTGAAGGATCATCTGTCAACAATTTCGTGAGGACTCAAACGCCTGATTTTGGGAGGTTCACCAACCATCCATTGATGAATGCTGGCACATAAAAGTGAGTAATTCATGAAACTCACAAAAAGGGAAATTTTAATCACAGGTTAACGTGTGTGTGTGTGTGTGTGTGTGCAATTTGATTTAGAGCTGTTTGTCAGTCTGTGCGTATGTGTGTGATTTGATTTAAACCCCATCTGTGTGTGCAACCCTGCTGTAAGGTTTAGGTGACCTGTGCCATTCTCGAATCTTTAACTAAGTCACTATTTTGATTGTAAGAACTTCCACTGAATCACTCTGTTAAACGGGCTGATGCTTAAATGCTGTTAAGAATTATATAACCTAATTTTGTGATCTATCTCCAAAATATTAATAAATCCTATATTGCTGCTAAACCAAAGCTGTGTAAAAAATCATTTTGCCCTGTCAGGCTCTGGTGGGACCGTCTTCTCTGCCATGCCCAAATGGCCTCTGGGGCTCAGAAAGGCCTGAGGGAAGGGCCGGACCCAGCTTAGTTTAGTAAAACTAAACTAGTAAACGAAAACTGGCTTTGTGTCACGAATGCAGGTTTGTAAATCCTGCTGATTATATTAATTTCTCGTGAATGAGTGACTTTACGCAGTTTGATTTAGTAGCTGTTTAAAATTTACTTGTGGCAAATCGCAGGATTTGGTTGTGGTATTTTAATAGCACTCAAACAGTGATTAACAAAGTGATCAGACAAAACTGATCAAAACAGTGACTTAGTTACAGATTCGAAGATGGCAAGGTTCACTCAAGGTTACTGCATGGAAGAAGTGCATAAAGGGAAATTAAGTTACACTGAGTTGGAATGATTCACAGAGAGATCGTGTATACAGAGGAGGACCCTTCCGTTGAGTCCCGAGGTTCAGAACAGACCCCCTTGCTTTCTAAACTCCTTCTCAGAGAGGAGTCGAGGTGCGGCTGGGTCCAATCTTAGTCTCGGACTTGGTCAATGGTTCATAGGAATAAGGATAATGCAGCAGTATAAGACTCACTTTATAATTAAATCATACATCTACAGACTACTTAAATTAATTTACACATGCATACACACATACATGAATATATATATATTTCTATACATATATATGGTATACCTGTTAAAAATTCCCCTCGAGTTCAGTGAAATTTTCATATCGTATGTCTTGGCATTTCTCAACAGGCAAGGGTTGAGCCTCGAGGAGTGAAGGGTTTCAGCCCAGGCTCCACTGTCGCTCTTCGGCAATGGACCTCTGATCTTCACAAACTTTAAGAGTTTGCTGGCTCTGAGAGGCATCCCGCTCAGAGGGAGGTGCTGGTGCAGCCCGCCGCAGTCCAGGAGAGATCAAAGGGCCTCACTTAGGACTGCTGTTTAGAGGATCGTGAAATGATTGGTTTTAGTCATCAGTAAATTTCCATCCGAGCCACAAACCAGGTCTGTAATTACTGGAATTCCAGTAACGATGATACTGCTCTGTTTCAAGGCTGTCAGGGGTAGCTGACTGTTTCCGCTCCCCTCGTTAACCATAATATGACTTTCTCATAAGGACAGGGCCTCTCTCCACGTGGACCATGTAGGAGTTTCTGGTACAATTAAGGGGCGCCTAACTGACCAACTTACTACACAAAGTTGCGGTCTGGCAGGAATTCCTGAGGTTGTAAAGGAGTTGAAGAGAGAAAAGGGGGAGGGGGACACGCACCACCACACTTTGGACCCTAAAAATGAGGCTTGGTACCCTAAAATGAGGGTTAAGACCCTGAAGATTTGGACCCAACAAATGAGAGTTAAAACATTACAAATGAGGCTTTGGATTATAAAAATGAAGATTTGGATCTGAAACTGATTCTTTGAGGCTTGAAAATGAGGCTTTCAGACCTGAAAAACATGTTTGGATGCTACAAATGAGGCTTTGAACAATAAAAATGTGGCTTTGAGACCCAAAATGAGGTTTTGTTCCTTAAAGTGAGTGTTTGGATGATAAAAATGGGGCTTTGTACTCTAGAATTGATGCTTTGGACTCTAAAAATAAAACTTTGGAAACTAAAAATTACACCTTGGACCCTAAAATGATAATTCAGATTCTATAAATGTAGCTTTGGACCTTAAAAAAAGTGGGTTTTGGACCTAAAAATGAGGGTTTAGACCTTTAAATGAAGCTTTGGGCCTTAAAAATAAGATTATGATCCCTACCATTAAGACTTTGAGCTGTAAAAGAGGGGTTTGGACCCTGTGAATGAGAATATGGACCCTAAAAATGAAGCTTTGAGTCCTATAGCGGAGGGTTTGGAATCTAAAATGAGGCTTTGGCCTCTGAAATGAGCTTTGTGTCTTAAAATGAAGTTTGGACCCGAAAACTGAGGCTTTGACACTGAAGAATAAGCACCACACCCAATTTAAGGCTTTTTGGTTAAAATTCAGGTTTGGAAAATAAAAATGAGGCTTTGGACACTAAAAAGTCAATGCCCCATGCCTGTCAGTGTTTAAGAAGCATTTGGACAATGCCCTTATGTGCTTTAACTTGGTCAGCCCTGAACTGGTCAGGCAGTTGGACTAGATGATCATTGTAGGTCCCTTCCAATGTAAATATTCTATTCTATTCTATTCTATTCTATTCTATTCTATTCTATTCTATTCTAAAAAAAATGAGGCTTTGGGCCCTAAAACTTACAGACTGGATCCTGAAAATTAGGCTATGGGAAAATGAGGCTTTGGGAACTAAAATGAGGCTTTGGACCTGAAAATGAGGCTTTGGAACTTCAAAATCAGATTTGGGGCATTAAAAATGATGCTTTGGGCCCTTAAAGTATCCTTGAACCTCTGAAGTGGGGTTTGGAACTTATAAATGAGGGTTTGTATCCTAAAAATGAGGATTTGGACCTTAAAAATGACTATTTAGACCCCGGAAGGAGGATTTGGGCCCTAAAAATGAGGCTTGCATCTTGAAAATGAGTGTTTGGGCTTTAAAACCATGGGGTTGGATCTTAAAAATGGGTCTTTGGACACTACAATGAGGCTTTGGACCCTGAAAATGATGATTTAGGCTCTAACTTGAGGCTTTTGGGCCTTTAAGATGCAGCTTTGGACTCTAAGAAATGAGGCTTTGTGCCCTAAACATGAGGGTTGAGACTCAAAAAAGATGATTTGGGCCTTAAAAAGGAGGGTTTTTCTTACCCAAAGAGTCGGCAGATCTTGTAGCCAGAGGGGCAAAACTTTGGTGGTGTTCATACCTCAACTGGGCATGTCCTTGAGCAGCCTGATGGGAACTGCTCTGAGCACAGGTTTGGGCTGGAAACCTCTTGATGTCCCCTCTGACCAGGATTATTCCAGGTTTTTTTGATTTCCCTCAGCAGAAAGTCCCCATTTGACAAGCTCAGCTGGACAGGGTAACACTGCAGCCTTCCCAGTGAGACACATCGCACCCCAGTACTGAGCTCCTGGTTCTGGGTAGATCCCTCAATTTTGGCACTTCAACAAGATATTCAAATTCCCAGCCTGGCACCCTCAGACCTCTTGCAAACCCATGCAGAAAGTGAAATTCAGCTTTGCAGACCCTCATCACTCACTCGCGCCAGTGTCCTCAGGAACAACCTTTGCTCAAGGTCAGGGACTGAATTTTTAGGGCGGCATCAGGGTGGCCCCTTCCCCCAGGTGCCAGAGGGGGTACTAATCCGAAGTTTCCCATAAGGACGGGTTCAATAGGATGGATTTAGGCAAGGAGGAAAATGCCAGGTAACAGGAGACTGACTACATGAGTGCCATAGTACTGGGACTGGAGATGGACTGTCACTGCGGGTGGCTCATGGGATGGCCAAACGGCAGACCTACTTGGAGGATTTCACAGGTAGAGAAATAAATTGGATATAAATTGGATAATCTGGGAGATAAATAGGATAGTAAAGAGCCCTGGCTCTACCCCAAGTGGAAGTAGAAAGTCCAGCCCAGCAGAGCTGGGCTCAGCCTTGCTCTCTTTCCTTCCCTGGTCCCTTATGGTCCTGGGTGAAAGTTCAGGTGGCCTCCACTGCCTCTGCAGGCCAGAGGCTTCCTTTCAGCTTTGGAACAAATCTCCTGCATGTTTACAGGATGTGCTGACACAGCAGTGACAGCTCAGTTTTGATAGAGAGGCAGCCTGTGTGCCAGCACAGGAGGATGACTCCAGCTGATCCGCCGTTGCTCACAGAAGCGACAGTTGTTCACACTCCAAATGCCCGCCAGCGAGCACTGCCCAGGCAGCCGCTCCCCACCTCTTTGCAGGAAGCTGCAGCCACTCTTCTGCAGTGTGGGCCTGTGTTAAGAGCTGTGGGCTGATCATTTCCTGCTCCGGGTGCAATACAGCAAACGAAGGCAAGGCCCAGCACTCTCTTGGAGCAGCGTCTGCTCACACAAGAACACTAAGAGCAGGATTCATCTAGACAGAGCTTCTGTCAACAGTAGGGCTGCCAACACCAAGTCCGTTTGCCTCGCACTTCCCGTATAGCCCGTGCAATCGGTGGATTCAAGGTGGGCTTGGCACATCCTGTACGAAAGGCTTCTATTAGGTGAGATCAATCATGCCCTAAACCGAGACCCTAAGCGGGATAGGAGTCAGGAAACAAGACTCATCTGAGCTAAGAAATGGGAAGTGCAAAGTATAGGAAAGCAGAAAGGGCAGAGGACCAGAGAAGAATGTCTCATGTAGCACCCCTGCAGAACGTGTCAGAACAGGGTTGTACTACATCATGCAACAGTCACATCACAGAACAAGAAAGGAATGCCCTCTTCCCTCACATCACCTCTGACAGGACTGCTTCCAAATAACCACATACAATTCCGCTGTACGTACCACCTTACTGGAAACACAGTGACAAAAGGAAGGCAATTTAGAAGACAGCAAAGCCGCGGAATATAGTAAGAGTGCTGTCAGGAAAGACAGGAGAGAGCTAAACATAGCCAACTACACTGGTTTTATCTGGCGAGGGAAGAAAGAACAGCGTAGGAAAGTTTTTTAAACCACGGGAAGAGACAAGAAATAGAAGGCAGCGTAACCATAAAAAGTAACATATGGGCCAAGTGTCAGCTGGGACTGTCATCAGTCAGAGTTCCACCAGATCACAGCTCAGACGTTACCCTTACCATTAGACAAGCAGGAGCCTGATGATAATAGGATGTGGGCGTGCTTGGGAACCTCTCCTTGTGTCCCACAAGTCTGTAAGGCACAAAAACCAAGCTTAGAATGCCACAACCTTCCAAGTTCTCTTTTCCTCACAACTTAAACCTGGGACACAAAGCCCAGTCCATCTACTCAGGGGCACAAATTAGGTGTCACCTCTCTAATCCGAAACATTCCAGGGCTAAGAGATTATGCAAAACCAGGGAAAACCTTTTCTTAGCCGAGCTTAGCTAGGAGTTGTGCTGACATGGAACTTTGCTATAAATGCAGTAGCAAAAGAGAAGTCATCAGCAGACGTGACTGACAAAGGACAGTAAGGCAAAGCCGGTCAACAGTGCAAAGAGTGGTCACAGTGCATGGTACTCTGTCACTAGAGACGACAAGGGGAGACAACATCTTGACGTCTTGAAACAGCTTGATTTCTGACACAGGGATAAATAGCCAGGTGCCGCCGTAGCAAATGTTCCATCTCCTTTCACAGACAGTCTAACTCTGCTCTTTCCAGGGGCACAACTCGTTCTAAAATTATGAAGGGTAAGTAAGTTAGCCTGAGACAGGCAGGTCCCAATTCATTAAGTACCTTGTAGACTAGGTACCATGAAGCATACCTGAAGAGTCATCAGCATTTTAAAGCCTTTTAAAGTCTTGGTTTTGCTGTTGGGGAAGCAAAGCGCTGTGACGGGGGTCTGTCCTGGGCATGGGGAAAAGTTGTGGGGCACTGGGCGGACGTCCTTCTCTGAGGGCTCTGCCAGTGCAAGGGGTACACTGATGGTTAGCAAGAGCTGTGGGGAGTCTTCCCCTGCACCCCGGCTGGGCCAGGCTCTGGGAGCGTCCCTGATAAATGCTCAGACCCAGGAAGAGGCCGAGGAAGAGACGTCCGAGGCACCCAGAGCCCTGCAACGCTTTGGGGGGAGCTTGGGGAGGAGCTCCTGGACATCTGGATCAACAGACAAGCAGCAAGAACGCTGAAAACCAGAGTTGCTTTGCAAAGTTTGATGATGATTAGTAATCAGTAGCGTGGGTGCTAGCGATCGGTCAAATTGTCTTGTACCTGAACGACTGAAGGTTATAAGAACACTATGTAAAGGCACATTCGGGGTGCCTGGGGCTGGCACACGGTCTGTCCCTGAGATCCCCCCCATCCTTCTCCTCAAATTGTTCCCCCCCACATGCAAACAAAGGGTGCGGACAGGAGGGTGTGAGTGATGGGGGGTGAAAAGGGGCATGGGCTCTGGCAGAGGGCTTTCAAGCGGCCGTGGGGACGGCGTGACCGGAGCAGAGCCGCCATCATTTGACAATGTTTATTGGGGGGGAACACATTGGTTCCCCTGGTTCTGGGGGAGGTTTTGAGAGGGGTTTATGTGTATTACTCACATAAATAGGTGCCTGGAGTACAGGATTCTTCTGTCTTCTCCCGCGTTTTCTTCTGGAAATGAGGATCTAAATATTCCAAGAAGCCTTTCACTTTCCTGACGTGTTTCTTCTTTTTCTTCTTTTTCTTCCATTTGTGGTTGTCATTGTCAAAGCAGAGCACAGAGCACAGAAAACTCCAAATCCTAAAGTATGAAGGATACATGCAAGTTAAAAATCGAAAAACAGATGTGGCACTTGATGCATATATGAAATGTTATTTATTTTACCACAGGTAATGACTTGCAGCATGTCAGCTATCTTGTGGTAATTTCTGTGCATCTAACTTACTTCAGATGCAGGAAACTTAAGCCCGCAGATTGATGGACAACGGGTCCTGGTTTGTACACAAATCATGAACAGTGGCTAGTTGTGGAACAGCTGGAATTAAAACCAAATAATTGTTGTAACCTAATCAAGAACAGTGTGCAGATGTGATTATCACTACAGGGTCCAGATCTAGTGCTCTAATACAATTCAGCAATATCTTTCTTGTCTTCACTTGACCAACCTAATGATATGATCCCCAGACAGATTATGCTATAGAAATAACTTAGAAACAATGAAAAACAGGCAGACATGAGAAACACTCAGAAAAGACTAAGCAAAAAATTGCTGATCATGCTGGAATGCTTGCCTACTTGCACTCCTTCTCTCAATGTTTACCTTTCGACTTCTTTTTCCTCTTGACCTACTTATATTTTTTTCTTTCTTTGGACACCTATCTTTCGGCATTTCGTTTCTATTTCATTTCTGCTTCCTTCTGTGTGGGTGTATTTTCTTTTGCCATGTCTTAATTTTTCTTTTTCATTTTCCCAGGAAAGGTCCTCAAAATGTGAATGAGCTGACACAGGAGGAAGTGCATGCCTTTCACGAGAATATTTTTCAGATTGCTGCTGAGGTACTGAACAATGATGTAAGTTTGCTCTGTGGCTGCTAAAGTGATGCACATCTTCCTCTCTAGAGAGGGCATTGTGAGGCCACCTGCTTTTGCAATGCTAATCCTTATGCGACCTGTTGTTGTAAGCTTGACTCCATTTGTCAAAGTCGTTATCACACTGAGAGGACTTTCTCTCTCTACCATCTCTATTCCATGAGAGGAATAATAATCATTGTAGTATCTGCATTTTTCCCCATCTCTGTGGTTCATCTTGATAGTATCTTTCTCTGCTCCAAGTCCTCTCCCCTTTGCAATGGTAATACCTATTCCTGTCTTGTTCTGTTCTTTCTCTGCTTCGGGATCTAGAATGAGAATATTTTCCTGAGCTTCTGACATTATTTATGTCTTTCATTATGGGAAGAGCTGTACTTGCATTCCTTGCTACAGTCCTGCTTATGACTATTCTGCTTATTTGTTTCCACACTGCGAGAGTACCTCCTCTTGCGGGAATGATCATCTGCTCTGCATCTGCTTTGCTTCTCCTTCTCCCTCTCTTCAGTGTCTGAGTTTCTCTTTTGTTTCGCTAGTGGACCTCATCCGGTTTTTGAGAGTTGTATATTTTTTTCTTATCTTTTTTCCTATGTTTGTCTTCACATTTTTTATTACTCGGTCCCTCATTTTCTCTAGAAAATGGACTCACCAAAACGTTACCCAGCTTTGTAATAGAAGAGTCATTAACAGGTGGTACCTCTGCATAGTTTTTAGAAATGTCCTTTGCATCTTGGCATTTACCTATAATATCTAGAGATGCAAGTTTGTTAGAAATACATTCACTGTCAGATTTTATAGAGGAAGTTTGCCCTAATTTCTCTTTGCTCTCAGGAGACCCTTTCATGTACAAAGGACTTTCTTTTGGAATTCGTTCAGGTTCCCTTGATCTTCTTTCTTTGTCTTTGTCTCTACTGTCTTCAGACTCACACCGCCCAAGGAATTCCCCTTCAGTGTCCAAGGATTTTTTTCCTGACTTTGTGCTGACCATTGATACTGGGATGCACATTATCAGCTTTTGTGGTAATCCTTTCAGCAACTTCTTTGGTAGAAAAGGTTTAGAATCTGATTCAGTAAAAAGATTCTCAACCTCACAGCTAAAGTTGGAAGGAATCTTCCTGGATTCTTCAGAGGCAAACAGTGCTTCCATCACTACGGTTGCTAGAATCGCATCATTCTCAGAAGATTTCTGAGGTCCAGGGGCACTACACAAAATAAAAACATGTTTTTCACTTGAAAAAGTCCATCTAAAAGATGAATGTTAGGAGTGAAATCCCCCTAAGTAAAAAAAATTGGTGGCTACTGGAAAACTCTGAAAGACATTCCCTTTAGAAACCTAATGATGACACCTTCCTCAGCTCCAGGAGAAGGTGGGATTTTTCCCTCTTGATTCTGCAAGTACTGCATTAAAAACCCCACACCCAACATATCTGTCTCCCTTCGCTTGCTGCTCTGAATCACATCAACAGCCAAAGCCACTGGATTTGCTCTCCCCACAACTAGAAAAAAGTAAACACATGGCTTTCCCTCTCTCTCCCAAATGGCAGAGCAGGTGGTGGGAATTTACATTCACACAGCCTAGGATGGAAGAAAGTGAGAAAGGAATAGAAAGAGTATTCCAGACAATGGGAAAAAATGGAAAAACATTCTATGAAGAAACAAAAGTTTTCCAGGAGGCATCTGCCTGTATTTAAGATCAGCATGATAAATGCTCAGTGCTGATGTTTGCAACACTAGATGTACAGTGTGGAATTCTCTGTGCTGATTTAAATCTTTCTATTAAATAGTATTAGGAGACAGGTAAAAGTGATAATCTTGTGTGAAACCTTGTTTTAGTCAGAGCATTCTCATTTTACCTTATTTCCTCTGACAAGTTGTTCAACTGGCTGTATGTGAGAGATTCTAAGATTATTACTTGAGGAACCAGTGACAAAGCTATAGGCATCTACATTTTAATAAATGCAGAAGTTAACAGACAGAAAAAATACTCTCCTTAGTAGAAAACTACTGTTTGCAATGTTTCAACATTAGAAGTTAAACAAGGTTACTTTGAGTTATATGCGCTATCCCCATTTTACACATCACCCCACCCACCTCCCCAAATATACTTTATGAAACTTAGCAAGTATTATCTCAGCAGAACTTCTCTTAAGGTGACGTGTTCTCATATGTCAGCTCAGCTCTGCAAATTCTAATGGGAAAATAGCACAAGGTGTTGCGATGACATTGCTGCGTGTTTTCTCGGTATTTCACATCAATTAGGAACATTATAATGCTCCTGAACACCAAATACATCCCAGGGGAGAAATTCCAGATGCAACAAACATAACTCCCTGTTTCAAGCAATCCGTTTGTTTTAGAAAAGAAAATCTCAGAAGTTTTAACAGGTTGGCCTTGGCAAGTGGAATCTTCACGTCTCAATCCATTTTCTTTAGATTCATGATCTAAATTTCTACTTAAATTGTCTCAAGAGCATAGTCCTCAGTGCTTTAGAAAGCTGAGTTGGAAGTATAAAGTAATGAAGTAGCATGGCTGCACAATTTAGGATTAGCCACTCTTTGAATAACTCTGGCTGTAGCATGAGGGCTGTGAAGAAAGCTGCAGTGTGGGAGGGAAAATAACCCTCAGATGCTAAAAAAGAACAACAAAAAACCCCACCCCAAACCCAAAACCCACTATCAATTTGGTGCCATTATCTGCCCCCCTCAAATTACCTTAATCGTATGAGGAGGAAGTTGTGGTCCCATAAATCCAGCCTGCTCACTATTAGCCCACCGCTGACCGAGGAATGAATGCGGATAAGATGGTGCTGGTAAGTAAAAAGCACATTCTCCGAGTGTCAAATCACAGTGCCTGGTGAAAAGAGCAGGAATCTTAGTTTAGAATTTTTCTTTCAGCCTATTCTTGGATTAAACCCCATCCTGTAATTTTATAGGAACAGTTCATATGACACAGAAGACATATACGGAAGACTTAGCCAAAACTGAAAATTAGATAATGGTCTTCCTACAATGACTATCCTTTTCAGAGCCATAACACCCTTACACCATCTATGGCCTTAATTTCTCCTCTTTTCTAAATTAGCCACCTACAGAGAGCAGATCTATAGCAATGTACACAAGCGCAGCAGTTGAAGGCCAAGCAATGAAAGATAATAAAGGCATGGGCAATTTCAGGTTTGACAGAACTGAATTATACAAGTAGTAATCTTCTCCTAGGACAGAAAGAAAAACACTTGAAAAGAAGAAAAAGATCAGTAACAGGAAAGTAAATATATTCTCAACACATTTAGTATTTGTTATTACCTGATATAAAAAAGTACGTAAGCCTGCTGATTGAGAACTGCTTTGATATCAGAAAGGTCTATCGAGGCATCATTCATTCCATACCAAAGTCCATTACTGGCCTGCAAATAAAGACAATGATTCCTTTAGATGAACTGCATGGCTTCCAAATGGCATCACAGTTAGAGCACTACAGAACAAAACATAGCAAAACAAATCAGACAAAACATAGAATGCAACTTTTTCCCCTAAAAATAGTGGTTACCAGTAAGGTTTGAATTTCTTTGTCAGCACAGATTTTACCCTGTTAGAAATCAAGCTGATAACTGCCTTTATGAAGCAGAGAGCGTGTCCTGCGGTACAGCTGAAACCCCTCTGTACGAGAACTGCATATCAAGCATAGATGAGTGGTTCTCCAGCTGATTGGGACATACATACATGCTTGAAGATCCAGGACATTTTACATTCTAAAGAGAGACCAAGAAGATTCAAAAATTATCCTGAAATACTCCATGGAATGGCCTGAGAAAAACACTTCTAAAAACACAGACTAGGATTATATGAATATATTTTTTGATTCATTTAAAAATACCTGTTCTCATAAACAACATTTAATGACTTAAGCTGCAGAGAATTGGTTTCTACAGAATTAACTGTTTAAGAGTAAGGTATGTTCTTATGGCCACACAGGGACTTTATCATACCTTGTTGATCTTTCCACCTGTAAAATTTACAAATCTTCTCAGTGATACAGCAACCATCTTTTTACACCTTAAAAACAAGCACAGACAAATGTTTAAAAGCGTATTTCCCCACCACCACCCCAAAGTCAAACAAGGTTTCATCTCTTCACACATGTTTATGCTATTTGAATGATATTTACTTGCATAATAGGTTTTTTCTTTTCAGAAATCCATACACTGCATTTCAGGTTTGTGAATCCAGAGAAGGTAGCAGGATATAAGAGGGCAGCTCTACAGAACAAAGAAGAAAGGATTTAGAACATTATCTTTTGATAGCCAAACAAATGTCTGGACATGCATCTTTGTTATGCCAAAAAGGTCAGGCTTCCCAACAACTCGGCACGAAGCAGGACCAGGAATCTCTCACTACAGCACATCACCAGAACGTCAGGCAAGGGCACCATTTCTTGTTATACCAAAGCAGCGGCTATTTTGAACGCATGGCCTGGATACACTCCTTCAGCTTTCTGCTAGAATGCAAATCTTAAAAGTGGAACAAGAGAGTCTAGGTTCTCAGGACTAGAAACTGCAAATAATTTCCAAAATGGATCATAGATCAATGTAAAAAATACAATGGAAGGAAACAGGCATTCTGCAGGAGGGAGACATTGGACAGTAATAAGTCTTCATGTACTGAGTTGCCTGGAAAGACACCAAAACCATCTGCACCCCTTTGAAACAAAATTATTGCACTGTGCACTCCAAGGGAGGGCCTGCGGAGTAAGTTGTGAAATTCAACCGCTAGCACAGAGAAAGACTGGAACACGTCAGTTCACATCATCAAGAAAAACACTGTTGAGAGTTAACAAACAGAAAGAATTAAATAGTCTCTTTCAAATTCTGATGTCAAAATGCAAGGCAGATAATTCAAAACTGATAGGGAATGCCTATGAACAAAAAATGAGACCTACCCAGAATAAGAAAAAAAAGAAAAAAAAAAAAGAAGTGCTTTATAAAATTCTATGAAACTTGTAATTAGGTACAAAGTTTTAAGGCATTAATGTTTATTAGAAATATTCACGGTGGAAAAGGAAAACGTCAATTAGGAAATTTTTAAAAGTAATACCAGCTTCTATACAAGCAATGGAAAAGATACTGCACATATGCTAAACCTTTCTCTTTAAACTCACAAAAAGACTGAAACTTCTGGGTTTATGTGACTCAACTGATCACACCTCACATTAATGAAGGATCGTGCAATCCAGATGTGAGGTGCTTATCAGAGTTATCTTACTCTTCCTCCGCCAGAATCTGTAAACTGTGAGAATCCTTCATACATTACATGTTGCTTGCTAGGATATTATGCTAGGATTATTCAGCATCTGCATTCAAATGTACTAATTAACTTCTAGTCTTCCAACAACAAAAAGCAGGTGTTCCTGTAGAATAAAGTGCCAGAAAATGAGAAGCAGTATGCCCTGTTCACTGATGGGTCCTGTCGTCTTGTGGGCAAGCATCAGAGGTGGAAAGCTGCTGCACCGAGTCCTATACGACAAGTCGCAGAAACTGCTGAAGACATGGAGTCGAGTCAGTTTGCAGAGGTGAAAGCCATCCAGCTGGCTTCAGATATTGCTGAAGGAGAAATGCGGCCAGTGCTTTATCTCTGTACTGACCATGGGGGGTGGCAAATGCCCTGTGGGGTGGTTGCAGCAATGGAAGCAGAGCAACTGGCAGTGCAGGGGCAAACCCACCTGCAAAATCTGGTGCTGGAATAGCTGAGTATCCACAGCAGACAAGTTGTCTTCTCTAAGGTCGACTTCTGTCTGCTCTAAGCACATATGGGGCATCACCTTCAGGTCCATTTTCAAAAACCAAAGCAGCCTTGAGTGCACTCTGCTCAGGTGCTGGAGCCTACAGAAGCTTTTCTAGGAAGGGGTCATGAGCCTGTACGGTCGGGCTCTCCCTCATCCCTGCACAGGGACCCTGGATGTGTGGAAGAGGGGTGTTCCAGGGTTGGGATCTGGACCCAGGGGCTGCCAAGAACACTGGATGGGCTTTCTGGGCAATCATCTCACCATCCTAGAAAGCAGCAGCTTTATGATTTAATTACAAAGTGAGCCTTACCCTGCCACTAGATATTTACATACATATTATCCCTATTCACATAAACCACTGACCAAGCCTGAGACTAAGATTGGACCCAGCCGCACCTCGACTCCTCTCTGAAAAGGAGTTTAGAAAGCAAGCGGGTCTGTTCTGAACCTCGGGACTCAACGGGAGGGTCCCCCTTATCCCCTGCACACACAATCTCTCTGTGAATCATTCCAGCTCAGTGTAACTCAATTTCCCTTTATGCACTTCTTCCATCTAGTAATAGAGTGAACCTTGCCATCTTCGAATCTGTAACTGAAGTCACTCTTTTGATCAGTTTTGTCTGATCACTTTGTTAATCACTGAGGACTGAGTGTTATTAAAATATCACAGTCAAATCCTGCCATTTGCCACAAGTAAATTCTCAACTGCTACTAAATCAAACTGTAAAGTCACTCATTCATGACAAATTAACATAATCAGCAGGATTCACAAACCTGCGTTCGCGACAATTTGGCATAGTCAGCAGGATGGGAAGCAGTATCTCTGGTTACTTAAAAACAAATGGAATAAGTCTGAGTCCCAAATTCTCAGAAGAATGGGCTTGTGATAACTGGCATGATAGGGAAGCTGTGGAAGAACAGCTAGAAGTTACCAGGGGAAATATTAAAAATGGGAAAGGAAAGGGAGTCATTTGCAAGATGCTAGGCACCTGCTTAGAAGCTGCCTGCAAAGACTGAGAAAGGTTTCATAAAAGGAAGCAGGATCTAAAGGACAAAATAGAAGGCAGGAAGGCAGCTGAATTAATACTGTCCCTACAAATTGAACAACTACAGAAACAGATACAGAAAGAAAAGGAGGAAAACCAAAAATTGGCAGAGAAGGTTGAGATGATGCTTGTGCAAGCTCCCAATCCCCTTGACATTGTACAAATTAGGAAATTAATTGTATCCCCTGAAGAATGGGATGGAAACATCTGGGCTGACCCCGATGATAACGAAACGGTGTAAGATGATTCTTTATCTCCTCCAAATGCCCCTACATATGTAGCGAGGCCCATTATAAAAACAGAAGAAACTACTGGGCCTAGGGGTGGAGTAGGAAATAACCCCATGTGATCCAATCCAAATGGCTGACCTACAAGAACGCTATGGCCCTAAGCCAGGCAAAACTGAAACTGAGTATTTCTGGAGTGAACGTTTAACTGGCGGAGATAGAATTCTACTAAACGGCGAGGAAACCAATGGATTCTGGGGCCCTGGTCTCTTTTCAAATGCTGCCTCCAGGCCTCCAGATGATCCCCACTCCATAACCAGCAGAGTGGCATACTGGGCCGATGGAATTGATATACGGGGAGAGAGGAGAACCTCTAGTAATGCCTATTAAATCCCTAAATGAAGTTTCCACAGCTGTTACAAAAGCTGCTGGTATCCAGGCCATGCATGATCGCAGCCCTCTTGACGTTCCCATATCAGCAATCGTGGATCATGAGAGGCTAAAGCCCTTAATTAAGGGAGCCCCTGCTATGCTCAAACCCTACCTCGTTGCAAAATGAGATGAAATTAGAAGGAACACAGACTTCAATGTCCTGTTAGACATAAGGGAGGTTGCCAACAAACAGGAAGGGGCCCTAGTGCGCAGACATCTCCCCACGTGGGCAACACTGATGCACAACATCATCCATCATGGACGAGAAATCTGATCCATCTTTTGAAACTGAAAATCCTAGTGGTAACATCAGACAAATTAAACAAACACCCCAAAACAGTTCCCAGGAACCAAAACCCATTCATTGTCAACCTAGGGGTCAGAGGTGGAGAGAACTATAGAATCAAGCACTGACATTAGGCATTCTGAGAGCTGTAATTCAGAAACAACCTGCCAGCATTACCCAAGATCTAATTCATGCAGTTCAAAGACACCATTGGAGAGAAAACATTTCCAACACCCAGATACCATCACCAGCTCCGAGAGGGGGTGATGACCCTGTCCTTCCCCAAAATCCAAGATCAAAAAACAAGTAGTGCCTGGATGACAATTGGGTTGGGCTGTCTGGCAAGTGGACTCCTATCAATGGATAGATAATAATGGCCTATATATTTTTAATCCCAGTTGGTCCTCAAAAACAATTAATCAAATTCCTAATAGACACCGGTACACAAAATTCAATATTGACACAACAAGATGCTGAGAAGCTGAGTATATGACCCAGATGGCAAAGGGTTAAAGTTACTGGAGAGAATGGAGCAAGTGCTTTTTGTCAAACTGCAAAGGTTAATTTATGGCTCCCGCGCGACAAATGCATGCTGTCTACCCATTTGCAGTGAAAAATCTTAATGAAAAAATTTTGGGCTTTGATGATTTGAATGGCCGAACCTGGCACCTCCCAGACAGTGGGATGTGGTACTTTGGTTCAAATATTAATCCTAACCTGATAAAGATCAGGAGCCTACAGTGCGTTTACTCCCTAATTCAGTAGTTACTAACGTACCACAATATCCAATTTCTGCTGAAGCTATTGATAACAGTGGTATAAAACACAGAATCACTACTAGGTGGATTTATCCTGTATCATTAAAGAGGTAACCCGCTTGGACTCTCCCCGCTGAAACAGGGGTTTTTTCTCTTCCCTCTCTTTTGCAGCACCCCGCAGGATGGCGAACGGAAACGCTGTGTTCATGTTACTATTCCAAACCCTAGCAACGCTGCTCCTCTTAGCCTGTGAGCAAAGATCTATCACCTACCCCCACCGGAACTGTTGAAGGCTAACTCTGAAAAAAAACCAAAACAAAATACAAAATAAAACAAAAGAAAACAAGATCTACGTCACTTCGCATTTTGAACCATTTTAAACTGGTACAAAACTGAACCTTTGTAAATGGAGCAGCATTTGTAGTGCTTCATATATAAAACAATGCCTATTTTTAAGATTCATTACATATCTACGTAGATAGGCTTGCTGGAAAAGCTGGGTCTGTTGTAGACCAAATGCTACAAATTAAAGATTTGTGGCTTACCCGGTTCATTTCTACATTTTCTTGGAAAATGGTTCTAGCAAGATTTTAAAGATAAAATGCAAATACTGTACAGATATGGACTGATAGAAGTATTACTCGGTGCACACAAGTGATTTGCATGACAAATACTCTGTATCAATCATTGTTAAAAATGGGATGTTCTATGTAAATCCACTGCAGTATTCATGTTTTCATTTGTCATGAAGACCTGTGGCTTAAATCTGGTGATTTTCTCAAAAATAGGGTGAAACTGTACTATTGTATAGCTCCTCATTTACCAAGAACACATGGGAGGCAATTGCTCTTTTTTTTTTTTTTTTTTTAAGTGATTAAATTTTACATCATGTGTTATAACTGCTCTTGTAAGTAAAAGGCCCCTGTTCCCTGCCTTTACACACACTAGTTTATATTATCAGGGTTAAATTTTCAGACAGAAAAAACCTTCAACTGCAACATAGATTGTTTCAGTGAAGTATGCTACAACTGTGAGTTTTATTCCATTAAGAGCTGGTTTCCCTCGAGAGTCACCCTAAATTAAGGAGGTATTTTGTTCCTGTTCCATGCAAGTCCCCTTCCATGAGTTTCAGTGAAATGTAAAGGGGGGGGTGCGGGTGAAATCGGATCTCTGCTCCTCAGGTAGATTAATTAGACCTCCCCCAGTTAGAAACAGCTGACACGGCTGCAGCTGCCCAGTCTGCTTCTCCACAGCTCTAATCTGAAGCTGTCACGAACTGCCCTCCCTCCATTTACTGCTTAGTAGCTACTTGGGGCAGTTGTTGCTTCTGCAGCTCTTCATCGGGGTGCAGCAGTCAACATTTAAACTCCTTTGATACTTTTAGGCCAGGGTTATTCATCAGACAAAAGACAAGACACCAAATCTTGGAGCCAAAGGACAAAAGAGGGAAAAAAGCCAGATACAGGAAAGCTATGTGGTTTCTTGGTCATGCTACTTTATGTCACCTCACATAACTGTTGCCATAGGAACATTAGGCAGGGGACATTTACCCTTTGGCTTTAGGGTGTTCTCCAGGTACCAAAATAGTCCTTGCACTATTTAGTAAAACATTAACCTTGCTCCTTTTTGTCATGGTGTCACACACAGGAAAAAGCTACTGCTGAGCTTCCAACCTGCTGCTGGTTTTGGAAGCTTTTAACGTCAAAGGAGAAAGCCGTCTGCGTTCTTGCCTAGGCAGCTGAAGTCCCCAGTTACTTATCTTCCCTGGGTCACACCGACAGCATCTTCTCACCCACCACTGAACGGAAGAGCTGATTTCAGGAGTATCAAACCCACTCTATACTATATAAATTTTACATGCTATATATATTTACAGTGGGGCAAGTGCTTTTTATCCTTAAAAACAAAACCCAAAACTTTAGACATCTCTGAACAACACAGCTTGTATCAACCAGGCAGATTATTCAGATGAACTGTATTTAATACAGGTTCCCCACTCACCTCCTGATGCAGGACCAGTGAAGAAGTCGTCCATCACTGTTTGACAGCATTTAATAATAAAAATAGAAATCACAGCATGAACTTGTCTGTAACTAGACACTTTAGAGAGGCAACACAGACAACCCAGACTTAAGACAAGTGACAGCATATTAAGAAAATGTAATAAAAACATATGGAAGAGTAGACAAATAGTCTTGAGACATTCAGAACTGCATATCCCTTGTTTCACAAGTATTCCCTGACCTGATCCTCTTCCACCAAGGGTACCTCTTCCTTGCTCCAGCCTTTCCACCTACTCTCTGGGACCTGGCACTCCTGAAGGCTGCTCTTGCTAGTAAAGGCTGAGCCAGAGAAGGCATTCAGTACCTCCGCTTTTTGCACGTCTGTGGAACCAGGTCCCCTGTCTTGTTGAGCAAGGGGCCCACAATTTCCCTAGGCTGCTTTTTGTCTCCTGCGTACTTAAGAAGCTCTCCTGGCTATCTTTGACATCCCTGCCCAGATTCAATTCCATCTGGGCTTTGGCTTTCCTGACTTGGTCCCTGGACGCTCGGACAATGTTTCCATGTTTCTCCCAGGACTCCTGGCCTTGTTTCCACCCTCTGTAAGCTTCGTCTTGCATACATCATGGAATCAGAATCATTTAGGTTGGCAAAGACCCTTAAGATCATTGAGTGCAACTGTTAACCTAGCACTGCCAAGGCACCACTAAAGCAGGTCCCTAAGCGCTACCTCTACATGGCTTTTAGATACCTCCAGCGATGGGAGGAGACGGATGAGGAGAAACTGGAGGAAAACATGAAGGAGGAGGAGAAGAAGAAGGAGGAACACAAGAAGGAAGATGAGGATAAGGAGGATGAAAAGATAGGACAAGGATGAAAAGGAACAATGAGGAGGAGAAAGATGAGAAATGAGCAAGAGGAGGAAGAAGAGGAGGTGGAGGAGGAACAGGAGGAGAAGAAATAGGAAAAGGAACAGGCGTAAGAAGAGGAAGAGCAGGATGAGAAAAAGGAGAAGAAAGAAAGGAGGATGGCGACAGGAGGATAAGGGGGAAGCGGAAGAAGGAAAGGAAGAGGAGGAATAAGAGGAATAAAATTAAGAAGAGTAGGAGGAGAAGGAAGAAGAGGAAGAACAGGATGATGAAGAGGAGGAAGAAAAAGAGGAATATGAGGTAGGAGAAGAAGAGGAGGAGGAAGGAGGAAGGAGAAGGAAGAGGAGGAAGTAGAAGAAGAGGAGAAGGTGGAAAAAGAACAGAAGGAACAGCAGGAGGAGGGTAAGACCAGGAGAGTAAACAGAACAACAGAGTAAGAGGAAGCAGAGGAAGAAAAACAGAAGGGAATAAAAGGAGGATGAGTTGGAGGAGGAGGAGGAGAAGGAGGGGTATAAGGAGAAGGACTATGAAGAACAAGAAGATGAGGAAGACAATGAACATGCAGAGGATAAACATGCAGAGGCATATGAGGAGACAGAGGAGAAAGAGGAAGAGGAAGAAGAGGTGGAGGATGACAAGGAGGCTGAAGAACAGGAGTCAGAGGAAGAACAAGAGGAGAAGGAAAAACAGCAAGAAGAGGAAGAGGAGGAGGAGAAGGAAGAGAAGGAGGAGGAGGAAGAACGGGAGGAGGAACAGCAGTAGGAGGAACAACAGGAGGAGGAAGAACAAGACGAAGAGCAACAACAGGAGGAGGAAGAAGAACAGCAGGAGGAGGATGACGACTATGACAAAAAACCAGACAAGGAGGAGCAGGAGGAGAAGGAAAAGGAGGAGGAAGAACAGGGAAGAGGAAGAGGAGGAGGAGGAAACCCCTCCAAATTCACTCTACAGCGTCAGCACATCAAAGTTCTTGGATGGAGCACCTGCTGCATCCATTTGTCCATGGGGATCCACTAAATCCAAGCTTACTGGTGAAGCCACTACTCACAGGAGTTGCTCCACATCATGGCCATCAGTCCTCTCGGGAACAGATGGGAAAGCTCTGCATGACAAAGGCTGTCAGGACGCGCTCCAGAAGCAGAAGACCACTGCAAGAAGATCCCCGTCACCTAATCGCACAGAAATAATTCCAGCTCAGTGAAACAATTATTGAAAATGAAACACACAGAACAGCATCCACCATCAAAACTCTTTCAGTCGTAGTTTTAACTGCCACAGAGCTGCAGGCTGGCGACCTTACCATCACCGTCACAGGACCCCAAAAGAAATGGTAACTGGCAAACAGTAACTCTGCCCATAGCCCGTATCTCTCCAGCCTTCAGAGGCAGAATAGCTCAGCCCACAGCCCTGCAGGTACAGACCAGCCCAGACTTACAGCCTGTGTCTGCCTACTCCATCATCTGCCCAGAAAGTCAAATCAGCGGCTCCCATCACGCAGCTCCCCCTGCCCAGGGCTGGGGCTGGCAGCACAGACAGGCCTGCATTTTGGGAAAGCCTTGGGGCCCAGAGCAATTCCCGGGCAGCTCCCTCCCGGCAGCTCCCTCCCCGGGCAGGCCCAGCCCCCAGCAGAGCCCTGAGGGAGGGCAGGGCTGTGCACAGCCCTTGCGCTGCTGAGAGAACAGCCCCAGGGCCATGGCCCTTCTCGCAGGCCGTCTCTCCGCAGGCCCAGTGTCCCGGCGGGCTGAGGAGCCGCTGCGGGCTGGGGAGCAGCGGGAGCAGGGCAGCCCTGGGAGGAGAGGCGCGGGCTGCCTGTGCCCGCCTGGCAACAGCCCCGCCATTGGCCACAGCTGAGCCAATGAGCGGAGCCGGAGGCGGCCTGTCAGTCCCAGGCAGCCTGGGGCGGGGCCGGAGGGGGCAGAGGCCGAGCAGCCTGAGGAGAAATGGGGGGGGGGGGGAGTGGGAGGAGGAGGAGAAAGAGAAAGAGAAGGAGAAGGAGAAGGAGAAGGAGAAGGAGAAGGAGAAGGAGAAGGAGAAGGAGAAGGAGGAGCAGGAGCAGGAATCTCCCCGTGCGGGTGGGCCTGGGGTCAGGGACCTGGAGACCTCAGTGCCCTGGGCCCCAGCATGGCCCAGCTCCCCAGCCCAGCCCCGAGTGCTCAGCGCCAGGGCCAAGGCCACAGGCAGGGTCCGAGCGGCTCCTGCTGCTGCCCCGAGGGTCGCCAGCCCGCGCCCTGAGAGCTGGAGGTGGGTGTCTGATGTGTGCAGGGCAGGGGAAGGCAGAGTGGCCTCCTCTCCAAGAGAGGGCTGCAGGCTGTGGAGCGGGCATGCTGTGGTGGGGACAGAGCAGGTGCCTTTGCTGTCCCCAGGCCTGCATGTGGGTCTCGTGCTCATGGTCGGCCCCACCTCTGCTGACAGCCTTTGATAAAGAAATGTGCTGCCTGCAAAAGGCCTGCCCTTGGGCCTAATCCTGCACCCTAATATTGGCATCACCTTGCAGAGTGGCCAGGAGTGGGGAGAAAAGCCCAGCTGGGAGGAAAACAATCGCCCAGCTTTGGGTATTTTCTTGGTTTGCTTATTATACTACTATTTAGGCTCTAAATACAACCTGCAAGGAAGAAGGTAGCAGGCGTACCAGGCTGGACACATTGCAAGCCTGAATCCATTCAACAGCCGCACAAACCACCGCTCGCTCCCGCTGTGCACACTCCACCGCCTGCCTGCAGGTACAGGCAGCCGCCCTGTTTCTTGAGCGCTGTCCAGGAGCGGCACCATCAGCCATCTCAAAAAATTCTCCTGCCTGCAAAACCTTGAGCAGGGGTTAATGGGGGAAAATTTCTCCTCTCTTCAGGCCTGCTGGTTAAAGACTCGACCATGGAGAGATGGCTCAGGATCATGGCAGGGCCAGCAGTGCTGCTTTCTGGATGCCATGGTGGTGATGGGCAGAGGGACCGGTTGTCAAATCCCAGGTCTGGGTACCCGTGTGGGTTGTGAGGGTCCCCCCTGCCTGGCTTTTCCCAGCAAAGTCGCAGCCGGTGCTGTCCCCGTGCTGCAGCCCCGGGGCCAAGGCTGAAGGAGCCGGGCATTTCTGTGGGCGCTGCACCCTGCCGGGCCCCAGCGCCGTCTGCCCTGGGCTTCCCCCGCTGTTCTTTCCAGCTCTGCTTTCTGCCAGGGCCGGGGCACCGCAGAATGTCTTGCCCGCTCCCCACAGCCGTCCTGACCCACGTCTGCAGCTTGTACGCTGTGTCCACAGCACCCAGCGTGTGATTTGGGGGTGGCAGGTCTCTCTTGTGGCACCCTGGGAACGGGGACAAAGCAAACGCCATCGCTCTCTTTTGCTCTTTGTCCCCAGGGTGAGCAAGCGGAGACGTCCCGTGTGCTGGAGAGCGTCCTGCAGGGAGGTGGCAGCGGATTGCAGAGCCGCGCTGAGACCCACCTGACAGCCGAGGCGCGTGGTGGCCGCAGAGCATCCCAGGTGAGCTGGTTCTCTTGGAGGCCCCCAGAGCAGCCACGGCTGCCCCGAGGGGTCTTGCGGGGAGGACGGGGTCATCTGCCTGGTGGCTGTGGCACAGAAACGATGAGCTGAAGCCCCGTGGTCATGGCTGGCCGGGTCAAAGTCTCCGAGTGCCTCAGCCATTCTCCCCAGGAGTGTTTAAGCTGGGCACTTTTCCAGGGTGTGAAGACGGATGGTGGTGATGTCCTGGTGGCTCCGTCTCACTCCCACTTCAAAGTTGTGATGTCCGAGATCCGGGGCCACGTGAAGGCCCTGGCAGAGATCTCCAGGGAGTTTGTGATCCATTTTCTGGTATTGTAGGGCTACAATGAGCTAGGGTTATGGGGTGACAGGGTTATGGTATGCCAGAGTTTAAGCGAGTTACAATTAAAGCTTGTTTCTGTTATGGAGAGAATCTAGGTTTGTTTGCCCTTGACTATTTCAGGGTGAACTGAGCAGTCAGGATCCAAAGTTTGTTCTGTGTAAGGCAATCGGGTGGCAATGTGCGGTTGGAGCCCTTTGATTTCAGTGCTGTCCTTTAGTCGGAATCTTGCAGTGTTTTTGCTGAGGCATAAAAATTAAAGGGATAAAGCAGATCATCCTCACCCACACACACACCTTCCCCCCAGCTCCAGGTGAACAGCCAAAATCTCTGGGGGTATGTTGTTTTATGAAACGTGTATCAGAGATCCGGCATCAGGGGAGTTGTGTACAGCAAATGGCTGCAGGTGCCTGGGGCTTGGCTGGTGTCACCTGGAAGGGAAAGGGAACAAAGGTGACCGTGGGGACTTGTTACCAAGTACGTTTATTTGTAATTTCTCATTGTACGTTGCTGTATGTGTGCCTTGCAACATTTAGCTCGCAGTACTTCCTCCTCTCCTCCCCCTCTTCCTCCTCCCGACTGTCTTCCTCCACCTCCTGTTCCTACTCCTCTTCATTGTCATCCTTTTACCCTTCTTCTCCTCCTTCTCTCTGTCCTCCTGTTTGTTGTTGCTGTAGTTGTCCTCATCCTCCTCCTCTTCCCCCCCTTCCTCCCACTTCTCCACAACTTCATCCTAATCCTCCTTCTCCTGTTAGTTGTCCTTATTCTCCTTTTCATCCTCTTGCTCATCTTCTTCTTGTTTCTCCTCCTCCTTCTCTTTCTCCCCCACCTCCTCCACTGCCTCCTCTTTGTTCTGTTCGTCTGTTCATCCTGTATGTCACCCTCCTCTTCCTTCTCTTCATCTTCTTCCTCCTCATCGTCCCATTCCTCTTCATTCTCCTCCTCCTTATGCCCCTCTACATCCTTACCCTACTCCTCTTCCTTCTCTTTTTTCCTCTTCTTTGTCATGTTTCTCCTCCTCTTCCTGTTCTGTGTCTTGTTCCTCTATCTCCTGCTCCTCCTCCTGCTCCTCCTTCTTCTCTTCCTATTCTTCCTCCTGCTCCTGGTGCCACCTGTTCCTCTTCTGACTGTTCCTTGTCTTGTCCTCCACCTCTTCTTCTCCTCTTGCTCCTCCTCATGTTTGTCCTCCTCCTCCTGTTCTGTGTCTTGTTCCTCCTTGTTCTCATTCTCTTTCTGTGTTCCTCATCCCCTTCATCCCCTTCCTCCTCCTCCTGCCATCCATCAGTTCATCCTGTTTGTCTTCCTTCTTGTTCTCCTCCTCCTGTTTGTCCTCCTGTTATTTCTCTGTGATGGGGTCATCACAACCCGGTTGGTCGGGTGCCTGGGAGTCGGTGATAGATGAAGGGATTCCCCATTTAGAAGCGGCTTTCCATATGCCCTTTTCTCCTGTCAACATAAGAAAAGCGACAGGCTGACAGTGGGGGTTTTAAAGGGTTTGTGGGTTGGAGAGAGCAGGAAAATGAGCTCATTCCACTGGGCACTCTGTCCTGTGCTGCTAAAAGGTGGTCTCGGGCTAATCAATTCTGTGTTACCATTTGTGGTGGTAAGTTGATTTCTTCCTGTAGGGCTGTAATAATCTCTGCAGTTTCATTAATGGCTTTTTCTAATTCTCTTGACACATTTGCAGTAGCTTGCTCTAGTTTTGCAACCCCTAAGCGTGGGATAAAAGCTGTTACAGACAGGGGGAACGTAGTGCCACATGCCATCAGAGGGCTGTAACACTTTTTCCCATAGCTATCAGTAGCTAGGAGCTCCAGAGGCAGAAGAGATAGTGGTTCTACCCTGTGTGGGAGGTATAATTGCACTCTAGAATCCACTTTTCAGCTCAGGTGGAAGGTAAATCCTGGAATGCCCTTTCTTCACCTATCCAATATTGCCCTGGTGCTTGTGCAAATAGGGCAGTCTGATCTTCAAATGAGTCTGAATGATGCAAATGATTTCCTGTGCAAGGGTTAGCATGTGCCGGATTGGGCTGTTCAGGTAAACCAGTGAGGCTGAGACCCAGAGGAGATGGCTCAGAGCATCAGGATCCTCTGGGCCCGTAGTGGCAGCCAAACTCTTACCATTACCTTTAGTGTGGTTGTGGCTTCCTGCAGTACAGCAAGTGAATCTCTCTGCGAACATCCACGTTGTCTGGCAGTGTGCAGGGCCGGATGAACTCCCTCCAGGAAGAAATGGCCAGCGTGATGGCTTATTCGAATGGGTTTCACATAAGGGCTTCTGGAGAATCTCCCTTGCCCGCTCAGTGGATGTGGTAGATGGGGAGGTTTGGAGGAATGTGTGGAGGAATGGCGATTGCCTTTAGGGAGAGCTCAGGGTTAGGAGGAAGAGGGCGGGGCCGCTGTGCCCCCATGACGCGGGCCTTTTGTCATAATGCGCTGGGTGAGGTGAGGCGCTGGCGGCAGCCCGTGCACTTGTCGTCCAGGAAAGCCCTGGGCGGAACGCTGAGGCCGGGCGCCCGAGTGGCCATAGCGAGCGGTCGGGCCTGGGAGCGCTGCGTGCGAGAGAGGGAGCGGAGGAGGAGCCGGGGCCGCGGGGGCCTCTCCCCATCATGTGGCCGCCCGGCCGGGTTGCGAGGAGGAGCATGTCGTGCATCCACTACAAGTTCTCCTCCCAGCTGAGCTATGATACGGTCACCTTCAGCGGCCTCCACATCCCCCTGTGCGACCTCAAGCGCCAGATCATGGGCCGCGAGAAGCTGAAGGCGGCCAACTGCGACCTGCAGATCAGCAACGCCCAGACCAACGAAGGTGCGTGGGGGCGGCGGGCGCGGGGCCTTGGGCACCTAAAGCTGCCTGTTTATCTGCAGATGTGTCCTGGTTTTGTCTGGGACAGAGTTGGTTTTCTCCCTAGTAGCTGGTGTGGTGCTGTGGTTTGGATTTAGCATGAGAATAATGTTGATAGCACACTGATGTTGTAGTTGTTGCTCAGGAGTGTTTGTGGCAGTCAAGGACTTTTCCGCTTCCCATGCTCTGCCAGGTACAGAAGAAGCTGTGAGGGGGCAGAGCCGGGAGAGCTGACCCAAACTGGCCAGAGGGCTGTTCCATACCATAGGGTGTCATGCTCAGTATAGAAAGTGGGGGGAGTTGGCTGGGGGGCAGCGATCGCTGCTCGGGGACGGGCTGGGCCTCGGTCATCGGGTGGTGAGCAACTGCGTTGTGCATCACTTTGTGCTTTGTATGTTCTTCTATCATTAGTAGAAGCAGTATTACTATTTCTCTTCCTCTGCTGTCCTATTAAACTGCCGTTATCTCAAAACATGGTTTTTACCTTTTTTCCCCCCCAATTCTCTCCCCCATCCCCACAGGGTGTGGGGGGAGGGTGAGCGAGCGGCTGTGTGGTGCTTAGTTGCCAACTGGGGTTAAACCATGACAAGATATTTAAACTATGTTCAGGAGAATGTCTGTGAAGAGACTTAAGAGCACACTGTTAGGGGTCCTAGGGATGCCATTGGATTGCATGGCACGCGTAGGTAGAGGTCCATTTCAGAAGTCTTGAATTATTCTACTACTGTTGAATGAAATTGTCAAGAGCTATTGAAAAATGGCTACTTTGCCTGAAGGGCTTTGCTGCAGAAGGATCTCTGAATGTTGTCTTGGGTTGCTAAGGTACTGTCAGCTTCACACATGCCAGCAGGCTGAGTGGCCAACTGGCTGGCGTCACTACTGGAATGGTTGGGTCTGTGTCAAACAGAGCCTTAAAACCAGACTGATGGATGGTACTAAATGTGATGGAGCCCAATTCTTATCCCCAGGAGAAAAAATAGCAGGTGAGGAACGGAAAGCAAAGTTTTAGAAGAAAAAGTGATGCTCATAAAGATGTTCCCCCATAAAGTGTTACTCTAATGTACATCATACCAGTTTTACAAAGTGTGTTGCTTTGTTTCCATACGTAATCAGAATCCGGTGAAGAAAAAGTGTCTGCTTCCCTAGGTTCTGTTAAGCGTGGTGTTCCCTAAAGGTGAGGTTAAACAAGGAGTATCTGTCATGCTTTAAAGAGCATCCCTCTTGTTCATCAGTGAGCAGATCCTCCTCTAGGGAGGTTGTGTTGCCCTTTGACCTTTGTAAAAGGAGTCTAAAATTTTAAACTTGGTGTATTAGTGACACAGGTGCTTCCTGAAGCTTTCCTAAGGGTGTTTTCCATGTGAAAATGCAAAAATCCCCCCGTGGTTTTCAGAGCAAAGCTAGAGAATACATTTCAGTGTAATGTATACGTATGCCAAATTTTTGCTTGAAATGCATAACCATGAATTTCAGTTTTTATTCATCAGATGTAGATGCTTAAACTCACTAGAAGTAAACAGGATTTTAAATGTCAGTGGAAAAAAATGATGTGATAGACTCCTTTTAAGATGCTGGAAGGCAAACTGGATGGTTGGGTCCTATTTTAAATAGCAGGGGGGGCAGGGGTGTCCTCTTCCATGCTTCCTCTAGAGGCATGTCTATAAAGGCAGAATTCCCTTCAAAAAGCCTGCACTCAGGAATGATGCATTTCAACTTGCCGCCTCCTCTTAATTTGATCTGAACTCCTTGACCTGTCTTTTAGAATAGATGTTCTCACAATGTTGTGGAAGAACTGTGAACTGCAGAGCTCAGGATTCCTGAGTGCTCTTTCCTGCCCTGTAACATTCTGACTCCAACCCCTTGGAGCATGTGCTATTCTGCTTCTCAGGCAAGAGACAACAAACCAACAACCAAACAGCAAGCCCCAGCTGGGCCTCTGAGCTAGTCTTAGTGCAGATGGCAGGCTGTCTTCTGTGTTCTGTCAGTCCTGAGTGACCTTGGAGAGCAGTGTGCTGTTGGCATTCAAACTGTTTTAAATGAATGGAAAAGATTTTGCTGCTTGTGTGTGATTACCAAACGTGAAGACTTCTAGGAATGTCCCATTAGTGTGTTGAGACGATAAAAGCACAGTGTTACATAGAAAGCTTTGCTTTCATACCTGTGAAGGGATTGCCTGAAGTGCTATGTCATTACATAGTAATAGACATTCTTACAAATTGAATACTGTTTTGTTCTGTATTTGTGTTGTTTTCAGAATACACAGATGCTAATGCGCTGATTCCAAAGAACTCATCAGTGATCGTTCGAAGAATCCCTGCTGGAGGAGTCAAAGGCACCAGCAAAACCTATGTTGTGTAAGTATCCATACAGCATTGTACCCTTTGTTAGGGCTTTCAGTGTGTTAGCTGGTTTTGTGGATATTAGTTTACAGAGGCATTCCGATTGCAACTTTGTTGTTAAAGCTGCTGTTAATTTTGGTTGTCATGGGGTAGATTGTAATGTATCTGTCCCAAAGTCGACTGGGACATGGGATTTGAACTGCAGCAATGGTAACTTTTAAGATGATTCTCTTGGGCTTCTTCTTGGGCTTGATTTTGCTGAGACCCAAGTTGTAGGTGCTGTTTCCTCTACCTGAGTGGTCATTATTAAATCTTCTTGCTTCTATTGCTTTTATAGTGAAGAGAGATAGGCATTGTAGTGTGAACTCAGAACTTGTTCCCATCTCAGAAGAATCTGATTGTTGGGGTTTGACTCTTTCTTGCCTTTGGGGGAGGGAGGGTGGGATATGGCAGGTATTCTTATGCCCCAGGTCTGGGGTTTTGCATCCTAGCTGTAGAGGAAAGAGCAAGGGTTGCCAGCTGGCGAACCATGCAAACAAGAAGTTCCATTCATAAGGGATTCGTATCAGTTTCCTAAAGACAGCATCCGTTTCAGGCAAGAGAAAAAGAACACTGTCCCAAAGTGTATTGCCTTTAGTGCGAGTAGAGTGAAAGAATAGTTAATCCTTTCCAAACCTGAAATGCAGGAAGCAGTTTAGCACATTGCCAACTGTTGCTAGTTCTCTTTCTAAATCTGTTTTTACCCTAAGCTGACATCTGTGCTCCAGGTTTTAGTTCTGTATTCCTAAGATTTACGGAGGACAGATAACTGGGCATATTGATTAAAATGACAGCCACTCAAATGCCATCCTGCCTACAGCATTATTGCTGTCATTTCTGTATTCACAGAGTCCAGTTGTGTATCAGCTGCATTAGCACTGTTTGAATGGTCATGTTTTCCAGCCTTCTTAAAGATAGACCTCTCCACCACAGTTAGTAGGTGTTATTAGCTTGTGGTTTTGCCATGTCTTTCTGATGTGGGTTCCCCATAAATAAAGTATACTGATGAGTTACAGTGTGTCTCGAACAAACAGTACAGCAGCATCCTGGTGCCCGTGAAGCACTTGCAAGCAAAAAACCCTGAATTTGTGTGGCTCTGCATGTAAACTTTGGGCACATTACTGCAGCAGTTGTTGCAGTGCTTTCAGGCACTACTGAGTAATTCTGGACGCCACGGCGTTGTGCTTATAAACATGGCCTTGTTTTGGGGGTTAATTTAAGGATGGATGCTCAGTGCTGCCTTGTGAATGCATCCTCCGTTTCTGGTTGGGTGGCACCCTCTCCTGGTATTGTAATGCTGCCCTAAAGTGAGAGGACAGATGCTGCTGGCATCAAAACTCAACTAAATCCCTGTGTGTGGGGACAAGGAAAGAATGGCACTGCTGTTGTAACGTTGAAAATTAGCCATGCAGATTATCTTTTGATTCCTCCAGCTGGAAACATTGCAGAAACTGCTGGTAGAGTGGTTAATGTTTGGGAACGATGAATGCATGCTGTAATGGTGGAGAGGCCTTGAAAATGTGTTACTCGCCTTGCAGTTTGTTCTTGAAGGGAAATGCATGAAGAAACCACTGTGTGGTAATCTACAAGTATTTCCTTGTACTTCCTCATCTTCAGGAGGTATGGGCTCTATTTTAAGTTCTGATCACCTCCATTTCTCTTCCAGAAGTCGAACGGAGCCAGTGAGTGGACCATCAAAACCAGTACGTAAAAGCACAATCTCACACTTTTTTCTGCACACTGCACTTAATTCTACACAATGTAGCCTGGTATAAATTTTCCAAACAGTAACTTAATCTATTTTCCAGTAGAACATAGTATATGTTGTAAATAGAATGTATTTGATTCAGCATCGTAGTGTGTATGTTTGTATCGGTTGTTGTGTGCTTTTGTTCCTTGCAACACAAATTGTCTGGAGTGCATTTTTTGCCATTTTCACATTGTATCACTTAGCTTTTGTATTGAAACTTTTTTTTTTGCCTAATGTTTTTTGAAAATCCATTATTGATCAGCTTGGTACTGTTCCTTACTTCTGATTTGGGGGTTCAAACAAATATGATAAGTCACATATCACATACATTTTGAGGACAGTTCTGTGCAGCTAAATGATTCCTTTCCATGTCCTTAAATACCTGGGTATTTGTTCCTAAAACTGAATGATTGAAGTGATATTGCTTGGGCCCCTCTGAGTGCATAAATGTCTTTCATAGATTGCTGTGAATTTAAACATCGTTGCTACACAAAGTGCTATTGTCAAGTTCTGCATTTGATCTTTCCACTTTCTCGGATGAAGCAGTTTAGTTGAATAGTTTATCTGCAAATGGAAATACCTAAACCCCAGTGTACAAATGTTGGCACAAGTTTAGAGCCTGATGCATTTGTGGGTGAAATCCCTGTGTTTTGTCTTAACGTCTGCCTGCAGTATGCTTTTGGAGCTGGGTGACTTCAGGGTTGGATGCTGCTTCAATTTCGCAGAGGTTAAGCCTTTCTTTAGTGTACCACCATATGATGCTAAACATATGGAGAAGGAATGATGGAGTGAGGAATCTTTTTCTGCATGTAGAGATCTTTTTTCCCAGAGTCTGCTAAAAACTGCTGCCTTGAATTCTTCCACTGCGTTAGGCACTAAAGGACAAGAGCGTTTTCCACGGAAGGCTTTTAATCTCTCTTCTGATCCAGTTAGTGACCCCTTGAGGAGAGCCATTCAGTTTATATTGTGAAATGTTATTCTACGCTTTTGAACAACTTCAGGCATAATAAGCAGTGATTCGAGTGTCTTTGTGCTAAGGTTTTACTGGGGTAAGCTTCACTGCTGCTTGTGGCGTAACAGAATTGAGTATACTGGAAAAGGAACAGGCGAGGAGTTCCCCTTTTTCCTTGTGGAAAAAGTGCCCTCCAGTCTTAGTTCTCAACAAACACAGCAGTCCGTTACGAACCAGTGGCCTGAGGACTTCATTCCTGCAAGCCCTTCCGTAGGTAGCTGGGAGGGAGGAGTGTCGCTGCAATTTATTCTCATAAATCCCTTTTTAGCTGAAAATTGGCAGCTTCCTTACCCCTGTGACTCTTAAGCAGTTGTGAGCATTTGACAAGGGTCCCTCTCTGAGATAGTCTGGAGCAGTAAGTTGATCTCAGGCAGGTTTGGTGAGTTTGGTTTCTTCTCATTAACCACAGAGGCACTCTGGAGCTGTCACAGGTTTGGACGCTTTTTTGAACAAATACCGATTACACTGGGTTGGAAATGCCTCTTTCAGTGACACTCAGAGGATATGGTGCAGCCTTTCAGACTGCAGTAGAGGTGAACTATTGCTGTGTTTTGATTGTAGAACTTGAATATGTGTTTAATGTTTTGTGCACAGATCAATGACTCTTCTGGATCTATTTCTCTGGCCCAGCTTATTAAGGTATATCTATATCTATTCTTGTCAAATGCTTAAAACCAAAAGTGTTTGCTTTGTATTTTTAAATCTTATACTGTTATCTATAGCTGGATAACTCTTGTAATGTGAACAGAACTTTAATTTAGATTTTACTAATTTAAAAGTATTTATTTTAACTGTAAAATATGTGCGTATTTTGATACTGTCCTGTAAAGAGTAGTTGCCAGTCTGGGAAGATAGAAGGGGAGTACCTTATCAGCCTCAGCGTAATGTTGCCATATTACTCACCTTCAAGACACAAAGCAGCAGCACTGCAGAAGCTGTTTACCATTTTTCATACGTTTCATTCATTTTGTGTTGGAAACTAACACAACTTTCAGAGAAGAATTATATGGTCTGTAAGTTATGGACATTTCAGGGCGGGTTGCAACAGCCAAACGAGAAGCGTTTCTGGAGCATGGACGATTGCATGGCTATTTTTGAATTTGTAGTCACGATAGTTACAGTTCCATTCTGTGAATGCTGCAGAGTTTCATACATCGTAGTACATCTACAGTGGACAGCACAATCTAATTTGTTTGAGCGCAGGCTGTGTCAATTGTGTAAATGTACCTGACTGTTTATAGGAATATGCCAGTGTGTATGTGTGGCATATTAGCAGATGTGACCTTCTGAAACTGTTGCAATGCCGTGTTTTGCTGTGGAACTGCTTGCGTTCTGTGCTCAACAATGTGTAGCTTTGCCTGGTGATTGCACTAGTGATTGCACTTTGTGCAAAGGCGTAGTGCTAGCCAATGGAATGAGTGGTCTTTCGAGTGACAAAGATGAGAGAAGGCAGGGCCTAGTGCAGAGGAGCTGCTTCTTTCTTCTGAAAATAAAGGCTGGAGTTCATTTCCAAGAAAGAGAAATCTCTTCCCACTCGTAACTTCTTCCCTCACTCACTGCAGAAATTACACTGTGTACATTTGGCCAAAAAAAAAAAAAAATTAGTTTGGAAGGTATCCACCAGAAGAAATTGGACTCCATTAGTGCTGTGCCTAAATGTGTCCTTGATTCTGTAAACTCATGTGAAGTTTTCCTCTGCAATGTGAAAAACTGTCCAAGTGGTGTAGACATTTCAGCTTTTGAGAACATTTAAAGAAAAATACAGGAACATAACATAAAGCAGCTCAGAACTGTTACTTGCGCTGACCTCCTGAGTGCAGACTGGCTTAGCATGGAGGCAATGTGTTGTAAAAAGTTTTCTGGTTTGTTATTCCTATTGTCCTGGTTTCGGCTGGGATAGAGTTAATTTTCTTCCTAGCAGCAGGCATAGTGCTGTGTTTTGGATTTAGTAGGAGAAGAATGTTGATAACATGCTGATGTTTTTAGTTGTTGCTGAGTACTGCTTATGCTAGTCAAGGACTTTTTCAGCTTCCCATGCTCTGCCAGGCGCACAAGAAACTGGGAGGGGGCACAGCCAGAATAGTTGATCCAAACTGACCAAAGGGCTATTCCATACCATATGGCGTCATGCTCAGTATATAAACTGGGGGGGGTTGGCCGGGGAGCAGCGACCGCTGCTCGGGAACTGTCTGGGTATCGGTTGTCGGGTGGTGAGCAATTGCATTGTGCATCACTTGCTTTGTATATTATTATTACTGTTATTATTATTATATTGTTGTTATTATTATTTTACTTTATTTTATTTTAATTATTAAACTATTCTTATCTCAACCCAGGAGTGTTTCTCACTCTTACTCCTCCGATTCTCTCCCCCATCCCATCGGGGTAGGGGGAGTGAGCGAGCGGCTGCGTGGTGCTTAGTTGCTGGCTGGGGCTAAACCACGACACCTATGTATTAAATGCCCTATTTGAGTTTTGGTCTATTCCTAGGATGTGTTTTTTGTGTTTTGGAAGTGTTCTGTAAACCGTTTGGGTTCAAACAAACTAGTCAAGTATCTGTAAAGTTGTCTGTAAATGTTAATGGCAGTGACTTCATAGATGTTGATCTGGATGATGTTACAGTTGAGAAAAAACTGTCTATATGAATGACTTGACAGATGTTGATGTGAATGATGTTCCAGTTGAGAAAAAACTGTCTATATGAAACAACCCTTTAATAAAATACTGAAACTAGATGGTTGCTTTTGTGAATGAATGCATCTAAAAGCAAAAACATGCGCTGTTGATCTGAAAGATAGGTGCTTGAAGGTCCAAGTCATTTACAGTCCCTCCCTTCGTCCCTGCTTATGTCTGGACTAGTGTGTAATAAAAAAATCTGACCAAATACTGGTTAAACAAAAGCAGCTGGCTTCAAGAATTTGAAGATCTCGTTGTGCGTAAGGTTTATGAAGAAGTTAGTAGGGGGGAACATGCAGTTTGGACTGCCTACAGCACATGATGGTGACATTTCTACTGAAAAGAATCCTTTGTCTTGCTGAGGGATTCTAAAAAGCTTGATTCCTTTTCATGCTTCTGTGTCCAAAGCTCAGTTTCAGCAAGCAGAAACAACTTCCCTGACTGCTAAGTTGAGTGCCCTTTTCAGGCTGCAAAGGGTAAATCATGATAGTGGCATACATCTTTCTCAGTTAAATGTACAGCGGAGATCTTCTCCTTCAAATAGTCTGGAGCTTAATATCAGTTCAAAAACACTGGACAGTGTAATTGTTTCTACGCGGAGCTTGAGTCCACGTGGAAGAAAATGGGACTGGTTCCACAAGCCTTTATGTAAGATGCAGACAGAGCCCAAGGTTTTGGGTGCCCAGGAATGCTCTTGTCAAGCAGGTTAACGGGCACCCAAACCCCACATAAGGGCATAAGGACTCCCCAGAACATCTTCAGCACAACTCTGTTTTATATGAGTAGCTGTTTTGGTGCAGCCTCAGCTGGCGTTGTGCTGCTCTTTACGGGACTGGGTGAGTGCTGTGGTCTTTGGCCATGTGGGCTTCACTGTGTTTCTCATGCGTGTGTCAAATCCTGACCTGTTAAACAGACTGCCAATCTGGCTGAAGCCGATGCTTCCGAGGAAGATAAAATAACAGCGATGATGATACAGTCTTGCCAGGAATATGATCCATCCAAGTAAGTGTTGCTGATGTCAGATCTGTTCTTTGAAGATGATGGAAAAGCTGAAAGGATGCTTGTTGGAACAAGAGAGACACCTTTGCATACCTTTTTCTTTCTTTCCCCAAAATCTTTCAGTTACCTGAAGAAAGCCTTGGGTCCACCTCCACCATCTTACACTTGCTTCCGTTGTGGAAAACCTGGCCACTATAGGAAGAACTGCACAACACATGGGGTAAGATTGTGGGGGACTGCTGGTGTTCGGTAGTTTGTCATTGTTTTTACCTTGGCAGTCACGGAACAAATACAGAAACACTCCTATTAAGAATTGTTTCTCTTGGGGTGAAACACAGAGGTTACCTGGCAATGTTGCAAAGCCCTTCAAACTTCCAGGGAAACCTGCAATTACAAATGCAAAAATGTCTTTTTTCCAGGCCATAGACATTAAATATGTCCATAGACCTTTCTCTGTGGACTTTCACGCACATTTTTATATATTTCAATATCACTGGAAATGTTTCTGGTTTTAACTCTTTTTAATGACTGGTTTTAGACAGGTTTCAGAATTCCGTCTAAACCCAAGATGTTTCTGTTGACCCCATCTTGTGACTAAGTGCGTGTTTTAGGTACACAAGCCTCTGGTTGAGTATTCATGCCATTGAACGTTCGTCACTGAATGCATATGCATGAGGTCTGAATTCAGCCTTCATCTAGAGATGGTGAACACAAGTTTCCCCAGCGAGTGATTCAGAGCAGCGAACTGAGCTCTCGCGCTGAATTGTGCTGGGGAGGAGGAGCGGGTTTGTGTCTCTTCTCTGAGTGGATGGTGAGCGCAGGGGTATTTCCCCCTTCAGGAACCTGAAGTTAAGCCAAAGAATGTCAAATGAGTTCAAAACACTGCTCAAGACTTTTGAACGTCCTGGCTCTGTTCTTTTAGGAAAAGAAGTATTTTAGTTGAGCAACCCTTACGCTGGGTACAAGGAGAGCACTAAAGGCTTTTGCTGCTTCAAATAGTCCTTGAAATGTCATTTGAAGTGTGGGTCCTGAGATGAGATATGTCTGCATTTCTTTCCTTAACAGGACAAACAATTTCAGTCTGTTCCGAGAATTAAAAAGAGCACAGGAATTCCCAGGAGTTTCATGGTGGAGGTGGAAGATCCCAACACCAAGGGTGCTATGCTGACGAAGAGTGGAAAATATGCAATACCAACTATTAATGCGTAAGTAGGGAATTAATTGGACTGACCACAAAGGGAAGGAGAGAAACGATGTGTAAACGTCCGAGTGGCAATGCAACCAAGTTGGCTGGCATCTGGAATTATGGGGGAGGAAGCATTGTCATTGTAGCTTAACCTTAAAATCTGTGATACTTTCTACCATTAAAATAGGGCGGTCCTTCTGTTCCTGCCCCTGCAAGTTGGTGAAACTTGTGGTATGCTAAGAATGTGTATTTCTGCAAAACGTTTCAGTAGTGTTTACAGCGGAGTCGGTCTCTGTGAACGCTCATTTTACTTCTGGGTTATGCTTCAAAGACTTCCTGCAAAATGTAACAAAGAGCTGTTGGACTGAGATTTCCTGCCCCCCTGACTTTTATCCAATCCCATGTGTGAAACAGACTGAAGTTTTCCTGTGGCTATAAACTAAGAAAACACTACTGTGTGCTGACAAGAGTGGCTGTTTTCAAATGCACTTGGTAGCACTTGTGTTTTTCTGTCGTGGATCTCCTTTTGTAGAAGCTGTAACACAGACTTCCTCCATTAATCAAACGTAATTACTCAGAGACTAACTTTACCCTGAGCCTGCAATTTACACTTACCCTCTGGCAAAGGAGAGGTGGGATTCATTTCACCTTATTTCTAGGTGTCAAGGAATTCTTTTTCCAGTCTGAGCTGGTTTCTGAGTTGATCCAATGAATGGGAGAGTTCTGCAGAAGGAAAATTCTTCCCCCCCTCCCTCTTTTAGTGCTGTGGCTACAGAAAAGTAGTTCAAACGAAATGCCTACATGTTAGAAGGCTAATGGTGTACGAGAAGGATTCCATCTATTCTCTTCCTTTGATAAAATCCAAAGTTTGGAAAAGTTTTCCTTTAGCCATCTTTAAGTCTTTCCTTTTTCCTTCCCCACCCTGCCTCCAGGGAAGCTTATGCTAGAGGCAAGAAGGAAAAGCCTCCCTTCCTACCAGCGGAGCCATCCTCCTCCTCCTCAGATGATCCTATTCCAGAGGAGTTGTTGTGTCTCATCTGTAAAGATCTCATGACAGATGCAGCTGTTATTCCCTGCTGTGGGAACAGTTACTGTGACGAATGTAAGTGTTACTGCCCTGTCTGTTCATTCAAAACATTGCATCTGATCTTCTGAAAGCAGAAGTAGGAGATAACAAAATTACTTTCTTACATGCTCTATTTAACACTTAAGTAGATGCTGAACAGGAAAGAATGCTTCTTGTATAATGGGGAAAAAAAAGGCAGAAAGCTTTTTTCCCTTTTTACCTATCTAGTTAAGTCCTCTTTACATGGGAAAGGATGAGTATGAGAAGAGTGCATCACTGTGCAGGTGATTACAGTATTAGATATGGAATGCATTTAGTTTGTCCACAGCCCTTTCCCTCATACAAAATTATACAGCCAGCTCTGGTGCCTGACTGTGCTCTGCAACAAAGGGACAGTTAGGCATTTAATCCACATTCTTCTCCATGGGAGAGCTGGTTAAAACCTTCAGAACTCAAACCTACTAATGGTTTTTTGAGACGTGTTTTATTCATTAACCTGGAGGTTGGTGACTTCTCGCTGTACTAGAGAGTGGAAAAAAGACTGGTGGGAACATCAGGACACAGCCTACTCTACATCTTCAGGTGTGACAGTAGTGAAATATCAAAACTGTACGGTTGTGTACTGCATACGAGACATTTGTGACACTATGAACTTTTATAGCTTCATGCTCTCAATTCCAGACCACATTCACCCATTAATCATAGACGTGTTTTGAGAATTGATTAGAAGCCAACTAATGTCCTCACTTTGGCTAAAAACTGTTTTGATGATTGTAATTATTCACAGGCATTAGAACAGCGTTGCTGGAATCTGAGGAGCATACCTGCCCAACGTGCCACCAGACAGACGTTTCGCCTGATTCTTTAATTGCCAACAAGTTCCTACGCCAGGTGCCATGATGCCTTTTACGTAAACTGTTCGTAAGACAAGTCTATTTGTGAAAAGGTGAAAGGGAAGCAAATACTAATTTACATCTCCTTTAAGCAAGGCTGAATTGAACAAGGCCAAATTTACTTTTGAAATCCATGATCTGTTGTTACAGAAGCTTACAGTCTGGCACATTCAGGTCACACTTTTGTTTAAGATGATTGCCTCGCTTTCAGATTTGGTGTTAACACTGAAGGACTTTAAATACAGATACTCTGAGTCACCAGTCATTAATAACAGTGTCTAATGGGATGTGTTCATATATCTGTATGGCGATTTATTTTAGGATTGACAGCATTTACAGGAATACCAAAGCAATTTTACTCTGTGGAGGCTTTTGTTCATTTATCTACTGAAGTTCCATATTACCTTTTTGTCAATGTTTTTCTGCCTCTAGGCTGTGAACAACTTCAAAAATGGAACTGGCTACACAAAAAGGCTCCATACCCAGATTCGGCAGCAACAGCCACCACCACCACCACCACCACCACCACCACTCCTGCCCGTCACCCCTCCTGCTGCTCTGGTGAGTGCCGCTCAACTGTCTAAACCTTCCCCTCTGTCAATCAGCAGTCTGTGGGAAGAGAAGGTAAGTTTTGTTTCAACATATGTGCTGATTCTTGTATTTTCATAGAGCTTATTTTCCAACTGTTTGCATTTATTCACAAGGGCTACCAGGTTCCTGTTCAAAGACAGCCAGCAGTAGCAAGTGTTCTGGGCCCCCAAGGACAACCAATACCCACAGCTGGTAAGTAACTAGAACTTCAGGATTTCCTGAAAACAATTATCTTCAGACCAGCTGAATGGGATTTTTTTTTTTCTTTTTTGTCTCCCCACTCCAAAAGGTCATCCAGTGAGAGCCAGAACAATTCGCTCAGCAGGTGGCAGAGCAGGCTGGGAACTGTGAGTATTCTACAGAAATTCAATAGATGCCTACTTGTAACCTGCTAAACAAGGCCGTAACACATAACTTATACAACAGCTGATTTCTAATGAAGTGAATATGCATAGATAGCAGTGGAGGGAGAATACACATGGTAATTAATTTTGAAATTTGAGTTGGGGCTTTAACAAAGGGGATCTGGGCTTGCAGTAAGGTTACTGAAAACAAAACTCCAGTAGAGGATGGAAAAGAGGACTCTGAAAAATGAATGCTTTTTTGAGGAAACCATAATTACCTATAAAACTTAAATATAATTAAAGGATCAAATAGAAAGCCACCCTTTTGATCACTGCCTGAATACGGCTGAAGAAATTGATTTCCCAATAGTAAACAGCCTCCAACATTCTTTTTTAAATAACTTAGATGATACTGATGGAGCAAATTGTTGGAAAAGTCAACACTGTTATTTTATGACAACGTTGAATTTCTTTCAATTGAGCCATCTCAAATAGCCAGGATGCTTTCTCTCAGTTGGAGAGGGAGGAGTCTGTTTTATCTATTATTGCAGTGCCAAGTGAGTCCTTCCTTTTGGTACATATTTGTAATGGCATTGAGTGACATTGCTAGCGGCTGAGTTCAGAAGCTTTTAGATTTGACTTGTCTTGAAATGCAGTCACTGTCCTTGGTTAGAACTAGAGGTAGGTGCCAAATGTTGCTAGGACATCTGGCTAGAAGTGCTGATGAAATAGTCCTGTAGGTAGGATTGCAGTACAAGTATTTTGCATCCTGTACAACTTGCCAAATAAGGAGTGAAGTTAAGTAGACTCAGCTGGCATTTTAAAATTGAGCTCTCTTGAGGCTAAATCATGTTTTCTTGATGTTTGGAACTGCATGGGAGCTGTTAAGATTTGCTCTTTTTGCATCTTACTGCAAAAAAAAGATTTGCACTGCATGTAGTCGTGGAGGAGTGAAAAATGTGCCGCTTCCCGTGCCAGTATACACCACCTGAAATCAATCAACAGCTGTGGTAGTTCATGAGATAGGAGTGAGTGGAAATAGAGTTACCCTTCCTGGATGTTTTCACACGAGCAAAGCAGCAGCTGTTCTGCCTTGTAAGCAGAAACTCTTATCAAGCTCTTGACTTTGAGTAGCATCATGTCAGCAGCTGAAAGCAGCTTTGCCATAAGCATATGGAAAAAAAAAAACAAACCAAACACAAAATTGGGACAAAAAAAATTGGCGAAAGTGACTGTTTTGAATTACCTTCAGTATTTTTTTTTTGTGTGTTGTGCTTTTTTAAGGTCCAAGTCTCCCCGTAATGCTTCATCTTACTCTAGAAGGTCATATACCTATTCCAAGTCAAGACCTGGTTCTTCCCATTCCTACTCTCGAAGATTTGGTCGTTCCCATTCTCACTCCTACTCGCGGTCGCCGCCGAATCGAAGAAGAGGCAAAGGGAAGAGCCGTAACTCTCGGTCTAGGTCAAGGGCACATGGTTATCACCAGTCAAGGTCAAGGTCACCCCCATACAGAAGATCCAAATCACGGCCAAGATCACCAGTATTTAGAGGCCAGTGTCCCATGAAACGGACTATACCTCAAGGGGAGGAAGAAAGGCAGCCTTTTAACAGACACACACAAGTTCCACCCTATGACATGAAGGTTCACTATGGCAGATCTGCTGACGTCAGAGATCCTTTTGAGCAGGAAAGATACAGCGCATGGGAAAGGAACTATCGAGAATGGTATGAAAAGTTTTACAAGGGCTGTTCTGTTACAAGGGCCTCTCTGTTCATGCTCCCAAGCAGAGACAATGCCACCCCTGTAAGAGATGAGCCTAGACCAGCAGATTATAGCGCTTTCAAACCGGGGTCTGAAAAGGAGAAAAGAGAGAAGGATAAGCCAAAAGCAAAAATTGAAAAGGCAAAGCAGAAAGTAGAAGTGGCTTTTCCTCCAAAGAACAACAATATAACAAAAGCATCTAAAGCTTCCCAGAAGATGGACACCAGTCTTGAAAAATCTGCTCAATTGGAACCTCCTGTAAAAAAAGCAAAGAAGGAGTAGCCAAAGGCCAAGAGTGTTGAAACGTTTTCATCTTAAAAGGCTGGGAATATTTTGATATTTTCCTGTAAAGAGTAGTTTCCACTTTGGGAAGATAGAAGGGGAGTACCTTTTGGAGGCAGGGGGTGGGGGGGAACGGGGGCGTTGCAGAAGCCATTCTGGAACATGGACAATTGCATGGCTATTTTTCTCTTTGTTTACTAGCATGTGTATAAACACAAATCTCATGTTCATAAATAAAGTTAAGATTCTTTTAGCCTCGTGTATTCCCTGGCATGTCTGTATTACATTTCTAAGTAGCATCTTACCATAAGGGAACAGAGAAGTCTCAAAAAAAAAAATTAAACCAAAGGAAAAATCCTGGAGTGGGAGGGAAGACTTAGAGTTGGTTAGAAGTAATTCAAGTAAATGAAAGAGAAAGCAAACCCATTCCCTTCTTGTTTGCTCTGACTGTCCCTGGTTTGGGCTGCGGGTGGCTGTCAGCAGGGTGGAAGCCTTGCATCTCTCTTTACAAGTCCTCTCTCCCTCCCCCTGTAAAAGCTCTGCAGCCTCAGGTGCTTCTGGTCTTGGAGGCACAATGAGCTGCATTCTTAAAGCTACCTCAGGCCTTGGTCTACAGAGAGGGGTTTGGTCTTGGTTTTGGTTTGGTTTCTTTTCTTTTCATACGCATATCCCTGTATGAACTTCAAAGCAGAACCTGGATCTGTGAGTGGCAGGAATAAATCACTGGAAAGCTTGCCAATTCTTGTTAAACAGCAAAGCAGCAAAACTAAAATGAGTGAGACTTTTTTGAAAAGAAGACGCACAAAATCTTATGCTTTGTGTATTTCTTCATTGTCTTGTTCTTATGTTCGCTGTCATTCTACACTTGCAAATTTGTGCTGCCGTCCTGCTGTTCCTGCAGCCAAAGCAAGCAAGTGGATCCTTTTTGGTTTAGTATGACTATTTCAGTAAGTGCAGGGATCTCTGGTTGGTGTTTGTCCTTAGAGGCTGCAGAAATGCAGAGTCATGCCCATTGTTTTAGCGCGGTCAAGCACAGCTGTGATCCTTCCTGGCTGAACTTTGAGTTTAGCCAAGCCATTGGGTTTTAGGAAACCACTGGAATTTACATGCAGCACTGCAGCAGTGAGATTAGCCTTTTCCTGCTATTTTCTGTCCCCTTTCCCACTTGCTCTGTGTTCGTTTCTTTTTAGTCTTCTGTTTGAAGTGGAGTTAATACATTGACTGTCAGTTCTGGGTTTTGGGGTTTGTCTTTTCTTTTTCTGTTTTTTTTTTTCCCAATTCTTCTGCATTATTATCTTTGGGTTGTATCCAAGTTGCATACATCGCCTGAGGATGGAAACATTTACCCTGCTCCTGGGAGCAGGGAGGGCTCAGGAGCATATCTGAAATGCTTGTACAGCAGGGCAGGCAGTGTGAGAAACAACCAAGATGAACTGGAAGCCTGGGTCCATTCCCAGTGCTAGGATATCATTGGTATCAGTGAGACTTGGTGGGGCAGCCGGGTGTCAGCTACAGCTGCTTACATGCTGGAGTGCAGGGCAGTCCCGGGAGAAAAGCAGGAGCCAGGCACGTGCGTTGCATTTGCTGAGCAGGGCTGGGTCCCCGGAGGGCAGAGAGCAGTGGCTTGAAGAATGGCAGCCTCAAAGGGCGTGCAAGGTGCGGGAGCTTCCTGCTGCCACCCTAGCTTGTGGGGATAGAGCTGAGGCACCCAGCCGAGTGCAGCCTGGTCCCTAGGATGGCAGGGCAGGCTCTGCCTGAAAGTGGAAGAGCTGCTCTCAGGGCCCTTGAGGCGTAGCATGGCTTCATGGGCACCAGAGCTGGGCCCCAAACCAACTGGCTCAAGGCTGCTTTGGATTTTGGAATGGACCTGAAGGTGGTGCCCAGTATCTGCTCAGAGCAGACAGAAGGCGGCCTTAGAGCAGACAGCTTGTCTCCTGTGGATACTCTGCTATTGCAGCCCCAGATTTTGCAGGTGGTTAAGGGGGATGGATGTGAGAGGTGGCCACGCTGGACAGAAAATTGAAGGAAGAGTTAAGGTCATTTTGGGGAGAGGAATCTGGCAGGGACAGCAGTACCCAGGAAATCCCATCAGTAATGCCATGGAAGTCCAAGACGACCTAGCTAACAGCACCTGAAACACCACATCTGTTCCCAGGTGTGGCAGACGTGGGAGGAAGGGGGAAAAATAAGCAGGGGTAGGTGCCTTGTTTGGGAGGGGGCACGGTCGCAGAAAGGCAGGAGCCAAGGAAGCTGAGGGGGATGTACAAGCATGGAAAAAGGAGAGAAGGGGGGATCAAGGATCCAGCTGCTGCTTGGTTTGCTGGTTTGACTGAGCCCTGCACCTAATCCCCACAGCCTGTCCGACCTTCTTTTGGAGGGCGATTCCAAATCCTTTTGTGCATGGCCCCACTCTGTGTACCTGGTGCGGGGGTGGGTGCAGAGGCCTGGCTGCTAGCAGTGGCAGAAGGGAGCACAGGGCATGGGGACCCAGCAGCTGGAAACACTGAGTGTCCAGGGCCAGGTACTGCTGGAGCGCTGTGTGTGTGCAATTAGCGAGTGAACTTGAAGTTGGACGAGCTGGCGAGCAAAGAGGAGAGACCCTTTCAGTCATGTGGATGGCATGTGGCTGCAGCACGGGTACACAGGGTTATATGTTGTTATTATTATTAATACCGCTACGACTATTTTACTTAATTTATTTCAATTATTAAACTGTTCTTATCTCAACGCACGAGTCTTCTCACTTTTAACCTTCCACACCTCTCCCCATCCCACTGGGACAGGGGAGTGAGCGAGCGTCTGTGTGGTGCTAAGTTGCTGCCCAGGGTTAAACCACCACACCCTGTGAGCTGCTCCCTTAGAGCCTGCAGTCACCTGCATGTATCTGGGGCCACCTCCTGAAGCCCAAATGTCACCAGGTGTTTGTGCCTGAACAGCTCCCTCCTGGCCTCCATCTCCATTATTGCCGTGTGAGCACAGACAAGGAGCTCCCATGCAGGTGCCCATGTTGTGCCCACCTGAAGTGAGGCAAGAGGAATCCCCCTCCTGTGGGTTTCTGGCAGACATTCTTGCCCCTGGACTAAACACCCGGAACAGGACCTGAATTCCTTCCCTCAGCAGGGGTACAGGAGACCCCTTCCTGTTACAGTCTCTGTTGTCCTGCCTAAAGATGGGTTGAGAAAAGGTGATTCTTGGACCTAACTCTTTCTCTGGTAAGAGAAACGCACTGGTGGAACTGTCTCTCCAGCTGCGGGAGGGACCATGAGTGATGGCTTCAGGCAGTTTCACAGCAGGTTCCCCTGCAGCCCCAGGGACAACACAAGGGAGCCCAGAGGGGCAGAGCAAGGGCTGCCTTGGGCTGGTGCTGTGCTGCTGAGCTGGGCCGGGCTCCTGGGACGCAGGCAGCTCCTGGCAAGCGGGCAGCGCTGCAGAGAGACAGCTCTGCCCAGGAGCAGCTCCTGTGCCAAGCGCAGCAGGGCTGAGGGCAGTGCCTGCAGGCAGGGAGGGGAGAGGAGGGAGGCAGGGAGAGGTTAAAGGCAGTGTGGGGTGGGAGGGTGCTGAGACCTCACTGCGGGAGAGACCTTCACAGCCCTTGACATGGTAAGACTCTGGTTGCAAGGCAATGCAGGTGCAGTTCCTGGAGGCATCTTCTAAAGCTGGCACATGCCACAGATTACAAGATCTGTAAGTACAACTCTCAGTTCTTCTCTATTGTAGAGGAGGAGGGCATACACCAGAGCAGGGCTGCCCTGCTGCACTGTCCGAGGGACAAGGCATGACAGCTGCCTTCTCCAAGGGATGGCTGCCGGGGTGTGAAGGTGGGTGTGCAGCCAGGGGTGCCCAGGGCTGTCCTTGTGAGCAGGGTCCCTGCACCGCAGGGTGCTGTGTGCCGGGGCAGGGACTCTGCTGCCTGCCAGGGTCAGCTCTCAGCCTGCCCAGGGAACTCCCCACGGTTGTGCCAGGAGAAGCTGTGGGTGGAAGGAGGGACCCCAGCAAGGCAGGGTCCTTCTGCTGGTGAGAGGGTGCTGCATGGGTCAGGGCTGCTCAGAGCTTCAGCCTCATCTCCAGAATGTTTCCAATAGGAGGTTTCAAGGGGAACATCAAGGCAGGGACTGCTATAATGAGAAGGAACTCTCCTCTGTTTTCAATTCCCTTCTCTTGGGGAACAGCAGGCGAGAAATGATAAAGGAGTTCTTAATTTTGACAAGACACTGAGACGGCTGAACTGGAATTTTGAGTGATCAATAGGTCTTCCAGGAGTCTCCTAATGTATTTTCAGCCACTCCTCTGCATAGGGATACTAGCAGGATCACCTTGGCTGGACCCACCTGCCTTAGCCTGACCTGTCCTTCTTTCTACCTGCAAACAGGACCATGCGCCCAGCCAGCACCCTGCACACAGGGGGGTTTCTGGAGGGCTGAGGTGAGTGCACAGATATTGCGATGGGGTCTGTGAGTGCTCACAGGGAACGACATGGCAGAGGGAAACACCTCCCAGGATGAAAATCTCCAGGAAGCAGGGATAGGATCAGGGAATGAGAGGAAACGATAACCAGAAATGTGGGAGGGAGAATTCAGAAAACTTCATCTCATCCGCTCCAATGCAGAGCCCTTCCCCTGAGCAAGCCCCCTTGCCTGGTGGTTTTTCAGGGTAACATGGGAGTGGGATCACCCTACATCTCAGAAAGTTTCAAGATCAGGGCTCCTGGAACTAGACAGAGGGACAGACAAGCTTCCTTCACTCTTGCAGGAAATCTCAGACAATCCTGCCTCTCAGAACTCACTCTGTTCTCCCTGAGTGCAGCAGAAATGCTGACAGTTTCTGATACCCAAGAACTCTCCCTGGGGTGAGAGGGGAGGTGGAGCTGTAAAAAACCTAAACCTCTCAAAGTGCCTTCTGCCATCCTGGTTCCTTAGCGCTGGGAGTGCAGATGCTGACAAGTCCTTCTGCATTACGAGCAGTCCCATCTGATAAAGTCAAACACCTGGACTGGTTCCTGCTCCCACCGTTCCTACGAAGCCACTGCTGCAGAGCAGGGCTGACTCCTTGGCAGTCAGCTGGCAGAGGCCCTGCTCCTCAGAACACACTCATCCAGCAAAAACCAGAGCTCCAGCCATGGAGAGGAAGAAAGGTCTCCTAGAAAAGTAAAAGTGTGTGTGTGTCTAGCAGCAGAGTGCCTAGGACAAATGGCTTTGAGTTTGCTCAGAGAAGCAGCCCCTAATTTGGCTTTTTTTTTCTTTTTGACAGTGCTCCGTTCTTACAGGAACCAAATGTCTAACCACAGCTGCATCACTGAGTTCCTCCTCCTGGCATTTGCAGACACACGGGAGCTGCAGCTCCTGCACTTCTGGCTCTTCCTGGGCATCTACCTGGCTACCCTCCTGGCCAACGGCCTCATCATCACCGCCATAGCCTGCGACCACCGCCTCCACACCCCCATGTACTTCTTCCTCCTCAACCTCTCCCTCCTCGACCTGGGATCCATCTCCACCACTGTCCCCAAAGCCATGGCCAATTCCCTGTGGGACTCCAGGGCCATCTCCTACTTGGGATGTGTTGCCCAACTCTTTCTGTCTGTCTTTTTCATTTCAGCAGAGCATTGTCTTCTCACTGTCATGGCCTACGACCGCTACGTTGCCATCTGCAAACCCCTGCACTATGGGACTCTGCTGGGCAGCAGAGCTTGTGTCCACATGGCAGCAGCTGCCTGGGGCAGTGTCTTTCTCTATGCTTTGCTGCACACGACTAATACTTTTTCATCACCCCTCTGCCATGGCAATGCCTTGGACCAGTTCTTCTGTGAAATCCCCCACATCCTCAAGCTCTCCTGCTCAAATGCCTACCTCAGGGAAGTTGGCCTTATTGTGATTAGTGTTTTTCTTTTTTTGGGTTGTTTTGTTTTCATTGTGGTGTCGTATGTGCAGATCTTCAGGGCTGTGCTGAGGATCCCCTCTGAGCAGGGACGCCACAAAGCCTTCTCCACGTGCCTCCCTCACCTGGCCGTGGTCTCCCTGTTTTTGATCACTGCCATCTTTGCCTACCTGAAGCCCCCCTCCATCTCCTCCCCATCCCTGGACCTGGTGCTGGCAGTTCTGTACTCGGTGGTGCCTCCAGCAGTGAACCCCCTCATCTACAGCATGAGGAACCAGGAGCTCAAGGATGCTGTAGGGAAACTGATAACTGGATGTTTTTAAGAAGCTATAAACTTCTCCTGCAGGGCATTTTAATGTAAATCATTACAGGCACAGCCTGTCACCTGTATTTTTTGTTGTTGGTGGTGGTTTTTTCCTTGTCATAATGTTGTCATCCCCTTTGTAAATCACTGTCTGCTTTTATTTTCTGAGTGTTTGTGTAAATGAGAAGCCCTGCTCTGTCTGTGTGTTTAAATGCAGTAGAGCACACTTCAGTCACTCTTTTTGTCTTCTGTTCCTTCCTCCAAGGCCTTTAAACACAATAAAGTACACTTCAGTGAATTTTCTTGTCCTGGGATCCTTCCTCCAAGGCCTTTTTGGACCTGCAGGGACAGTTCCTTTGTGCACGGGTGGAGGAGAAAGGAGTACCGGCATGGCAGCACTGCCAGGGAGCACCAGCCCTTGCTCTTCCAGGACTCTTCTCTTTCCCCTTCTACACTCTCGTTCTGATCCCTTGCATTGCTGTAAGGCCTGAGTGCTCTGGCAGCTTGGTCACAGGCGTGCTGTGTGGTAGTGCTGTGACCGCAGGCAGGGACAGGCCATGGGCACTTCGGTGACAGAGCTGGCCTCCATACCAGCATTTCCATAAAGAAAGGTGATGTCCTCAGGGCAGTGCCTGAAGCCTTAGCTCTGCTTTCAGAGTTGCTCTCAAGGAGACACTCAAGCGAGTGCTGTGTTGAGGGAAACATCAGTGAAGAGCTCAAGTGTGTGAGTGTGCAGGACACAGCAGTGCCCCTTGCACAGCCAGGGATCACCTTGAAGGACCAGCAGAGCAGGGTCTGCTCTGTGTCCTTGTTTGCTGGACACCGCGGGCAAGGTGCCCCAGGGCAATGGTCACAGAGCAGCCCCTTGCAACCACCCTTCCCAGCACTGGCCTCTCACTCCACCTCGGACACGTTGTTTGTCCAGAGGAGACTTAAGCATGCCCATGGTGTGCGTGTGGGGAGATGAACCCGAGTGAGCACAAATGCCATCAGCTATTGCCAGAGGTGCCATGAAGGCCAGTGGGACAGGCAGTGCCTCCAGGTCACTGCACCTGGAGAGTAATGTCCCCAGGGAAACCACCTGAATGCAGCACTGGGATGTGCTCCCTTGACCCGAGGTGCCTGTGTCCATTCCCCCTGCCGTGGGGCATCTCAGATGGGTGCAGAGCAGGGCGACCCACCGCAGGGCTGAGGTGCCTCCCAGCCTCTGGCAGTGGCAGCAGGAGGCCAGAGGGTCATGATGCCTGCTGCAGTGCAGGGCCTGCGCGTGTGCAAGGGCAGGACTCGTGCCTCTGCACAGCCCTGTGTGTGTGAGGAGTGCAGGAGGCCAGCTCCGATGGGGACACCTCAGGGGGCCCTGAAAGGGAAAGACATGGCAGAGGGAAACACCTCCCAGGTCTCTTTATAGCCACATTGGTGATACCTGGAGTGAAGCACTGGATGATGCAGTGGGTGGGAAATTGGCTGGTGCCTCAAGCCCCACTGTCACCAGTGGTAGAGTCCTCCTGGTGGCCACTTCCTAGTGGCATCCCTCCGTGCAAGCGTTTGCGCCAACACTCTTGAGTGTCTTTATTAACTCCCTGCATCATGTGATGCAGCCTTTTCAGCTCCTTTGTGGATGATGCCAAACTGGGCAGAGTCCTTGAGAGATCTCATCTGCTTAAGCCTGCCTAGAGCAGCACAGCTGGACAAGGTGATGTTCAGGGGTCTTTTCCAGCCTGAGTTATTCTATGATTCAATGAATCTTTTCCTTGGAGAGATTTCTGAAGATAGTCGAGAAAGTCAGAAGTAGAGATATAAAATGCACCAACAGAAATACAGCAGTTCCTCTGAGGAACGTTTCTCCACACAAACCATGGTAGGCAATGTATTAGATCGATTTGATGAAACAAGCTTACTGTTGTCTGCTCACGTAGTCGGCCACAAGGAGGGTGATGGCTGGGTACAGTACCATGTGGTCACTTGTGTCTCAGAAGCTCCTAATCCAGCCAATGGCTGTGAAGGGGGCTGTGAGGTCACTTCTGCCTCTGCAGGTGACAGGCCAACAGCAGGACTGTGTCTAGGAAAGGGACTTCATTCTGAAACAGCTGATAGGTCAGCCCTTGACTCATGGCTGGGATGTGTGCTTTGAAGCGCACATCTGCCAGCGTCTCTGACAGGCCAGCAGAAGGCACCTGGTTGGCACATTGACTGGGAGATGCCTTCTGCCCAAGGACCGAGGCTCACTGCAGGAAGGGGGCTTCTCTTTTGGTTGTCATGTCTCTTCTGCCTGAGAACATGATGGGACAGCAGCAGGCACGCAGCTTGGTCATGTCTATCCGAGAAGCTGAAAGGGCAGCAGGCTTGGAAGATGGTGGTGAGGTTCCTTCTGTGTGGTGAGGTGAAAGGCCACAAGAAGGCTGATGGGTTGAGATGCCTGCTTGAAGGGTTGTTTCCCAGATGATGGAGCTTTTTTTGCACGTAGGAAACAGCAGGAGAGGGAAACACTGCCACACAGTGACCCTGGGAAGGTGGAGATTAGGAGGAAGAAATGTCACTCAGAGGGTAGTGCTGAGGGACATGAAGTCCTCCAGAAGGAGTATGAAATCAGTCCCTCTCTGTGTTTCAAGGAACAGAGTGTGAGGGTGGACAGACGTCAGTGAATGCATGGAAATGCCAGGGTGAGAGCAAGGTGGGGAAGCGAGGTGGGTGCCTACATCCTGCAGGGAAAAAGAAGCAGCTGTGGCACAGCGCAGGACAACCTGTGTCAGAGATGGCAAAGAGCGCTGGCAAGGCTGGAAGTCACCAAGAGGACCCAAGCCCTTGTGCCCCTGGGTATGGCAATCATCTCTGCCACCGAGGCCCATGAGCAGACATGTTGTGCTAAGGCACTGGGGGGGCCTCATGGCCTCCTTGCACACCCCCAGGAAGGCTGGGAGCTGTCACACCCTTGGCCTTCACTCAGCATCACACCCCCCACAGCCCAGTGCCCCAGGAAGGGCCCTGAGCAAGGTGTGAAGGACAGGATCTGCCTTCCATGGGGCTGGGGGTCAGGCCTTGGCCTTTCTGCTTCATCAAACAAAGCCAGGGGTTTCTCAGCAGCTGAGCTGCCTGCACATTACCTTTGCCTCCCTGCAATCACAACCTCCAGTTCTCTGCTCTAACGAGTCCCTTGGGAGGCTTTGTCAGTCATGGCCCTCAGTGGGACTCAATGCTTCAAGGTACTTTGGGTTTTGCTTTTGACGTTGAGCCTTGGAGAGGTTTGTGCAATCTTCTCTCAGTACCTGAGGTTCAAGGACTCAGCACCAAATACACCACAGAGCTCATTAACATCAAGCAAGCCCTAACAAGCTGTGTCTCTTCCTGTAATTGTCTTCTACTCTTGTACAGTTCATTAAAGAGGTTTCCTAGTGCACTTCTGGAAAAAAAATTCAAAGAACTTCTAATAAAAATGTATTTCTTTTTAAAGGGTGTAGTTTGTTAAGTTTCAGTTTAGAGAAGAGAGGATAGCAGCCTTCTCAGAGTGCTATTGATGCAGGGTCTCCCCTAAGGAGGTCAGGAGTGGTAGCAGAAGCTGTCCCTTGAGCTCTGACACAGCATGGACACCCTTGCTCCTCACCTCCCCAAGCCCTTCATGGCTCTCATCGCCCACCTGGCACTTGCATCCCTTGTCCTTACATCAGACTTCTCCTCTGCACTCTGCAGCTGGATGGTACAGCTCCTTTGTGCCAGCTCCCACCTGCTTTCCTTCGAGACCTGGCTGCACAAAGGCAAAGGGGGATTGCTCTCATTTTTGAGCAAGCAGAATAAGATAAGACTCAGCATTACAATCAAACACCCTCCTCAACTGTCTGCCAAGTACAAGCTGCCACCAATGAGGTTCACCTTCCACAAGGCATAATCATGCCAGAAACATTTGAGACAGAAGGGAAATGGTAAAACAAAGATAACTAAAGATTTGGCTAAAGTCAGAATTAGCCAGACAACTGAAAGATAGGCAAGCTTTTAACTCCCTGAAGCTCAAATCAGCTACAGGATAGTTGAGACATGTCTGAATGATCAAAGAGTAAGAGGAAGGGAAATCTTGACAGCAACAGCACATGTTTCTGTACAGATAGGCTGCTGGCAAGGGGACTTCAGACATGGTCAATTTAGTTTGGACAGGTGGAAATACGTGAAAGATGAGGGAGATGAAATGCACAGCCCAGTAGAGAGAGGACTGACAATGCAAATGCAGAGGAAGGTCAATAGTTCTCCTCTTGCTCTTCATGGGCACCCTGAAAGCTGCTCATTTTGATCTCAGGGGAAAACACTGATGTTTTATTAAAAGTATTCAATTGTTTTAGCTGATGATGTCATGCTCATCGATGTTAAAGATGTTTAAAAATTCCTGAGGTTTTCAGGCAGCGCTCCACTGTCTGAGCGCAAGCATGCAGGGCTATGTGGAGAGGAGCCAGTGTCTCTGCAGCCCATGCCTGGGACTGGCAGCTGTCACACAGGACCTGCTGGAGACGAGAGCCCCTCGCAAGCTGCAGCTGGAGCCTGGGCAGAGGGTCCCGGGGCACCTACACCAGCATCATGTGCCCATGTCCCTGTGACTGCCTCCCACCCCAATTGTACCATCAGTTCCTTTTGCAAACAAAGGCAGTACACAAAATCCCCCCGAGATCAGTATATTAAAACAAGACAAAACAAAGCATTGAGGATAACAACATCAACAGTGTTTGAAGCATAAAGTGTTAATAAGACATTTCCTTCCCTCTGTATCTTTCATTCTATTTCTTTGATTCATTTTTTAAAAAAGATCACATTATTTCCATCCTCCTAAAGCCTAGAGCATTAAGAAAGGTAATTTTTGTGTCTTGCACAGAGCCCAGGGCCCCAAAGAACCTCCCAGCCCTGCACTGTCCTTGCACCCTCTAACTCTTGGCACAGAGCGAGTCATGCTCGGATATGTTGACCACTCTTGCCTGATGCAGAAAAGCAGGGTACAAAGCTTCAGTGAAATGCTCTCTTTTTGGATGGCCAAATGTGACCTTTTCTCATCAAATCTGTGCTGTCTTTCTATGTAAGTACGTGGAAAAATATGTGTTTATTTGTAGGTCAATGTACTTCTGTGGCTTTGTCGCTCTGTCCCCTGCCCCGCGGGGCACGGGGAGCAGGGTTCCCTCAGCTGCCTGCCTTGTGCTCACAACACACTCAGAGAAGCCCCTCTGGGTGCCCTCCCTATGCATGGCCATTTCCAGCCAGCGCTGAGCTTGGCCTTTGCTGGCTCCATCCCTGCACCCACAGGCCAGGGGTCCATCTGCCTCCTGGGCAGCCTCTTCCCCCTCCAGCCTCCTGGACCTTCCTTCTGCAGGGTCACCTCCTAAGTCGCGGGGGTCCCTCTTCATCAGTAGTCCTGGTTAACAGGGGAGGTCCCTGATGACTGGAGGCTTGCCAATGTGACGCCCATGTACAAGAAGGGTGGGAAGGAGGACCCAGGGAACTACAGGCCTGTCACCCTGACCTCAGTGCCGGGAAAGATTATGGAGCGGTTCATCTTGAGTGAACTCAACAGGCAAGTGCAGGTCAACCAGGGGATCAGGCCCAGCCAGCACAGGTTTATGAAAAGCAGGTCCTGCTTGACCAACCTGATCTCATTTTATGACCTGGTGACCCACCTGGTGGATGAAGGAAAGGCTGTGGATGTCATTTACCTGGACTTTAGCAAAGCCTTTGACACAGTCTCCCACAATATTCTCCTTGGGAAGCTGGCAGCTCATGGCTTGGACGGGCGTAGTCTTCGCTGGGTAAAAAACTGGTTGGGTGGCCGAGCCCAGAGAGTAGCGCTGAATGGAGTTACGTCCAGCTGGCAGCCGGTCACGAGTGGTGTTCCTCAGGACTCTGTTTTGGGGCCAGCCTTGTTTAATATCTTTATCGATGATCTGGATGAGGGGATTGAGTGCACCCTCAGTAAGTTTGCAGATGACACCAAACTGGGTGGGAGTGTCGATCTGCTGGAGGGTAGGATGGCCCTGCAGAGGGACCTGGACAGGCTGGACTGCTGGGCCGAGGCGAACTGTATGGGGTTTAACAAGGCCAAGTGCCAGGTCCTGCGCTTTGGTCACAACAACCCCATGCAGCGCTCCAGGCTTGGGGAAGAGTGGCTGGAAAGCTGCCTGGCCGAAAAGGACCTGGGGGTGTTGGTAGACAGCTGGCTGAACATGAGCCAGCAGTGTGCCCAGGTGGCCAAGAAGGCCAACAGCATCCTGGCTTGTGTCAGGAATAGTGTGGCCAGCAGGAGCAGGGAGGTGATTGTGCCCCTGTACTCGGCACTGGTGAGGCTGCACCTGGAATCCTGTGTCCAGTTTTGGGCCCCTCAATCCAAGAAAGACATTGAGGTGCTGGAGCATGTTCAGAGAAGGGCAAGGAAGCTGGTGAAGGGTCTGGAGCACAGGCCTTCTGAGGAGCGGCTGAGGGAACTGGGGTTGTTTAGTCTGGAGAAGAGGAGGCTGAGGGGAGACCTTATCGCTCTCTACAACTGCCTGACAGGAGGTTGTAGTGAGGTGGGTGTTGGTCTCTTCTCCATGTAGTGAGCGATAGGATGAGAGGAAATGGGCTCAAGCTGCGCCAGGGGAGGTTTAGGCTGGAAATTAGGAAAAATTTCTTCATGGAAAGGGTAGTCAAGCATTGGAACAGGCTGCCCAGAGAGGTGGTGGAGTCACCATCCCTGGAAGTGTTCAAAAAACGGGTAGATGTGGCACTTCGGGACATGGTTTAGTCTAGTCTACCCTTGATTGGCTTAGAGTAGACTTGGTAGTGTAGGTTCATGGTTGGACTGGATGATCTTAAAGGTCTTTTCCAACCTAAATGATTCTATGATTCTATGATTCATCGACACTGACCTCTTGCCAGGCCCTGCTCGACTCCCTGCACATCCGACTGCCTTCTTCGTGGGCTTTGAGGGCATTGTCCCTGAAGATCCAGGAGGGACTCACAGCTCCTGTGTCCTCCAGGACAGGCCAAGCACATCCTCAGCTAACTGCAATCAGCTCTCCTGCACTCCGCCACTGTCATTCTGCTACTTGTCCTCCTTCTCCACCACCTCATGCTCACTGCAGCCATGGCTGCCCTCATCCTTCACATCCCCAGACAGATCCAGCTGTCAGTAACTGAGAGCAGCCCTGGTGAGCTCATCGAGTGTCTGTGTCAAAATGTTGTCTTCCACACCCTCCAGGAATCTGCTGGCTTGCTTGTGCCCAGCCCTGCTGCCCTCCCAGCAGACTGTGCAGTGGCTGAAGCTGCCATGTCCCTGAGGAGCTGGGACCATGAGGCTTCCTCCAAGGCAAAGCTCTGTGCACGCCAGCCTCCCCTTTGCACAGAGCTCACCTCCACCTCCTCACGTGCCCACCTGCCTTCCTGAGGAGCCCTTGGCGTCCATGGCTGCCCTGCCACCACTCGAGCTGTGCCAGCAGGGCTCTGCAGTGCCCATGGGGGAGCACGTTGGTGCCTGCCCAGCAGAAAGGAGAGCGCTGAGGAAGGGAGAGGAGAGGCAGGGAAAGGGGAAGGGTTGTGGGAGGTTGGCTGGGAGGTTCCTGCTGTTGCCAAAGAGGACGATGCAAGGAGAGGCCTGGTAGCTGGGAGGTGGATTTTGAAGTCCCTTCTTTGGAAACAACCCAATTGGGCTGGTGCTGAGGCAGGCTCCAAACTGTCAAATTTGGGTACAAATGGAGAAAAGCTGAGACTGTTGAGGAAAAAGTAATATCTGATGGGGGCAAAGAGTTGGGGAGGATAGCGGGGCAGAGAAAGGGAGGGATGGAGGTGCAAGGTGGAAGCAGCAGCCCGTGGAAGAGGGGTCAGGAGGGGGATTGAAGGGGCCAGGTGCCCATGGGGAGGGGCTGGGCAGTGCTGGCATGGCCAAACCCTGTGCCTGATCACTGTGCTCTGTCCTGCTTATGGTACTGGTTTCAGCTGGGGTAGAGATATCTTCATAGCAGTTTGTATGGTGCTGTGTTGTAGATTTGTGCTGAGAACAGTGTTGATAACAGGGATGTTTTTGTTATTGCTGAGCAGTGCTTACACAGCGCCAAGGCCTTTTCTGCTTCTCACACTGCCCCGCCAGCGAGTAGGCTGGGGGTGCACACGAAGTTGGGAGGGGACAGCTGACAGCTGACCCCAAGTGACCAAAGGGATATAGCAGACCACAGGACATCGTGCTCAGCAACAGAAGCTGGGGGAAGAAGGAGGAAGTGGGGGTGTTTGGAGGGATGGCATTTGTCTTCCCAAGTAACCGTTATGAGTGATGAAGCCCTGCTTTCCTTTAAATGTCTAAATACCTGCCTGCTGGTGGGAGGCAGTGAATGAATTCCTCATTTTGCTTTGTTTGTGTGCACAGCTTTTGCTTTACCTATTAAACCAGCTGTGTCTCAACCCATGAATTGTCTCACTTTTTTACCTTTCCTGGCTTCACTCGTGTATGTGTTTGTGTATTTGGGCGTACCTGCTTTGATGGTCAAGTGGGGCTAGCGAGGAGGAGGAGGAGGCCACCAGGATCTAGAGAGACCCAGGCTTGGAACTACCAAGTGGGTGATATCTCTGAGTGGGGGCAGACCCAAAGGCCAGGCCCCCAGTGGAGGGACCATGGGGCTGTGTGAGCCCGCGGGTAAGTTCTGCCGGGAACGTACAGAGCACTCATGCAACCTTCCCAGCAGATCAGCCTGAGAGGGGCACTGGGATGGGGCCACTTGTGTTGCTCATGGCTGTGTGAGTGCTGCTGTTGGAGTGGAGGCTGTAACGGTGCTGTTGGCTGTTGGTGCTGCTCTGTGTAGGGTTGGCTGTGTCCATCTGTGTTTCCTTGCAGACACCAGGATTTTGCCCCTTCCCTTTGGGTGACTCCAGCTTGGGCGATCTCTCCCTTTGTGGGGCTGCAGTCACTGCCCACCCCAGGCACAGACTCTCCCTGGAGAAGCCCCGGTCTCTCCAGGCAGCTCTGAATTCTCCTCCTGGTGCATGTCTTCTTCCCTGTCCCATGTGGGACATCCCCGGGCATGCACCTTGGAGACCTTTCACTATCTCCACCATCACCGCACACCAATGGGTGAGTCCAAATGCCAACCCTTGGTCTCTAACAGCTACCAATGTGACAATGAGCTTTTATCTCCCAATTCCAAGGAGAAAGAGGTTGTTTTGGGGTGAAATTCCTGGAGCCTGTTGTTAACATTATCTTTGAGAGAAGACCCCACCCTTCATTTAGTGCACTAGGGAGATCCCATTTTATTACAGAGATGCTAGGAGAGCGTTAGCTCTATCCCAGAAACACACACTTTTCTATCAGATCCAGGTGAGACAGAGCAGGTCCATTCCTCAGTCAGGAGTAAGAGAAATCAAAACAATTCTGTAGAAACTTAATGAACACTAATAACCATCCAGATAATGACCACACATGTGTTAAAACAAAAAACCGAAAGACATGCCTGCAATGGGATACATGGTGAGTCATTTGTGAACAGTGATGGAAAATTTGTCACTGTTGAAAATCATGCATGAAATCACTTTCCTAATGGCCTCCTTGAGCTCCTGGTTCCTCATGCTGTAGATGAGGGGGTTCACTGCTGGAGGCACCACCGAGTACAGAATTGCCAGCACCAGGTCCAGGGATGGGGAGGAGATGGAGGGGGGCTTCAGGTAGGCAAAGATGGCAGTGATCAAAAACAGGGAGACCACGGCCAGGTGAGGGAGGCACGTGGAGAAGGCTTTGTGGCATCCCTGCTCAGAGGGGATCCTCAGCACGGCCCTGAAGATCTGCACATAGGACACCACAATGAAAACAAAACAGATGAATGCTACCAAGACACTAAGCACAGTAAGGCCAGCTTCCCTGAGGTAGGCATTTGAGCAGGAGAGCTTGAGGATGTGGGGGATTTCACAGAAGAACTGGGCACAGCATTGCCGTGGCACAGGGGTAGGGAAAATGTATTAGTCGTGTGCAGCAAAGCATAGAGAAACCCAGTGCCCCAGGCAGCTGCTGCCATGTGGACACAAGCTCTGCTGCCCAGCAGGGTCCCATAGTGCAGGGGTTTGCAGATGGCAACGTAGCGGTCGTAGGCCATGATGGTTAGAAGATAGAATTCTGCTGACATGAAAAAGAGAAACAGGAAGACTTGGGCAGCACATCCCAAGTAGGAGATGGCCCTGGAGTCCCACAGGGAATTGGCCATGGCTTTGGGGACAGTGGTGGAGATGGATCCCAGGTCAAGGAGGGAGAGGTTGAGGAGGAAGAAGTACATGGGGGTGTGGAGGCGGTGGTCGCAGGCTATGGCGGTGATGATGATGTCGTTGGCCAGGAGGGCAGCCAGGTAGATGCCCAGGAAGAGCCAGAAGTGCAGGAGCTGCAGCTCCCGCGTGTCTGTGAATGCCAGGAGGAGGAACTCAGTGATGGAGCTGCTGTTGGACATCTGCTGCCTCTGGGCGTGGGGGACTGTCATAGGAGAACAAGGAAAAAAGAAAGCAACATTAGGGGAGACTTCCCTGAACAATATGAAAGCCATTTCCCATAGACCCTTCCCCTGTCACACAGACACACTTTTCCTTTTTCTAGCAGCCCTTCCTTGAGCTCTGTGCCTGGAGCCCTGGCTGGTGCTGGCCATGTGTGCCATGAGGAGCAGGGCATCTGCCCACGGGCTCTTGAGAGGTCAGCCCTGCTCTGCAGCAGTGGGCAGGGACAGGGACCAGTCCTGGTGTTCAGCTGTGTCAGATGGAACCGCTGCTAATGCAGAAGGGCCTGTCAGCATCTGCACTCCCAGGGCTGAGGAACGGGCATGGTAAAGGCAGTTTAAGAGCTCTAGGGTTTTGTACGGCTCCCCCCAGAACTCCCCTGGTGAGTATTCTTGGATGTCAGAAACCCCCAGCATTTCTGCTGCACTCAGGGAGAACAGAGCAAGTCCTAAGAGGCAGAAGGATTGCCTGTGGCTCAGTGCAGCTGGTCTCTCCCTACCCCTTGGTGTTAGCTGCCCTGTTCTTGCTCATTTGTAGGGTAATCACACTCCCATGTTACCCTGAAAAGCCACCAGGCACTGCTGAGAGCAGAGGGATCTACCACAGACCACTAAATGTCTCAACCTTTCTCAAGGTCTCAGCACCCCACTTCCAGCCAAGGACACGCATGGCTCATTCCACAACCCAACATCATTTTCGCTCTTGTAGCATCTCTGCATTGCTCCTGAGTCTTTCAGATAACACAAGGATGCTATAGGAGAGATTTACATCCTGGAGGGGTGCTCAGTCTGGAAAAAAAACTCAGGGAGATAGCCAAGTGTCTTAGTGATGGCATTTGAGTAAGGGAGATTCAGCTCATTGCCTCCATGCACTGACTGCATTGCCCACTGCCCCACAGCTTAGAGGAAAGCTGGGACACTTGTTCCCATGGACACATGGGCATGGGGGGACCCACAAGACCAGTGTGTGACTCTACAGCTGAAACTGCATCTCCCCAGAGAGCCTGACAGCAAGAAGGAAATAACCCCAGCACTAACAGGGACAAGTGGAGCGAGAAGGAGAACTGGAGTGCGGGTGTGGGTGAGAGAGGCCAGGGCAGAGGCAGGCGGGCCCTCAGGCCAGCGTTGCCCTTCGCCAGCTGTGCCCGCCACCTCCCAGGCACCAGCATTGCCGGGCAGCTGCTCCCAGCCCCTGTGCTCTGCAGAGGGCCCTGGGCGCGGGGCTGGAGAGCTGCAGCACGGCTCTGCTGGAGCTCTGGCTGCAGAGGAGCTGGTTCCCGCCTTGGAGCCCCCAGCCCTTGGGGCAGAGGCTTTGCTGGCTGGGAGAGGAGGCAAGGGGGCTTGCTCAGGGGAAGGGCTCTGCATGGCAGGGGATGAGACGGAGCTTTCTGAACTCTCCCTCTCACAACATTTCTCGTTTTCGTTTCCTCTCATTCCCTGATGATATCCCTGCTGCCAGGAGATTTTCCTCCTGAGAGGTGTTGTCCTGCCCCACGTCTTTTCCCTGCTCACAGACCCCATCCCAACCTCTGTGCCCTCTCCTTAGCCCTCCAGAAACCTGCCTGTGTGCATGACACTGGCTGGGCGCATCTTCCTTTTCAGACGTTCAAAAATTCAGACTAATCCTGATGTGTCCATCATAGGCGATGCTGGTGCTGTCCATAAGCAGAGGAGTGGCTGAAGGCACTTTAGGAGGCTCCTATCAGACCTACTGGTCACTCAAAGTTACAGCTCAGGAATCTCAATGACTTGTTCAAACTTTTACAGGTCCTTTTCTATTTCCCCTTCCCTCCCCCACTCTCCCTCTTCTCTCCCCTGCCATCAGAGTAGGAAACTGAAAATACATGCTCTGGAAATCTCTGGATCTTTGTAGTAAACTCTGCTTTGACCTTCCTCTTGGAACATTCCACTGGCAGTTCCTTAGTGCTGATCTGGAGCAGTGAGCAGCCCTGACGCACACAGCACCCTCTCGACAGCAGAAGGACCCTGTCCTGCCCTGCCAGAGGTTGCTCCTTCCACCCACAGCTTTTTCCTGCAGTGCTGTGGGGAGCTCCCTGGGCAGGCTGAGAGTCCCTGCCCCAGCACACAGCACCCTGGGGTGCAGGGACCCTCTTCACAAGGACAGCCCTGGGCACCCCTGGCTGCACACCCACCTTCACACCCCTGCAGCCATCCCTTGGAGAAGGCAGCCGTCATGCCCTGTCCCTCGGACAGGGCAGCAGGGAAGCCCTGCTCTGGAGCATGTTGTTGTCCTTCGCAACAGAGATAGCGTGAGAGACATCCTCACAGCTCCTGTAAATGGTGGAATGCAGCAGCTTCAGGAGATGTCTGCACCCAGTGACTTACCATGTCAAGGACTGTGAAGATCTCTCCTGCAGTGAGGTCTCAGCACCCTCCCACCCCACACTGCCTTTAACCTCTCCCTGCCTCCCTCCTCTCCCCTCCCTGCCTGCAGGCACTGCCCTCAGCCCTGCTGCGCTTGGCACAGGAGCTGCTCCTGGGCAGAGCTGTCTCTCTGCAGCGCTGCCCACTTGCCAGGAGCTGCCTGCGTCCCAGGAGCCCGGCCCAGCTCAGCAGCACAGCACCAGCCCAAGGCAGCCTTTGCTCTGCCCCTCTGGGCTCCCTTGTGTTGTCCCTGGGGCTGCAGGGGAACCTGCTGTGACACAGCCTGAAGCCATCACTCATGGTCCCTCCCGCAGCTGGGCAGAGACACTGCTTTCCACCAGTGGCATTTTGATCACCAGAGTGAGATTTAGGTCCTGTAATCACTTTTCCTTGTCTCCACCTTAGACAGGACACCCAGGCAGGGACAGGCAGGGATCTCCTTTAGCCCTGCTGAGCGAATGGATTCAGCAGAGTCAATGGAGCCATCTCATCCTGGGCCTGGAGTCCTGGGGCTGCAAGGCCTCTCAGCTCCCTTCCATGCCTGCCACAAACCCACAGGAGGGGGGATTCCTCTTGCCTCACTTCAGGTGGGCACAACATGGGCACCTGCATGGGAGCTCCTTGTCTCAGCTCCCATGGCAATAGTGGCGATGGAGGCCAGGAGGGAGCTGTTCAGGCACAAACACCTGGCGACATCTGAAGTGCCAGACCATGCCAAAAGTCTTGCTGAAGTGGAGGTAGATGACATCCCATGTTCTCCCCTCATGCACAAATGGAGTTACTTCATCGTGAAGGCAATCAGGTGGGTGAGGCAGGATTTACCCTTGCAAAGTCCATGCCAACGCTCTTCTCTCTCAGGTGCCCAGCAATGTCACCCATGAGGAGTCATCCAATGTGGGGAATCCTTTTGGCCACCTCACCCCTTGATTTGGGGAAGAAGGCTTCGTGAGACACATGGATGTGCAGGGAGACAACAGGGTGTCTGTAGCAGTCAGTGTGTTAAAGGCAGGAAGAAGCCCTGAAGCTGAAAGGGGGGAGGAAGGGTCATGCTGAAGTAAGATAGGTGGAATTTTATTTTGAGGCAGAAGAAGAAGGACGATTTGCAGTTCTGTGCTGGGATGCAGAGGGACATAGAGGATTCGAGCAAACAAAGGTTTGTGTTTGAAGGAATAGCCAGTGATGGCTAAGAGAGACACCATGAGCCTCGCCCTGGGAAAACCACCTGCCTGATCATGGTGTCTCCCCTGCCAGGTAAGGATAAGTTCCCAGTGGGAACCTCATGATATCCAAGAAGGACCAGTCCAAAGTCCAAAGTCCAAAGTCCTGCCCCTAGGGTCACCAACGCCTTGCAGAGCCCGTCTGGGCTGCAGCTCCGCGGAAAAGTCTCTCATGTTCCCACAGATGGGGGCTTGGATAAACAGCCTCATAAATGGAAACCATTCTGTTTGGGCCACTTAGTCCAACCCTTAAAATTAGGCCGGAGGAATCCCATTGCTGGCAAAGATCACACATAAACTGAAGGCAGTCCCCTGCAGCTGCCCAGCTTTGGCCGTGGCATGGGGAGCACCCTCTGGGCCCGGCTGTAGAAGAACTGCAATGACACGGCCGTGCCCTTGGAGTCTCGCTGTATTGGTTGGGGTCTGGCCCTTGGAGGGCCATGCTGTTATGCCGCTGTATACCCCATAAAGATCTGGCCAGCTCAAAAAAAGGCATGCAAGGAGGGAAGTGCTAAATGCTGCCTTCGATCCTTCAATGTTTTGCACTAGGAGGTGCCTTTAATTGTGGTGCAGCAAGCTGTGCAGATCCCACCTGTGGAAGGGTTATCCCATGTTGCTCCTGTGAGCTCTTCCAATGTTTTCTTACAAGGAAAACAATTCTAGTCATATCTACAGGTCCCCAAAGAGGATGTTCACATTGGACATTTTTGCTGCAGTTTTTGATAAAGGTAAGGGCATGTAGATGGCCTAATTGCCAGTAGCAGGTTGGAGCTTCCTTCAGACTTCTCTGTTACAAACAAGTTTATCCTGCAAGCCAGGGATATGCTCAGCACAAGACGGCCTGAAGGCCAAGCTGTACGTGGAGCACAGCACTGCCCAGCACAGCGCAGGCCTGGGTCTCCTCAGCTTTACTGTTATGTGGATCTCTAACTCCTCCATGTACAAAGGTGTTCTGGTCAGGGTCACTACAACACCTGAGGAAGGCTAGGAAGAGGATGAGGTCTCCCTTAGACAGCCTGAGAAAGGCACACAGTTTTAGGCCCTGATAGTCACTGGGGACTTTGTAGGTGATGGAACTCTGCTAGAAGGCCATGGATGAAAGGAAGGTAGAAGGTGATCCCTGACCTGACATGGGGGAACACTCTTCTGGGTTTGTTTTTCACGAGAAGACAAGGCAGGACTGGTGGAAGATGTGGAGGGCAGCTTTGGATGCAGTGTGAGGGAGGTAGTAGGGTAGAAAACCCTGCGGGAAGTGAGCAAGACAGATTATAGCAGTGCTGAGTGGAGAGGAAGGATGACCTCCACCCACCTGCTGGCAGCGCTCTTCCTAATGCAGCCCAGGATGCCGTTGTCCACCTTTGCTGCAAAGGTGCAAAGCCAGGAGAAGAGAAGGCTTTGGGGAAACCTGATAACAGCCTTCCCACGTCTTCTTGGATATCAGCAAGGAAATGGAGCCCGGCTCTTCCCTGTTGTGGATGATGGGAGGAGGAGGGCTAATGGGCATCTTTCATATTTCTTTTTCTGCAGAGGTTTCAAGTCTTTCCTAAAATGTACATTCACAGTGGATTCAGTTATGCACACAGTGGTTGCCACTGTCCTGGGGCAGCTGAAGAACCCGTGTGTCCCAGGAGATATGGTAGCTCTTCTGGAGCACGAGCTGCTGTGCAGGCTCAGTACCTCATGGGTGGTGGAGGGCATCAGCTGCCTCCAGCACTGCTGGGGTGGCTGAGCAGGGACCTCTCCAGCACAGCAGCACATTGTGTCCCCTTGGATGCTGGCTGTGAGGTCACTTCTGAGTGGGCAGCAGTGGGGAGACAGATACTTGGAGGTTTTCAAAGCCATTACAATACAGCCCCCAACAAGATGAAAGATTTGGGGAGGTCAGGGGAAGCTGGGACAAGGGAGATGGGAGATTTGGGGGAGGGAAGAGGGGCTTGGCCAAAAGAAAGAAAAGGAAAGACAGGCTGGACCGATGGGCTGAGGCGACCTGTATGAGGTTTAACAAGGCCAAGTGTCAGGTCCTGCACTTCGGGCACAACAACCGCATGCAACGCTACAGGCTTGGGGAAGAGTGGCTGGAAAGCTGCCTGGCTGAAAAGGACCTGGGGGTGTTGGTAGATAGCGGCTGAACATGAGCCAGCAGTGTGCCCAGGTGGCCAAGAAGGCCAACAGCATCCTGGCTTGCATCAGGAATAGTGTGGCCAGCAGGAGCAGGGAGGTGATTGTGCCCCTGTACTCGGCGCTGGTGAGGCCGCACCTGGAATCCTGTGTCCAGTTTTGGGCCCCTCCCTAGAAGAAAGACATTGAGGTACTGGAGCATGTCCAGGGAAGGGCAAGGAAGCTGGTGAAGGGTCTGGAGCACAGGGCTGATGGGGAGCAGCTGAAGGAGCTGGGGTTGTTTAGCCTGGAGAAGAGGAGGGTGAAGGGAGACCTTATCGCTCTCTACAACTCCCTGAGAGGAGGTTGTAGTGAGGTGGGTGTTGGTCTCTTCTCCCATGTAGTTAGTGATAGGACAAGAGGAAATGGGCTCAAGCTGCACCAGGGGAGGTTTAGGTTGGAAATTAGGAAAAATTTCTTCACAGAAAGGGTAGTCAAGCATTGGAACAGGCTGCCCAGAGAGGTGGTGGAGTCACCATCCCTGGAAGTGTTCAAAAAACGGGTAGATGTGGCACTTCGGGACATGGTTTAGTCTAGTCTACCCTTGATTGGCTTAGAGTAGACTTGGTAGTGTAGGTTCATGGTTGGACTGGATGATCTTAAAGGTCTTTTCCAACCTAAATGATTCTATGATTCTATGATTCATCGACACTGACCTCTTGCCAGGCCCTGCTCGACTCCCTGCACATCCGACTGCCTTCTTCGTGGGCTTTGAGGGCATTGTCCCTGAAGATCCAGGAGGGACTCACAGCTCCTGTGTCCTCCAGGACAGGCCAAGCACATCCTCAGCTAACTGCAATCAGCTCTCCTGCACTCCGCCACTGTCATTCTGCTACTTGTCCTCCTTCTCCACCACCTCATGCTCACTGCAGCCATGGCTGCCCTCATCCTTCACATCCCCAGACAGATCCAGCTGTCAGTAACTGAGAGCAGCCCTGGTGAGCTCATCGAGTGTCTGTGTCAAAATGTTGTCTTCCACACCCTCCAGGAATCTGCTGGCTTGCTTGTGCCCAGCCCTGCTGCCCTCCCAGCAGACTGTGCAGTGGCTGAAGCTGCCATGTCCCTGAGGAGCTGGGACCATGAGGCTTCCTCCAAGGCAAAGCTCTGTGCACGCCAGCCTCCCCTTTGCACAGAGCTCACCTCCACCTCCTCACGTGCCCACCTGCCTTCCTGAGGAGCCCTTGGCGTCCATGGCTGCCCTGCCACCACTCGAGCTGTGCCAGCAGGGCTCTGCAGTGCCCATGGGGGAGCACGTTGGTGCCTGCCCAGCAGAAAGGAGAGCGCTGAGGAAGGGAGAGGAGAGGCAGGGAAAGGGGAAGGGTTGTGGGAGGTTGGCTGGGAGGTTCCTGCTGTTGCCAAAGAGGACGATGCAAGGAGAGGCCTGGTAGCTGGGAGGTGGATTTTGAAGTCCCTTCTTTGGAAACAACCCAATTGGGCTGGTGCTGAGGCAGGCTCCAAACTGTCAAATTTGGGTACAAATGGAGAAAAGCTGAGACTGTTGAGGAAAAAGTAATATCTGATGGGGGCAAAGAGTTGGGGAGGATAGCGGGGCAGAGAAAGGGAGGGATGGAGGTGCAAGGTGGAAGCAGCAGCCCGTGGAAGAGGGGTCAGGAGGGGGATTGAAGGGGCCAGGTGCCCATGGGGAGGGGCTGGGCAGTGCTGGCATGGCCAAACCCTGTGCCTGATCACTGTGCTCTGTCCTGCTTATGGTACTGGTTTCAGCTGGGGTAGAGATATCTTCATAGCAGTTTGTATGGTGCTGTGTTGTAGATTTGTGCTGAGAACAGTGTTGATAACAGGGATGTTTTTGTTATTGCTGAGCAGTGCTTACACAGCGCCAAGGCCTTTTCTGCTTCTCACACTGCCCCGCCAGCGAGTAGGCTGGGGGTGCACACGAAGTTGGGAGGGGACAGCTGACAGCTGACCCCAAGTGACCAAAGGGATATAGCAGACCACAGGACATCGTGCTCAGCAACAGAAGCTGGGGGAAGAAGGAGGAAGTGGGGGTGTTTGGAGGGATGGCATTTGTCTTCCCAAGTAACCGTTATGAGTGATGAAGCCCTGCTTTCCTTTAAATGTCTAAATACCTGCCTGCTGGTGGGAGGCAGTGAATGAATTCCTCATTTTGCTTTGTTTGTGTGCACAGCTTTTGCTTTACCTATTAAACCAGCTGTGTCTCAACCCATGAATTGTCTCACTTTTTTACCTTTCCTGGCTTCACTCGTGTATGTGTTTGTGTATTTGGGCGTACCTGCTTTGATGGTCAAGTGGGGCTAGCGAGGAGGAGGAGGAGGCCACCAGGATCTAGAGAGACCCAGGCTTGGAACTACCAAGTGGGTGATATCTCTGAGTGGGGGCAGACCCAAAGGCCAGGCCCCCAGTGGAGGGACCATGGGGCTGTGTGAGCCCGCGGGTAAGTTCTGCCGGGAACGTACAGAGCACTCATGCAACCTTCCCAGCAGATCAGCCTGAGAGGGGCACTGGGATGGGGCCACTTGTGTTGCTCATGGCTGTGTGAGTGCTGCTGTTGGAGTGGAGGCTGTAACGGTGCTGTTGGCTGTTGGTGCTGCTCTGTGTAGGGTTGGCTGTGTCCATCTGTGTTTCCTTGCAGACACCAGGATTTTGCCCCTTCCCTTTGGGTGACTCCAGCTTGGGCGATCTCTCCCTTTGTGGGGCTGCAGTCACTGCCCACCCCAGGCACAGACTCTCCCTGGAGAAGCCCCGGTCTCTCCAGGCAGCTCTGAATTCTCCTCCTGGTGCATGTCTTCTTCCCTGTCCCATGTGGGACATCCCCGGGCATGCACCTTGGAGGCCTTTCACTATCTCCACCATCACCGCACACCAATGGGTGAGTCCAAATGCCAACCCTTGGTCTCTAACAGCTACCAATGTGACAATGAGCTTTTATCTCCCAATTCCAAGGAGAAAGAGGTTGTTTTGGGGTGAAATTCCTGGAGCCTGTTGTTAACATTATCTTTGAGAGAAGACCCCACCCTTCATTTAGTGCACTAGGGAGATCCCATTTTATTACAGAGATGCTAGGAGAGCGTTAGCTCTATCCCAGAAACACACACTTTTCTATCAGATCCAGGTGAGACAGAGCAGGTCCATTCCTCAGTCAGGAGTAAGAGAAATCAAAACAATTCTGTAGAAACTTAATGAACACTAATAACCATCCAGATAATGACCACACATGTGTTAAAACAAAAAACCGAAAGACATGCCTGCAATGGGATACATGGTGAGTCATTTGTGAACAGTGATGGAAAATTTGTCACTGTTGAAAATCATGCATGAAATCACTTTCCTAATGGCCTCCTTGAGCTCCTGGTTCCTCATGCTGTAGATGAGGGGGTTCACTGCTGGAGGCACCACCGAGTACAGAATTGCCAGCACCAGGTCCAGGGATGGGGAGGAGATGGAGGGGGGCTTCAGGTAGGCAAAGATGGCAGTGATCAAAAACAGGGAGACCACGGCCAGGTGAGGGAGGCACGTGGAGAAGGCTTTGTGGCATCCCTGCTCAGAGGGGATCCTCAGCACGGCCCTGAAGATCTGCACATAGGACACCACAATGAAAACAAAACAGATGAATGCTACCAAGACACTAAGCACAGTAAGGCCAGCTTCCCTGAGGTAGGCATTTGAGCAGGAGAGCTTGAGGATGTGGGGGATTTCACAGAAGAACTGGGCACAGCATTGCCGTGGCACAGGGGTAGGGAAAATGTATTAGTCGTGTGCAGCAAAGCATAGAGAAACCCAGTGCCCCAGGCAGCTGCTGCCATGTGGACACAAGCTCTGCTGCCCAGCAGGGTCCCATAGTGCAGGGGTTTGCAGATGGCAACGTAGCGGTCGTAGGCCATGATGGTTAGAAGATAGAATTCTGCTGACATGAAAAAGAGAAACAGGAAGACTTGGGCAGCACATCCCAAGTAGGAGATGGCCCTGGAGTCCCACAGGGAATTGGCCATGGCTTTGGGGACAGTGGTGGAGATGGATCCCAGGTCAAGGAGGGAGAGGTTGAGGAGGAAGAAGTACATGGGGGTGTGGAGGCGGTGGTCGCAGGCTATGGCGGTGATGATGATGTCGTTGGCCAGGAGGGCAGCCAGGTAGATGCCCAGGAAGAGCCAGAAGTGCAGGAGCTGCAGCTCCCGCGTGTCTGTGAATGCCAGGAGGAGGAACTCAGTGATGGAGCTGCTGTTGGACATCTGCTGCCTCTGGGCGTGGGGGACTGTCATAGGAGAACAAGGAAAAAAGAAAGCAACATTAGGGGAGACTTCCCTGAACAATATGAAAGCCATTTCCCATAGACCCTTCCCCTGTCACACAGACACACTTTTCCTTTTTCTAGCAGCCCTTCCTTGAGCTCTGTGCCTGGAGCCCTGGCTGGTGCTGGCCATGTGTGCCATGAGGAGCAGGGCATCTGCCCACGGGCTCTTGAGAGGTCAGCCCTGCTCTGCAGCAGTGGGCAGGGACAGGGACCAGTCCTGGTGTTCAGCTGTGTCAGATGGAACCGCTGCTAATGCAGAAGGGCCTGTCAGCATCTGCACTCCCAGGGCTGAGGAACGGGCATGGTAAAGGCAGTTTAAGAGCTCTAGGGTTTTGTACGGCTCCCCCCAGAACTCCCCTGGTGAGTATTCTTGGATGTCAGAAACCCCCAGCATTTCTGCTGCACTCAGGGAGAACAGAGCAAGTCCTAAGAGGCAGAAGGATTGCCTGTGGCTCAGTGCAGCTGGTCTCTCCCTACCCCTTGGTGTTAGCTGCCCTGTTCTTGCTCATTTGTAGGGTAATCACACTCCCATGTTACCCTGAAAAGCCACCAGGCACTGCTGAGAGCAGAGGGATCTACCACAGACCACTAAATGTCTCAACCTTTCTCAAGGTCTCAGCACCCCACTTCCAGCCAAGGACACGCATGGCTCATTCCACAACCCAACATCATTTTCGCTCTTGTAGCATCTCTGCATTGCTCCTGAGTCTTTCAGATAACACAAGGATGCTATAGGAGAGATTTACATCCTGGAGGGGTGCTCAGTCTGGAAAAAAAACTCAGGGAGATAGCCAAGTGTCTTAGTGATGGCATTTGAGTAAGGGAGATTCAGCTCATTGCCTCCATGCACTGACTGCATTGCCCACTGCCCCACAGCTTAGAGGAAAGCTGGGACACTTGTTCCCATGGACACATGGGCATGGGGGGACCCACAAGACCAGTGTGTGACTCTACAGCTGAAACTGCATCTCCCCAGAGAGCCTGACAGCAAGAAGGAAATAACCCCAGCACTAACAGGGACAAGTGGAGCGAGAAGGAGAACTGGAGTGCGGGTGTGGGTGAGAGAGGCCAGGGCAGAGGCAGGCGGGCCCTCAGGCCAGCGTTGCCCTTCGCCAGCTGTGCCCGCCACCTCCCAGGCACCAGCATTGCCGGGCAGCTGCTCCCAGCCCCTGTGCTCTGCAGAGGGCCCTGGGCGCGGGGCTGGAGAGCTGCAGCACGGCTCTGCTGGAGCTCTGGCTGCAGAGGAGCTGGTTCCCGCCTTGGAGCCCCCAGCCCTTGGGGCAGAGGCTTTGCTGGCTGGGAGAGGAGGCAAGGGGGCTTGCTCAGGGGAAGGGCTCTGCATGGCAGGGGATGAGACGGAGCTTTCTGAACTCTCCCTCTCACAACATTTCTCGTTTTCGTTTCCTCTCATTCCCTGATGATATCCCTGCTGCCAGGAGATTTTCCTCCTGAGAGGTGTTGTCCTGCCCCACGTCTTTTCCCTGCTCACAGACCCCATCCCAACCTCTGTGCCCTCTCCTTAGCCCTCCAGAAACCTGCCTGTGTGCATGACACTGGCTGGGCGCATCTTCCTTTTCAGACGTTCAAAAATTCAGACTAATCCTGATGTGTCCATCATAGGCGATGCTGGTGCTGTCCATAAGCAGAGGAGTGGCTGAAGGCACTTTAGGAGGCTCCTATCAGACCTACTGGTCACTCAAAGTTACAGCTCAGGAATCTCAATGACTTGTTCAAACTTTTACAGGTCCTTTTCTATTTCCCCTTCCCTCCCCCACTCTCCCTCTTCTCTCCCCTGCCATCAGAGTAGGAAACTGAAAATACATGCTCTGGAAATCTCTGGATCTTTGTAGTAAACTCTGCTTTGACCTTCCTCTTGGAACATTCCACTGGCAGTTCCTTAGTGCTGATCTGGAGCAGTGAGCAGCCCTGACGCACACAGCACCCTCTCGACAGCAGAAGGACCCTGTCCTGCCCTGCCAGAGGTTGCTCCTTCCACCCACAGCTTTTTCCTGCAGTGCTGTGGGGAGCTCCCTGGGCAGGCTGAGAGTCCCTGCCCCAGCACACAGCACCCTGGGGTGCAGGGACCCTCTTCACAAGGACAGCCCTGGGCACCCCTGGCTGCACACCCACCTTCACACCCCTGCAGCCATCCCTTGGAGAAGGCAGCCGTCATGCCCTGTCCCTCGGACAGGGCAGCAGGGAAGCCCTGCTCTGGAGCATGTTGTTGTCCTTCGCAACAGAGATAGCGTGAGAGACATCCTCACAGCTCCTGTAAATGGTGGAATGCAGCAGCTTCAGGAGATGTCTGCACCCAGTGACTTACCATGTCAAGGACTGTGAAGATCTCTCCTGCAGTGAGGTCTCAGCACCCTCCCACCCCACACTGCCTTTAACCTCTCCCTGCCTCCCTCCTCTCCCCTCCCTGCCTGCAGGCACTGCCCTCAGCCCTGCTGCGCTTGGCACAGGAGCTGCTCCTGGGCAGAGCTGTCTCTCTGCAGCGCTGCCCACTTGCCAGGAGCTGCCTGCGTCCCAGGAGCCCGGCCCAGCTCAGCAGCACAGCACCAGCCCAAGGCAGCCTTTGCTCTGCCCCTCTGGGCTCCCTTGTGTTGTCCCTGGGGCTGCAGGGGAACCTGCTGTGACACAGCCTGAAGCCATCACTCATGGTCCCTCCCGCAGCTGGGCAGAGACACTGCTTTCCACCAGTGGCATTTTGATCACCAGAGTGAGATTTAGGTCCTGTAATCACTTTTCCTTGTCTCCACCTTAGACAGGACACCCAGGCAGGGACAGGCAGGGATCTCCTTTAGCCCTGCTGAGCGAATGGATTCAGCAGAGTCAATGGAGCCATCTCATCCTGGGCCTGGAGTCCTGGGGCTGCAAGGCCTCTCAGCTCCCTTCCATGCCTGCCACAAACCCACAGGAGGGGGGATTCCTCTTGCCTCACTTCAGGTGGGCACAACATGGGCACCTGCATGGGAGCTCCTTGTCTCAGCTCCCATGGCAATAGTGGCGATGGAGGCCAGGAGGGAGCTGTTCAGGCACAAACACCTGGCGACATCTGAAGTGCCAGACCATGCCAAAAGTCTTGCTGAAGTGGAGGTAGATGACATCCCATGTTCTCCCCTCATGCACAAATGGAGTTACTTCATCGTGAAGGCAATCAGGTGGGTGAGGCAGGATTTACCCTTGCAAAGTCCATGCCAACGCTCTTCTCTCTCAGGTGCCCAGCAATGTCACCCATGAGGAGTCATCCAATGTGGGGAATCCTTTTGGCCACCTCACCCCTTGATTTGGGGAAGAAGGCTTCGTGAGACACATGGATGTGCAGGGAGACAACAGGGTGTCTGTAGCAGTCAGTGTGTTAAAGGCAGGAAGAAGCCCTGAAGCTGAAAGGGGGGAGGAAGGGTCATGCTGAAGTAAGATAGGTGGAATTTTATTTTGAGGCAGAAGAAGAAGGACGATTTGCAGTTCTGTGCTGGGATGCAGAGGGACATAGAGGATTCGAGCAAACAAAGGTTTGTGTTTGAAGGAATAGCCAGTGATGGCTAAGAGAGACACCATGAGCCTCGCCCTGGGAAAACCACCTGCCTGATCATGGTGTCTCCCCTGCCAGGTAAGGATAAGTTCCCAGTGGGAACCTCATGATATCCAAGAAGGACCAGTCCAAAGTCCAAAGTCCAAAGTCCTGCCCCTAGGGTCACCAACGCCTTGCAGAGCCCGTCTGGGCTGCAGCTCCGCGGAAAAGTCTCTCATGTTCCCACAGATGGGGGCTTGGATAAACAGCCTCATAAATGGAAACCATTCTGTTTGGGCCACTTAGTCCAACCCTTAAAATTAGGCCGGAGGAATCCCATTGCTGGCAAAGATCACACATAAACTGAAGGCAGTCCCCTGCAGCTGCCCAGCTTTGGCCGTGGCATGGGGAGCACCCTCTGGGCCCGGCTGTAGAAGAACTGCAATGACACGGCCGTGCCCTTGGAGTCTCGCTGTATTGGTTGGGGTCTGGCCCTTGGAGGGCCATGCTGTTATGCCGCTGTATACCCCATAAAGATCTGGCCAGCTCAAAAAAAGGCATGCAAGGAGGGAAGTGCTAAATGCTGCCTTCGATCCTTCAATGTTTTGCACTAGGAGGTGCCTTTAATTGTGGTGCAGCAAGCTGTGCAGATCCCACCTGTGGAAGGGTTATCCCATGTTGCTCCTGTGAGCTCTTCCAATGTTTTCTTACAAGGAAAACAATTCTAGTCATATCTACAGGTCCCCAAAGAGGATGTTCACATTGGACATTTTTGCTGCAGTTTTTGATAAAGGTAAGGGCATGTAGATGGCCTAATTGCCAGTAGCAGGTTGGAGCTTCCTTCAGACTTCTCTGTTACAAACAAGTTTATCCTGCAAGCCAGGGATATGCTCAGCACAAGACGGCCTGAAGGCCAAGCTGTACGTGGAGCACAGCACTGCCCAGCACAGCGCAGGCCTGGGTCTCCTCAGCTTTACTGTTATGTGGATCTCTAACTCCTCCATGTACAAAGGTGTTCTGGTCAGGGTCACTACAACACCTGAGGAAGGCTAGGAAGAGGATGAGGTCTCCCTTAGACAGCCTGAGAAAGGCACACAGTTTTAGGCCCTGATAGTCACTGGGGACTTTGTAGGTGATGGAACTCTGCTAGAAGGCCATGGATGAAAGGAAGGTAGAAGGTGATCCCTGACCTGACATGGGGGAACACTCTTCTGGGTTTGTTTTTCACGAGAAGACAAGGCAGGACTGGTGGAAGATGTGGAGGGCAGCTTTGGATGCAGTGTGAGGGAGGTAGTAGGGTAGAAAACCCTGCGGGAAGTGAGCAAGACAGATTATAGCAGTGCTGAGTGGAGAGGAAGGATGACCTCCACCCACCTGCTGGCAGCGCTCTTCCTAATGCAGCCCAGGATGCCGTTGTCCACCTTTGCTGCAAAGGTGCAAAGCCAGGAGAAGAGAAGGCTTTGGGGAAACCTGATAACAGCCTTCCCACGTCTTCTTGGATATCAGCAAGGAAATGGAGCCCGGCTCTTCCCTGTTGTGGATGATGGGAGGAGGAGGGCTAATGGGCATCTTTCATATTTCTTTTTCTGCAGAGGTTTCAAGTCTTTCCTAAAATGTACATTCACAGTGGATTCAGTTATGCACACAGTGGTTGCCACTGTCCTGGGGCAGCTGAAGAACCCGTGTGTCCCAGGAGATATGGTAGCTCTTCTGGAGCACGAGCTGCTGTGCAGGCTCAGTACCTCATGGGTGGTGGAGGGCATCAGCTGCCTCCAGCACTGCTGGGGTGGCTGAGCAGGGACCTCTCCAGCACAGCAGCACATTGTGTCCCCTTGGATGCTGGCTGTGAGGTCACTTCTGAGTGGGCAGCAGTGGGGAGACAGATACTTGGAGGTTTTCAAAGCCATTACAATACAGCCCCCAACAAGATGAAAGATTTGGGGAGGTCAGGGGAAGCTGGGACAAGGGAGATGGGAGATTTGGGGGAGGGAAGAGGGGCTTGGCCAAAAGAAAGAAAAGGAAAGACAGGCTGGACCGATGGGCTGAGGCGACCTGTATGAGGTTTAACAAGGCCAAGTGTCAGGTCCTGCACTTCGGGCACAACAACCGCATGCAACGCTACAGGCTTGGGGAAGAGTGGCTGGAAAGCTGCCTGGCTGAAAAGGACCTGGGGGTGTTGGTAGATAGCGGCTGAACATGAGCCAGCAGTGTGCCCAGGTGGCCAAGAAGGCCAACAGCATCCTGGCTTGCATCAGGAATAGTGTGGCCAGCAGGAGCAGGGAGGTGATTGTGCCCCTGTACTCGGCGCTGGTGAGGCCGCACCTGGAATCCTGTGTCCAGTTTTGGGCCCCTCCCTAGAAGAAAGACATTGAGGTACTGGAGCATGTCCAGGGAAGGGCAAGGAAGCTGGTGAAGGGTCTGGAGCACAGGGCTGATGGGGAGCAGCTGAAGGAGCTGGGGTTGTTTAGCCTGGAGAAGAGGAGGGTGAAGGGAGACCTTATCGCTCTCTACAACTCCCTGAGAGGAGGTTGTAGTGAGGTGGGTGTTGGTCTCTTCTCCCATGTAGTTAGTGATAGGACAAGAGGAAATGGGCTCAAGCTGCACCAGGGGAGGTTTAGGTTGGAAATTAGGAAAAATTTCTTCACAGAAAGGGTAGTCAAGCATTGGAACAGGCTGCCCAGAGAGGTGGTGGAGTCACCATCCCTGGAAGTGTTCAAAAAACGGGTAGATGTGGCACTTCGGGACATGGTTTAGTCTAGTCTACCCTTGATTGGCTTAGAGTAGACTTGGTAGTGTTGGACTGGATGATCTTAAATGTCTTTTCTGACCTAAACGATTCTATGATTCTATGATTTTGAGGGGTTAAGATCCATGCAGGTAATTTTGATGCCACTGTGACACTGACTGTGAAAGCATTCATGTTAAGCCTTTACCCTCTTTCAAACCAGGAACCTTAAGTCCGATCCCTACCCCTAAATGCTACCCCTCACCCTGAAGGGAATCCACTACTCTAACCCCTCATCTCAAAATTTACCTCTAAGCCAAAGTTAAAACACATAACTCCTTGCCCTTACGCTTACCTTATTGATCACCCTAATCCTTTGCCCGTACCCCTAGCATTAACATGTTGGCCTCAACCCTAGCCCTCACTCCAGCCCTAAACAAAACCCTAATCCACAAAGCCAGCCCATTCCCTAATGCTAATCAGAACCCCTTTGCTGCAAAGGTGCAAAGCCAGGAGAAGAGAAGGCTTTGGGGAGACCTGATAACAGCCTTCCCACATCTTCTTGGATATCAGCAAGGAAATGGAGCCCGGCTCTTCCCTGTTGTGCATGATGGGAGGAGGAGGCCCAATGGGCATCGGCTGAAAGAAGGGAGGAAGAACATTGTCCCCATCAAGACAGTCAAGCACTGAAGCACATTTCCCACACAGCTTGTGTCATCTCCATCCTTGGAGCTTTTCAAGCCCAAAAGGAAGATAGCCATAAGCGACCTGCTCTGACCTCATAGCTGACCCTGCTCTGAGCAGGAGGTGGGCATAGACTCCTTGAAAGATCCCTTCCAGCATAAATGCTTTGGCATTTCCTTCCACCACAGATCACGCCTTCATGATGGGTGGCAAAGCACTTAGGTTGCCAGTGACCACTGAAGTCAGACAGAAAGAAGTTTGGTCAGATGATCTGTGGCGTTCTTGTCTCACTCCAGGCATTGTTGCTCACATGCAGGGCTGTTTGGCAGGTATCCCCAAACAGCCCTGATCATTTCCTTTGCTTCACCTTTTCTTTCCTTTCTCTTTTCCCACTCACAATTTCTTCCCCTTGACCATCCCATGCAAACAGCCCAACCCTTTCCTTCCTGGCCCTACTTTGGCTTTGTTTGTACCCTCATTTGGTGTTTCTGAGCTTGTCACCATGGCAATTCCTACCCCGCTCAGCAATTCCATGCAGCTAGTACCTCCTTCTCTTGTCTGTAGTGGTTTGTAATTCCTGATATTGTCAGAGGCACCACATGTCTGGCTGAGCCATCTGTACACACACATTAACAGCTGGCCCAAAGGAGCTTCACTCTTAGAGGACCTTGAGACACTTTTGAAGTGGAGGCTCAGTGCACTGTAGTAGTAGCCGTCAGCTGCTTGAAGGGTGGTGTCAGAGATGGTGGAGCTTGTTTCGGTCATGGGAAAGCTCCACAAAGTGCTGCTTGGAAGGCTCAGAGTGGATGTGTTGAAAAATAAAGATCACTCACAGGGTAGCAGTGTGGTGCAAGAGGTCACCCAGAGGGAGTCTGGAGCAGCCCATGGCTTTGTGTTTCAAGGAAGAGCCAGTGATGGGTGCAGAGACACCAGTGAGGGTACAGAAATACAAGGGGCAGAGCTGGTGCTGAAGGCAGGCGGGTGTCTGTGGCCTGAAGGGAAAGAGGTGCAGGCATGGGACGGCGTAGGACAGCTGGCAGTCGAGAAGGGCAAGGGCTCTGGCAAGACTGAGAGGCCCAAAGGAACCAAGGTCTTTGTCCCCTTGGCTATGGCAGTGTTCCCCACCACTGAGGCCTTCCAGGACAAACTTTATTTTGAGGCTGTGACTTTGTTTCTTCCTCGCCCCTGCTTGGGGATGCCAGGAGGGGTTGCCCAGTTTTTCTGCACATGGCATTGCTCCCCCTCCCAGCCCACTGCCCCCAGGAAGAGCCCTGAGCCCCGTGTCAGGGACAGGATCTGCCTTCCCAGGGCCTGGAGGTCAGGGCTTGGCCTTTCTGCTTTCTGATAAAAGCCAGGGTTTTCTCGCTGTTACAGCCACCTGCACAGTGCCTTTGCCTCCCTGCAATCACAGCCTCCAGTTCTCTGCTCTAACGCGTCCATGGGGAGGCTTTGTCACTAATGGCCCTCAGTGGGGCCCATTAATGCTTCAAGGTATTTGGCAGTTGTTCTGACTTGGACTTCTGGAGAGATTTCATCAACCTTCTCTCAGCATCTGAGGGACATGGACTGAGCCCCAAATACACTGAGGTGCTCATTAAAAGACACAAAGCCCTAACAAGCTCTTTCTCTTCCTCTAACTTTCTTTAAGTCTTCAAGACTTGTACAGCTACTTGGAGTTTTTTTCATAGTCTGTGTAAGGAGGAAGATTTCATACTGCACCTAATAAAAATGATTTTTTTTTTTTAATTTTAAAAGTTTTTTTCTTTGATTATATTTTTGTTCTATTTTATCTTTTACTAATTTTCAGTTGAAGGAAGAGGTGGTAGAAGCATACCTCAATTGATATTGATCCCAATTGTCCCCTCAGGAGGTCTGGACAGGTAGGAAAAGCAGGCCCTTGAGGTCTGACACTCTATGGACAACTTTGCTCCTCACCTCCCCAACCCCAATTTCTGTCATTGGCCACCTGGCACTTACATCACTCTTCCTTGCATCAGACTTCTCCACCGATCTCTGCTGCTGGATGCTACAGCTCCCTTGCACCATCTCCCACCTGATCTCCTTCGACACCTGGCTGCACACAGGCACAGAATGGTTTTTCCTATTTGTAAGGAAAGCAAATTAAAGCATGATCAGTTTTCATAACCAACAAAACACACTCTACAAACATATGCTAAGTACAAGCTGCCTCAAATGAGGTTGCCTCTCTACAAACTATAGTCTTATCAGAAATGTTTTAGATAGATAAGTACAAAAAGATAAGTATGAACATAACTGAAGAGATGGCTGGAGAGACAATGAGACTACTGAAAGACAGGCAAGCTTTTAACTCGATGAAGCTCAAAGCAGCTGCATGGGTGAGAGGTATCTGAATGAACAAAGAGTAAGGGGAGGAGAAAACTGGAGAATAACACAAAGGGCCTTTGTCTAAGCAGTCTGTATCTGAAAAGATGGCGTTAGAAATGGTCTTTGTGTCAGGACAGGTGAAAAATTATGAAAGATTAGAGAAATGAAACACACCATAGAGCAGACAGAATAGTGGTAATGAAGTTACAGGACAAGATGGCTATTTCCTTGGCATATCCCTTGTGAAAGGTCATGGCAGCAGTGGAGGTCTCTTGTGAGTGAGGACAAATGGATGTTGCAGCCATCTTGGAAAGAGGCCAAAAGTGCAACCCAGGGAACCACAGGCTGCACAAGCTCACTTTGGTGAGGGAGGAGCGAGACATTGGATGACTCCTCCTGAAAGAGAAGAGCAGTGGCATGGACTTTGCAAGGGTAAATCCCGCCTCACCCACCTGATTGCCTTCATGATGAAGAAACTCCATTTGTGCATGAGGGGAGAACATGGGATATCATTTCCCTCCACTTCAGCAAGACTTTTGGCATGGTCTGCCTCAATATACTCCAGTTAGGCCATTGCAGTCTGGATGGGTCAACAAACAGATGGCCAAAACACCAGTTGGATGATCAGGCCGAGCGAGCAGCAGTGAAGGGGTCATAGGCTACCTGGAGGCCAGTGGGACACAGTGTGGCATTGTGGGGCAGGACAGGGGGCTCTCCTGGGCCCTGTGCAGTTTAACACCTGTATCTATGACCAGAGGAGGCAACCATCGATGCATTTGTTGATGACATTAAATTGGGAGGACGGTTGCTGTGCCTTAGTGATGCCATTCAGGGGAAACCTGACAGGCAGGAGGACTGTCCTGTCAGGAACTTCATGAAATAGATGAGGGAGAAAGGCCGGCTCCACCACCCAGCAGTGCAACCTGGTAGCAAAGGTGGCCAGCAGCATCCTGGAGTGTGTAAAGAGGAGCCTCGCCAAAAGAACGAGGGAAGTGATTGTCTCCCCTTGCTCATCACTTGTCAGACCACCAGTACACAAGTGTGTCAATTTTTGGGCCCCCAGTTCAAGTGCGCTGTGTCTGGCCAGGATAGGGCTGTCTTCCTCTGTAGCAGCCCCTAAGGTGCTAGGTTTTGTATTTGTGCCTAAAACAGTGTTGATAACACACCAGTGTTTTGGCTGTTGCTGAGCAGTGTTTATATAGGGTCAGGGTCTTCTCCATTTCTTACTCTGCTCCCTCGCAGCGAGTAGGCTGAGGGTGGGCAAGGAGTTGTTTGGGGGACACAGCCAGGACAGCTGACCCCAGCTGACGCAAGGATATTCCATACCGTATAATGTTGGGCTCAGCAATAAAAACTGGGGCAGAATAAGAAAGAGGTGGGCTGCTTTTGTCATTCAAGGTTTCTCTTGCTGGGAGACTGGCTAGGCATCAGTCTGCTTGTGGGAGGTGGTGAGTGATTGCCTTTGCATTGTATGGTTGGGTGGGGATTTTTATCTCTCTCTTTCACCTATTAATCCGTCTTTGTCTTGACCCACATCTTTTAACACTTTATTTCTTCCTCTTCTCACCTCCTTCCCACTGGGGAAGGGGAGAAGGGAGTGAGTGGCTGTGTGGCTGTGGGCTATTGGCCAGAGTCAACCCAGCACAGCAAGAAAGATGTGGATAACTAAGAGCAAGTTCATCAGAGAGCTGCTCAGGGGCTGGAGCGCTTGCCTGTGAAGAGAAACTGAGGGAAAGGGCCTTGCTCAGCCTGCAGAAAGGAAGGCCTTGGGAACCTTGTAGCAGCCTCACAGTCCTTATGGGAGGTTTTCAGGAACATGCAGTGGGTCTTGTCATGGTGGTGCTGGGCAGTAAGATAATGGACAGCAGTCAGATGTTGAAATAATGAAGGTTCAGGACGGAGATATGGAAAACCTCTTACTCCATGAGGGTATCCAAGCATTGGAGCAGGTTTCCCAGAGACATTGTGCCTTCTCTGTCCTTGGGTGTTTTCCAGCTCCCACTGGGTAAAGCCTTGAGCAGTTTGCTCTGACTCCACAGCTGATCCCACTCTGAGCAGGAGGCCAGAGCAGAGACCTCCTGAAGTCCCATTCAGGAGACCAGAAAGCTAAATGATGCTGTGGTTCCTTCCCTTCTGGGTCTGCCCTTGATGACTGCAGGGAAAGCTCTCAGGTCACCTGTGACCATGCAAATAAGATGTTAGTACAGTCAGAACAGAAATGAAGACGATGCATTCGACCACCTCGCAGAACAGAGCTATCGGTATGCCATGCCTCCTTAAATTGCTGGGAACATCCACCAGAGGATTGCAATTCTTATGCAAGTTTCTTGGCATATATCCAGACCATGGGGTGCTTTAGACTGTAAAGAAAATTGAAAGAAAGGATCTGACTTGGCTACTATCAACTTAAGAGCTAAAGGTTAGGGAGGCAGAGGGATCTCAGAGCTTCCAGGTTCCTGCTGAAGATTGAAGGCCTCGGAGATAGGAGCAGAAGAGAACACTTCTGAACTAGCATGGCCTTTAGATCATGTCACATGTGAAGGCTCTGCTTCAGCCCCTTCCAATCATCAGCACCCAAACCTCACCTGCTTTTCCTTCCTCTCCTCCCAAAACCTGACCAAGTGACGGGAAGCAAGGAAGCAGAAAGGCCCTAGGCCTCTGTGAATCAGCTGGGCTCTGGCACTTGGCGGGCATTCAATGAATGTCATTTCATTGTACACCTGATCAAGAATCAAGCTGGGAAGTGAGTCTGCAAGCCCAAATCAACAAGGTCCATGGGCAGGCAAGGCTGTGTCTCTGGCTGTGTCTGGAGACCAGCACACCTACAGCAATAGAGGAAGCTGGGGCTGAAACTCAGGCCTGGGCTTAAACGTTCTCCTGGGCCCATGGAACAGAGGTGTGGGTGGCCCCAGGTGATGCTGGTCACGGACATGAAGGCCTATGGATGGTCTCAGGGCCCTGACACTGCACCCATGGCATCCCACCTGCCAGTGTCCACCTTAGGCCAAATTCTCCTTCCCTCATGTGCAGGGTCTGTGCTCTGCTCCTCTCATTTGCCATGTCCCTGGGGATCCGGGAGAGCACAGTTTCATGGTCACTGCGGCCAAGGCTGACACTGCTCTTCGCATCCCTGAGCATCTTGTCCTCTTTTGGGAGTACCAGGTCCAGGTGAGCATCAGCCTGGGTGGCCCCTTTGGCAGCTGTGCTAAGAACTTTTCCACAAACAGCACAAGAAACCTCCTGGACTGTTTGCATCCTGCTGTCTCACTTGACCAGTGAATACCAGGGAGAGTGAGTCCCCTAGAAGAGCCAGGATCTGTAAATCAGATCATTTAAAAAAGCCATCCCTCCTTCCTCTCCCTGACTGTATGACCTGTAACTGTGTCCTGGAGCAGGCTGGGCTGGAGTTCATTCTCTTCATAGCAGACCACAGGGTGTTCTGCTTTGCGTCTGTTACTACACCAGCACCGATGACACGCCAGTGTTTTGGCTGCTGCTGAACAGTCCTTGCAGAGCATGAAGGCTTTCTCTTTCCCACCTTCTGCCCCCACAGAACGTAGGCTGGGAGTACGCCAGAAGTTGGCAGGGGCACAGCTGGGAAAGCTGACTCCAAGTGACCAAAGTGATATTCTACACCATATGACATCAAACTCAGCAAAAAACCTCAAGGAAAGAGGGAGGAAAGGGGGGGAACAATCATGGTCATGGCATTTGTCTTCCCAAACCCCTCACACACACGATGAAGCCCTGGTGTCCTGGCAACGGCTAAACATCTGCCTGCCCATAGGGAGCAGTGCATGAATTCCTCGTTTTGCTTTGTGTGCACACACAGCTTTTGCTTCACCTATTATAGAATCATAGAATGCCTTGGGTTGGAAGGGACCGTTAGAGGTCATCTAGCCCAACCCCCCTGCAGTGAGCAGGGACAGCTTTAACCAGATCAGGTTGCTCAAAGCCCCATCCAACCTGACCTGGAATGTTGCCAGGGATAGGGCCTCCACTACCTCTCTGGGCAACCTGTGCCAGTGCTTCACCACCCTCATTGTAAAAAATTTCTTCCTTATATCTACTCTAAATCTACCCTCCTTTAGTTTAAATCCATTGTTCCTTGTCCTGTCACAACAGGCCTTGCTAAAAATATTCTCCCCATCTTTCCTGTAGGCCCCCTTTAAGTACTGGAAGGTCGCAATAAGGTCTCCTCGCAGCCTTCTCTTCTCCAGGCTGAACAATCCCAACTCCCTCAGCCTGTCCTCATAGGAGAGGTGCTCCAGCCCTCGGATCATTTTGGTGGCCTCCTCTGGACCCACTCCAACAGCTCCATGTCCTTCTTATGCTGAGGGCCCCAGAGCTGGACGCAGGGCTCCAGATGAGGTCTTACCAGAGCAGAGCAGAGAGGCAGAATCCCCTCCCTCGACCTGCTGGCCACGCTGCTTTTGATGCAGCCCAGGATATGGTTGGTTTTCTGGGCTGCAAGTGCACATTGCTGGCTCATGTCCAGCTTTTCATCTACCAGTGCCCCCAAGTCCTTCTCCGCAGAGCTGCTCTCAATCCCTTCATCCCCCAGCCTGTAGTGATATCGGGGGTTGCCCATCCCAGGTGCAGGACCTTGCACTTGGCCTTGTTGAACCTCATGAGGTTCACACAGGCCCACCTCTCCAGCTTGTCCAGGTCCCTTTGGATGACATCTCGTCCTCCTGGTGTGTCAACCACACCACTCAGCTTGGTGTCATCTGCAAACTTGCTGAGGATGCACTCGATCCCACTGTCTATGTCATTGATGAAGATGTTAAATAGCACCAGTCCCAGTACAGACCCCTGAGGGACTCCACTTGTCACCGGTCTCCATTTGGACATCGAGCCATTGACCACGACCCTCTGGATGTGACCATCCAACCCATTCCTTATCCACCAAACAGTCCACCCATCAAACCCATATCTCTCCAATTTAGAGAGAAGGATGTTGGGGGGGACTGTGTTGAATGCTTTATAGTCAGTGGGTGGTGAGCAATTATATTGTGCATCACTTGCTTTGTATATTATTACTACTATTATTATTATATTGTTATCATTACTATTTTACTTTATTTCAATTATTAAACTGTTCTTATCACAACCCAGGAGTTTTCTTGCTCTTACTCCTCTAATTCTCTCCCCCATCCCATCAGGGCAGGGGGAGTGAGCGCGTGGCTGTGTGGTGCTTAGTTGCTGGCTGGGGCTAAACCACAACGCTACTCTGTGCTGTTGGTCCTGTCATATGTGAAGCAGCCTGAGGAGGCAATGGGGAGCTCATGAACCATCTCCACTGCCATTGGACACCAAGAAGAGAACCTTTAAAATCAGAACTTTTGATCTAATGGAACCCAATGTTACCATGAGTTTAACCTCAAACACAGGGAGAACACCGAAGGAGAAAAGACCAATTCCTTAGACATTTTCTTGGAAGCAACACTGTAAGAATAGCTCAGCTGGCACTGCACACAGGAGATCACCTTTTATTGAAGAGTTGCTATTGCACAGCTCACAGCTGACAGAGTGCTGTGCAAGGGTCAGACACAACAGGATCAAATCTCAAGACAAGCAGTCTAAAGCAGCAAAAATGTGTAAAAGTATGATTATCACATTGAAAAATGTAGACTTCTGGCCTCATAAACCCTGGGAAATGTTCAGAGAATGGGAGGGAGGTTATTGTGAGTAGAACAGGGTGAGTTGGGCCAGTTTCCATAGGGCATCCTTGAGCTCCTGGTTCCTCATGCTGTAGATGAGGGGGTTCACTGCTGGAGGCACCACCGAGTACAGAACTGCCAGCACCAGGTCCAGGGATGGGGAGGAGATGGAGGGGGGCTTCAGGTAGGCAAAGGTGCCAGTGCTGACAAACAGGGAGACCACGGCCAGGTGAGGGAGGCACGTGGAGAAGGCTTTGTGGCGTCCCTGCTCAGAGGGGTTCCTCAGCATGGCCCTGAAGATCTGCACATAGGACACCACAATGAAAACAAAGCATCCCAAAAAAAGAAAACCACTAACCACAAGAAGTCCATCTTCCCTGAGGTAGGCATGTGAGCAGGAGAGCTTGAGGATGTGTGGGATTTCACAGAAGAACTGGTCCAAGGCATTGCCATGGCAGAGGGGTATGGAAAATGTATTGGCCATGTGCAGCAAAGCATAGAGAAACCCAGTGCCCCAGGCAGCTGCTGCCATATGGACACAAGCTCTGCTGCCCAGCAGGGTCCCATAGTGCAGGGGTTTGCAGATGGCAACGTAGCGGTCGTAGGCCATGATGGTGAGAAGACAATACTCTGCTGACATCAGAAAGACAAAAAGAAAGAGTTGGGCAGCACATCCTGAGTAGGAGATGGCCCTGGTGTCCCACAGGGAATTGGCCATGGCTTTAGGGACAGTGGTGGAGATGGATCCCAGGTCGAGGAGGGAGAGGTTGAGGAGGAAGAAGTACATGGGGGTGTGGAGGCGGTGGTCACAGGCTATGGCGGTGATGATGATGCCGTTGGCCAGGAGGGCAGCCAGGTAGATGCCCAGGAAGAGCCAGAAGTGCAGGAGCTGCAGCTCCCGTGTGTCTGCAAATGCCAGGAGGAGGAACTCAGTGATGGAGCTGCTGTTGGACATCTGCTGCCTCTGGGACTCAGTGACTGTCATTGGAGAATAAGACAGTGACAAGGTAGTAGAGACTTCTCTGAGCAAAATCAAAGCAATTTCCCATACGATCTCCCCTTGTAACACACATCCAGCCTTTTCTTTTTCTAGCAGCCCTTCCTTGAACTCTGTGCCTGGAGCCCTGGCTGGTGCTGGCCATGTGTGCCATGAGGAGCTGGGCATCTGCCCACGGGCTCTTGAGAAGTCAGCCCTGCTCTGCAGCAGTGGGCAGGGACAGGGACCAGTCCTGGAGTTCAACTGTGTCAGATGGAACCACTGCTAACGCAGAAAGGCCTGTCAGCATCTGCACTCCCAGGGCTTAGGACCCAGGAAGACAGAAGGCGACTTGAAAGGTTTAGGTTTTCTACAGCTCCCCCTTCCCTGCCACCCTGGCGAGTATTCTTGGATGTCAGAAACCCCCAGCATTTCTGCTGCACTCAGGGAGAACAGAGCGAGTGCTGCGAGGCAAGAGGATTGCCTGTGGCTCAGTGCAGAGTGAGGGCAGCTGCTCTGTCCCTCTGTCTGGGTCCCAGTTTCTCCGGGCTTGCACCTTTCTGAGATGGAGGGTGATCAGACTCCCGTGTTACCCTGAAAAGCCACCAGGCACTGCTGAGAGCAGAGGGATCTACCACAGACCACTAAATGTCTCAGCCTTTCTCAAGGTCTCAGCACCCCACTTCTAGCCAAGGACACGCATGGCTCATTGCACAAACCCAACAGCATTTTCTCTCTCGTAGCATCTCTGTGCTTCTCCATGCAGCTTTCAGACAATACAGAGATGCTATGGGACAGGTTTGCATGCCGGAGGGCAGCTCACAGCTTGGAAGGGCACCTGCAGCTGATAGCCAAGTGTCTTAGTGACGGCATTTGAGTAAGGGAGATTCAGCTCATTGCCTCCATGCACTGACTGCATTGCCCACTGCCCCACAGCTTAGAGGAAAGCTGGGACACTTGTTCCCATGGACACATGGGCATGGGGGGACCCACAAGACCAGTGTGTGACTCTACAGCTGAAACTGCATCTCCCCAGAGAGCCTGACAGCAAGAAGGAAATAACCCCAGCACTAACAGGGACAAGTGGAGCGAGAAGGAGAACTGGAGTGCGGGTGTGGGTGAGAGAGGCCAGGGCAGAGGCAGGCGGGCCCTCAGGCCAGCGTTGCCCTTCGCCAGCTGTGCCCGCCACCTCCCAGGCACCAGCATTGCCGGGCAGCTGCTCTCAGCCCCTGTGCTCTGCAGAGGGCCCTGGGCGCGGGGCTGGAGAGCTGCAGCACGGCTCTGCTGGAGCTCTGGCTGCAGAGGAGCTGGTTCCCGCCTTGGAGCCCCCAGCCCTTGGGGCAGAGGCTTTGCTGGCTGGGAGAGGAGGCAAGGGGGCTCTGCATGGCAGGGGATGAGACGGAGCTTTCTGAACTCTCCCTCTCACAACATTTCTCGTTTTCGTTTCCTCTCATTCCCTGATGATATCCCTGCTGCCAGGAGATTTTCCTCATGGGAGCTGTTTCCCTGTGCCATGTCTTTCCCTGTGAGCACTCACAGACCCCATCCCAACCTCTGTGTCCTCTCCTTAGCCCTCCAGAAACCTGCCTGTGTGCAGGGCACTGGCTGGGTGCATGGTCCTGTTTGCAGGTAGAAAAAATCACAGGTCAGACTAAGCCTGATGGGTCCAGCAAAGGTGATCCTGTTTCTGTCCACGGGCAGAACAGTGGCTGAAAACTCATTGGGAGACTCCTGGAAAACCTGCTGATCACTCAGAGTTACAGTTCAGCAGTCTCAGTGCTCTGTCAATATTAACAACTCCTTTATCATTTCTCACCTGCTGTTCCCCAAGAGAAGAAAATTGAAAGCACAGGGAAATTCCTTCTCTTTATAGTAATCCTTGTCTTGATCTTCCCCTTGAAACCTCCTATTGCAAATACTCTGGACATGAGGCTGAAGCTCTGAGCAGCCCTGACCCACGCAGCACCCTCTCACCAGCAGAAGGACCCTGCCTTGCTGGGGTCCCTCCTTCCACCCACAGCTTCTCCTGGCACAACCGTGGGGAGTTCCCTGGGCAGGCTGAGAGCTGACCCTGGCAGGCAGCAGAGTCCCTGCCCCGGCACACAGCACCCTGGGGTGCGGGGACCCTGCTCACAAGGACAGCCCTGGGCACCCCTGGCTGCACACCCGCCTTCACACCCCTGCAGCCATCCTTTGGAGAAGGCAGCTGTCATGCTTGTCCCAGTCTCTCATGGTGCAGCAGGGAAGCCCTGCTCTGGAGCATGTTCTTCTCTACAACAGAGAAACTCTGAGAGTTGTACTTACAGATCTTGTAATCTGTGGCATGTGCCAGCTTTAGGAGACCCCTCAAGGAAATGCAGCTGCATTGCCCTGCAACTAGAGTCTTACCATGTCAAGGGCTGTGAAGGTCTCTCCCGCAGTGAGGTCTCAGCACCCTCCCACCCCACACTGCCTTTAACCTCTCCCTGCCTCCCTCCTCTCCCCTCCCTGCCTGCAGGCACTGCCCTCAGCCCTGCTGCGCTTGGCACAGGAGCTGCTCCTGGGCAGAGCTGTCTCTCTGCAGCGCTGCCCACTATGCCAGGAGCTGCCTGCGTCCCAGGAGCCCGGCCCAGCTCAGCAGCACAGCACCAGCCCAAGGCAGCCCTTGCTCTGCCCCTCTGGGCTCCCTTGTGTTGTCCCTGGGGCTGCAGGGGAACCTGCTGTGACACAGCCTGAAGCCATCACTGATGCTCCCTCCTGCAGCTGGGCAGAGACTCTTACTTCCAGCAGTGTAATTTCTCTCACCTGAGTCAGATTTAGGTCCTGTAATCACTTTTCCTTGTCTCCACCTTAGACAGGACACCCAGGCAGGGACAGGCAGGGATCTCCTTTAGCCCTGCTGAGCGAATGGATTCAGCAGAGTCAGTGGAGCCATCTCATCCTGGGCCTGGAGTCCTGGGGCTGCAAGGGCTCTCAGCTCCCTCCCATGCAGAGCACAAACCCACAGGAGGGGGATTCCTCTTGCCTCACTTCAGGTGGGCACAACATGGGCACCTGCATGGGAGCTCCTTGTCTGTGCTCACACGGCAATAATGGAGATGGAGGCCAGGAGGGAGCTGTTCAGGCACAAACACCTGGTGACATTTGGGCTTCAGGAGGTGGCCCCAGATACATGCAGGTGACTGCAGGCTCTAAGGGAGCAGCTCACAGGGTGTGGTGGTTTAACCCTGGGCAGCAACTTAGCACCACACAGACGCTCGCTCACTTCCCCTGTCCCAGTGGGATGGGGAGAGGTGTGGAAGGTTAAAAGTGAGAAGACTCGTGCGTTGAGATAAGAACAGTTTAATAATTGAAATAAATTAAGTAAAATAGTCGTAGCGGTATTAATAATAATAACAACATATAACCCTGTGTACCCGTGCTGCAGCCACATGCCATCCACATGACTGAAAGGGTCTCTCCTCTTTGCTCGCCAGCTCGTCCAACTTCAAGTTCACTCGCTAATTGCACACACACAGCGCTCCAGCAGTACCTGGCCCTGGACACTCAGTGTTTCCAGCTGCTGGGTCCCCATGCCCTGTGCTCCCTTCTGCCACTGCTAGCAGCCAGGCCTCTGCACCCACCCCCGCACCAGGTACACAGAGTGGGGCCATGCACAAAAGGATTTGGAATCGCCCTCCAAAAGAAGGTCGGACAGGCTGTGGGGATTAGGTGCAGGGCTCAGTCAAACCAGCAAACCAAGCAGCAGCTGGATCCTTGATCCCCCCTTCTCTCCTTTTTCCATGCTTGTACATCCCCCTCAGCTTCCTTGGCTCCTGCTTTTCTGCGACCGTGCCCCCTCCCAAACAAGGCACCTACCCCTGCTTATTTTTCCCCCTTCCTCCCACGTCTGCCACACCTGGGAACAGATGTGGTGTTTCAGGTGCTGTTAGCTAGGTCGTCTTGGACTTCCATGGCATTACTGATGGGGTTTCCTGGGTACTGCTGTCCCTGCCAGATTCCTCTCCCCAAAATGACCTTAACTCTTCCTTCAATTTTCTGTCAAGTGTGGCCACCTCTCACATCAATCCCCCTTAACCACCTGCAAAATCTGGGGCTGCAATAGCAGAGTATCCACAGAAGACAAGCTGTCTGCTCTAAGGCAGAAATACGCAAAGCATAAGCTTTTGTGCGTCTTTTTTTTTAAAAAAAATCTTCACTCATTTTAGTTTTGCTGCTTTGCTGTTCAACAAGAATTGGCAGGCTTTCCAGTGATTTATTCCTGCCACTCACAGATCCAGGTTCTGCTTTGAAATTCATACAGGGATATGCGTATGAAAAAAAAGAAACCAAACCAAAACCGAAACCAAACCAAAACCAAGACCAAACCCCCTCTCTGTAGACCAAGACCTGAGGTAGCTTTAAGAATGCAGCTCATTGTGCCTCCAAGACCAGAAGCACCTGAGGCTGCAGAGCTTTTACAGGGGGAGGGAGAGAGGACTTGTAAAGAGAGATGCAAGGCTTCCACCCTGCTGACAGCCACCCACAGCCCAAATCAGGGACAGTCAGAGCAAACAAGAAGGGAATGGGTTTGCTTTCTCTTTCATTTACTTGAATTACTTCTAACCAACTCTAAGTCTTCCCTCCCACTCCAGGATTTTTCCTTTGGTTTAATTTTTTTTTGAGACTTCTCTGTTCCCTTATGGTAAGATGCTACTTAGAAATGTAATACAGACATGCCAGGGAATACACAAGGCTAAAAGAATCTTAACTTTATTTATGAACGTGTGATTTGTGTTTATACACAAAGTATAACTAGTAAAGTATAGCTAGCAAACAAAGAGAAAAATAGCCATGCAACTGTCCATGTTCCAGAATGGCTTCTGCAACACCCCCCTCCCCAAAAAGTACTCCCCTTCTAGCTTCCCAAGTGGGAACTACTCTTTACAGGATACTATCAAAGTATTCTCATCCTTTTAAAAGGAAGATGTTCTAACAATGTCTGTGTCTGGCTACTCCTTCTTCACTTTTTTCACAGGAGGTTCCATGTGAGCAGATTTTTCATGATTGGTGTCCACCTTCCTTTCCCATGCACTGTATCTTTCCTTTTCTAATGGATGTCGGAAGGCAGCAGATCTGCCATGGGGAGCTTTCTTATCGTATGGTGGAACTTCTCTGTGTCTGTTAGAATACTCCCTTTCTCCTTGCCCTTGAGGTGTTGTCCGTTTAGTGGGAGACCGGCCTCTAAATACTAGAGATCTTGACCATGAACGGGATCTTCTGGATGGGGGTGACCTTGACCTTGACCCTTGAGAACCATGTGCCCTTGACCTAGAATGAGAGTTGCCACTCTTCCCTTTGCGTCTTCTTGGATATGGTGGTGATCTTGAGTAGGAACGAGAACAGGAATGTCTATATGATCGAGAGGAGGAGCGAGTGCAGGAAGAATTGGATCTTGACTTGGAGTCGGTATATGAACTTCTAGAGTAAGATGAAGTACTGCAAGGAGACATGGACCTTAAAAAAACCACAACACAGAAAAGAATACTGAAGGTAGTCAAAACAGTCATTCTCCCCAGGTTTTTTCCTCCCAAGTTTGGTTTGGGTTTCTTTTTCCTCTCCATATGCTTACATCAAAGCTTCTTTCAGTTGCTGACATGATGCTACTGCAAAGCAAAGAACTTGATGACATGTAAGAGTTTCTGCTTACAAGACACAACAGCTGCTGCTTTGTTAGTGTAAAAACATCCAGGAAGGGTAAGGCTATTTCCACTCACTTCTATCACATGAACTACCACAGCTGTTGATTGGTTTCATGTGACTCAATGCCATTACTCCAGGAAAGATCCTGAGAGCACGACCAACAGAGTTATTCAGACTCCTGCCCAAGTGATTTTGAGGAACAGAAAACATCAGCTACCCTGAGTTTTTTCTTCACAAGTTTTTTCTTTTATTATTTTTTTAAAGAACCATCTCACATTATTCCGCCTATGGCCATTAGCATCATTCCTCCTCTCAAAGTCCTTCACCAATTTAACATTTCCTTAAACAAGCCTGATCTCTTAATTCCTACGAAAAGCTCAACAATGTCAACGGAATACTAGCGAAAGCCACCAGTTTGCAGTCCAGGTTAAAATCTCTCCATGTATCCTCCAGAAATAAACAAAAGAGGAAAGGAAGACCATTTCTCTCACGTATCTCCTCCAAAGTGCTTTGAGGTCATGGTTACAGTCAGAATAGGGAGACACAGAAAATCCAGCAACTACACTACTCAGTTTCCAGCCTCTCACGGCTGTCAGGAGGTGAAGGATGTCACTGCAGAGAAGCTTTAGTAAAAGAGACGCATGTTCCTTAACAACGGCTGCCAAAGGACAACTATCGGTCAACCTGAATCTCTGCCAGAGTTGAGCTAGCAACCTACATGTGCAACTCCTATCACTGCTGATCCCTTGAGTCACCCAATCCACCTAACGAGAGAGGTGGAGTGGAACTCCTCCTGGTTCTTCCAGACAATCTGCTTCTCCTTTACGGACATGGAAAGCAGTTACCTGGAAAATGAATGCCTATGCTCTTCTTGAATCTTTTTATAGTTCATCAGTTCCTTAGCAAAATCACGTGTAAACAGCGATCTGTGCATACTCAGTTCATTATAAACCAGCTGCTGTACAAGTCGTGTTACGGCCTCGTTTAACAGGTTACAAGTGGTCATCTACTGAATTTCTGTAGAATACTCACAGTTCCCAGCCTGCTCTGCCACCTGCTGAGCGAATTGTTCTGGCTCTCATTGGAAGATCTTGTGGAGTGGGGAGACAAAAAAGGAAAAAAATCCATTCAGTTGGTCTGAAGATCATTCTTTTCAGGAAATCCTGAAGTTACAGTTACTTACCAGCTGTGGGTATTGGTTGTCCTTGGGGGCCCAGAACACTTGCTAATGCTGGCTGCCTTTGTACAGGAACCTGGTAGCCCTTGTGAATAAATGCAAACAGTTGGAAAATAAGCTCTACGAAAATACAGGAATCAGCGCATATGTTGAAATAAAACTTACCTTCTCTTCCCACAGACTGCTGATTGACAGAGGGGAAGGTTTAGACAGTTGAGCGGCACTCACCAGAGCAGCAGGAGGGGTGACGGGCAGGAGTGGTGGTGGCTGTTGCTGCTGCTGTCGAATCTGGGTATGGAGCCTTTTTGTGTAGCCAGTTCCATTTTTGAAGTTGTTCACAGCCTAGAGGCAGAAAAACATTGACAAAAAGGTAATATGGAACTTCAGTAGATAAATGAACAAAAGCCTCCACAGAGTAAAATTGCTTTGGTATTCCTGTAAATGCTGTCAATCCTAAAATAAATCGCCATACAGATATATGAACACATCCCATTAGACACTGATATTAATGACTGGTGACTCAGAGTATCTGTATTTAAAGTCCTTCAGTGTTAACACCAAATTTGAAAGCGAGGCAATCATCTTAAACAAAAGTGTGACCTGAATGTGCCAGACTGTAAGCTTCTGTAACAACAGATCATGGATTTCAAAAGTAAATTTGGCCTTGTTCAATTCAGCCTTGCTTAAAGGAGATGTAAACTAGTATTTGCTTCCCTTTCACCTTTTCACAAATAGACTTGTCTTATGAACAGTTTACGTAAAAGGCATCATGGCACCTGGCGTAGGAACTTGTTGGCAATTAAAGAATCAGGCGAAACGTCTGTCTGGTGGCACGTTGGGCAGGTATGCTCCTCAGATTCCAGCAACGCTGTTCTAATGCCTGTGAATAATTACAATCATCAAAACAGTTTTTAGCCAAAGTGAGGACATTAGTTGGCTTCTAATCAATTCTCAAAACACGTCTATGATTAATGGGTGAATGTGGTCTGGAATTGAGAGCATGAAGCTATAAAAGTTCAACAGTGTCACAAATGTCTCGTATGCAGCACACAACCGTACAGTTTTGATATTTCACTACTGTCACACCTGAAGATGTAGAGTAGGCTGTGTCTTGATGTCCCCACGAGTCTTTTTTCCACTGTCTAGTACAGCGAGAAGTCACCAACCTCAAGGTTAATGAATAAAACACATCTCAAAAAACCATTAGTATGTTTAGAGTTCTGAAGGTTTTAACCAGCTCTCCCGTGGAGAAGAACGTGGATTAAATGCCTGACTCTCCCTTTGTTGCAGAGCACAGTCAGGCACCAGAGCTGGCTGTATAATTTTGTATGAGGGAAAGCTGGACAAACTAAATGCATTCCATATCTAATACTGTAATCACCTGCACAGTGATGCACTCTTCTCATACTCATCCTTTCCCATGTAAAGAGGACTTAACCAGATACATGAAAAGGGGAAACAGCTTTCTGCATTTTTTTTCCTTTATACGAGAAGAGTCCTTTCTTGTTCAGGGTATACTGAAGTATTAAGTAGAAGTGGTAACAAAGCAATTCTATTATCTCCTATTTCTGCTTTCCGAAGATCACATGTGATGTTTTGAATGAACACACAGGGCAGTAACACTTACATTCGTCACAGTAACTGTTCCCACAGCAGGGAATAACAGCTGCATCCGTCATGAGATCTGTACAGATGAGACACAACAACTCCTCTGGAATAGGATCATCTGAGGAGGAGGAGGACGGCTCCGCTGGTAGGAAGGGAGGCTTTTCCTTCTTGCCTCTAGCATAAGCTTCCCTGGAGGCGGGGTGGGGAAGGAAAAAGGAAAAAGTTAAAGATGGCTAAAGGAAAACTTTTCCAAGCTTTGGATTTTATCAAAGGAAGAGAATAGGTGGAATCCTTCTCACTCCCCATTAGCCTTCTAACATGTAGGCATTTCGTTTGAACTACTTTTCTGTAGCCACAGCACTAAAAGAGGGAGGGGGGAAGAATTTTCCTTCTGCAGAACTCTCCCATTCATTGGATCAACTCAGAAACCAGCTCAGACTGGAAAAAGAATTCCTTGACACCTAGAAATAAGGTGAAATGAATCCCACCTCTCCTTTGCCAGAGGGTAAGTGTAAATTGCAGGCTCAGGGTAAAGTTAGTCTCTGAGTAATTACGTTTGATTAATGGAGGAAGTCTGTGTTACAGCTTCTACAAAAGGAGATCCACGACAGAAAAACACAAGTGCTACCAAGTGCATTTGAAAACAGCCACTCTTGTCAGCACACAGTAGTGTTTTCTTAGTTTATAGCCACAGGAAAACTTCAGTCTGTTTCACACATGGGATTGGATAAAAGTCAGGGGGGCAGGAAATCTCAGTCCAACAGCTCTTTGTTACATTTTGCAGGAAGTCTTTGAAGCATAACCCAGAAGCAAAATGAGCGTTCACAACCAGTATTTGGTCAGGTTTTTTATTGCACACTAGTCCAGACACAAGCAGGGATGAAGGGAGGGACTGTAAATGACTTGGACCTTCAAGCACCTATCTTTCAGATCAACAGCACATGTTTTTGCTTTTAGATGCATTCATTCACAAAAGCAACCATCTAGTTTCAGTATTTTATTAAAGGGTTGTTTCATATAGACAGTTTTTTCTCAACTGTAACATCATTCACATCAACATCTGTCAAGTCATTCATATAGACAGTTTTTTCTCAACTGTAACATCATCCAGATCAACATCTATGAAGTCACTGCCATTAACATTTACAGACAACTTTACAGATACTTGACTAGTTTGTTTGAACCCAAACGGTTTACAGAACACTTCCAAAACACAAAAAACACATCCTAGGAATAGACCAAAACTCAAATAGGGCATTTAATACATAGGAATAACAAACCGGAAAACTTTTTACAACACATTGCCTCCATGCTAAGCCAGTCTGCACTCAGGAGGTCAGCGCAAGTAACAGTTCTGAGCTGCTTTATGTTATGTTCCTGTATTTTTCTTTAAATGTTCTCAAAAGCTGAAATGTCTACACCACTTGGACAGTTTTTCACATTGCAGAGGAAAACTTCACATGAGTTTACAGAACCAAGGACACATTTAGGCACAGCACTAACGGAGTCCAATTTCTTCTGGTGGATACCTTCCAAACTAATTTTTTTTTTTTTTTGGCCAAATGTACACAATGTAATTTCTGCAGTGCATGAGGGAAGAAGGTTCAAGTGGGAAGAGATTTCTCTTTCTTGGAAATGAACTCCAGCCTTTATTTTCAGAAGAAAGAAGCAGCTCCTCTGCACTAGGCCCTGCCTTCTCTCATCTTTGTCACTCGAAAGACCACTCATTCCATTGGCTAGCACTACGCCTTTGCACAAAGTGCAATCACTAGTGCAATCACCAGGCAAAGCTACACATTGTTGAGCACAGAACGCAAGCAGTTCCACAGCAAAACACGGCATTGCAACAGTTTCAGAAGGTCACATCTGCTAATATGCCACACATACACACTGGCATATTCCTATAAACAGTCAGGTACATTTACACAATTGACACAGCCTGCGCTCAAACAAATTAGATTGTGCTGTCCACTGTAGATGTACTACGATGTATGAAACTCTGCAGCATTCACAGAATGGAACTGTAACTATCGTGACTACAAATTCAAAAATAGCCATGCAATCGTCCATGCTCCAGAAACGCTTCTCGTTTGGCTGTTGCAACCCGCCCTGAAATGTCCATAACTTACAGACCATATAATTCTTCTCTGAAAGTTGTGTTAGTTTCCAACACAAAATGAATGAAACGTATGAAAAATGGTAAACAGCTTCTGCAGTGCTGCTGCTTTGTGTCTTGAAGGTGAGTAATATGGCAACATTACGCTGAGGCTGATAAGGTACTCCCCTTCTATCTTCCCAGACTGGCAACTACTCTTTACAGGACAGTATCAAAATACGCACATATTTTACAGTTAAAATAAATACTTTTAAATTAGTAAAATCTAAATTAAAGTTCTGTTCACATTACAAGAGTTATCCAGCTATAGATAACAGTATAAGATTTAAAAATACAAAGCAAACACTTTTGGTTTTAAGCATTTGACAAGAATAGATATAGATATACCTTAATAAGCTGGGCCAGAGAAATAGATCCAGAAGAGTCATTGATCTGTGCACAAAACATTAAACACATATTCAAGTTCTACAATCAAAACACAGCAATAGTTCACCTCTACTGCAGTCTGAAAGGCTGCACCATATCCTCTGAGTGTCACTGAAAGAGGCATTTCCAACCCAGTGTAATCGGTATTTGCTCAAAAAAGCGTCCAAACCTGTGACAGCTCCAGAGTGCCTCTGTGGTTAATGAGAAGAAACCAAACTCACCAAACCTGCCTGAGATCAACTTACTGCTCCAGACTATCTCAGAGAGGGACCCTTGTCAAATGCTCACAACTGCTTAAGAGTCACAGGGGTAAGGAAGCTGCCAATTTTCAGCTAAAAAGGGATTTATGAGAATAAATTGCAGTGACACTCCTCCCTCCCAGCTACCTACGGAAGGGCTTGCAGGAATGAAGTCCTCAGGCCACTGGTTCGTAACGGACTGCTGTGTTTGTTGAGAACTAAGACTGGAGGGCACTTTTTCCACAAGGAAAAAGGGGAACTCCTCGCCTGTTCCTTTTCCAGTATACTCAATTCTGTTACGCCACAAGCAGCAGTGAAGCTTACCCCAGTAAAACCTTAGCACAAAGACACTCGAATCACTGCTTATTATGCCTGAAGTTGTTCAAAAGCGTAGAATAACATTTCACAATATAAACTGAATGGCTCTCCTCAAGGGGTCACTAACTGGATCAGAAGAGAGATTAAAAGCCTTCCGTGGAAAACGCTCTTGTCCTTTAGTGCCTAACGCAGTGGAAGAATTCAAGGCAGCAGTTTTTAGCAGACTCTGGGAAAAAAGATCTCTACATGCAGAAAAAGATTCCTCACTCCATCATTCCTTCTCCATATGTTTAGCATCATATGGTGGTACACTAAAGAAAGGCTTAACCTCTGCGAAATTGAAGCAGCATCCAACCCTGAAGTCACCCAGCTCCAAAAGCATACTGCAGGCAGACGTTAAGACAAAACACAGGGATTTCACCCACAAATGCATCAGGCTCTAAACTTGTGCCAAAATTTGTACACTGGGGTTTAGGTATTTCCATTTGCAGATAAACTATTCAACTAAACTGCTTCATCCGAGAAAGTGGAAAGATCAAATGCAGAACTTGACAATAGCACTTTGTGTAGCAACGATGTTTAAATTCACAGCAATCTATGAAAGACATTTATGCACTCAGAGGGGCCCAAGCAATATCACTTCAATCATTCAGTTTTAGGAACAAATACCCAGGTATTTAAGGACATGGAAAGGAATCATTTAGCTGCACAGAACTGTCCTCAAAATGTATGTGATATGTGACATCATATTTGTTTGAACCCCCAAATCAGAACTAAGGAACGGTACCAAGCTGAACAATGGATTTTCAAAAACCATTAGGCAAAAAAAAAAAAAGACTTTCAATACAAAAGCTAAGAAATACAATGTGAAAATGGCAAAAAATGCACTCCAGACAATTTGTGTTGCAAGGAACAAAAAGCACACATCAACCGATACAAACATACACACTACGATGCTGAATCAAATACATTCTATTTACAACATATACTATGTTCTACTGGAAAATAGATTAAGTTACTGTTTGGAAAATTTATACCAGGCTACATTGTGTAGAATTAAGTGCAGTGTGCAGAAAAAAGTGTGAAATTGTGCTTTTACGTACTGGTTTTGATGGTCCACTCACTGGCTCCGTTCGACTTCTGGAAGAGAAATGGAGGTGATCAGAACTTAAAATAGAGCCCATACCTCCTGAAGATGAGGAAGTACAAGGAAAGGCTTGAGATCACCACACAGGGGTTTCTTCGTAGATTCTCCTTCAAGAACATACTGCAAGGTGAGTAACGCATTTTCAAGGCCTCTCCACCATTACAGCATGCATTCATCGTTCCCAAACATTAACCACTCTACCAGCAGTTTCTGCAATGTTTCCAGCTGGAGGAATCAAAAGATAATCTGCATGGCTAATTTTCAACGTTACAACAGCAGTGCCATTCTTTCCTTGTCCCCACACACAGGGATTTAGTTGAGCTTTGATGCCAGCAGCATCTGTCCTCTCACTTTAGGGCAGCATTACAATACCAGGAGAGGGTGCCACCCAACCAGAAACGGAGGATGCATTCACAAGGCAGCACTGAGCATCCATCCTTAAATTAACCCCCAAAACAAGGCCATGTTTATAAGCACAACGCCGTGGCGTCCAGAATTACTCAGTAGTGCCTGAAAGCACTGCAACAACTGCTGCAGTAATGTGCCCAAAGTTTACATGCAGAGCCACACAAATTCAGGGTTTTTTGCTTGCAAGTGCTTCACGGGCACCAGGATGCTGCTGTACTGTTTGTTCGAGACACACTGTAACTCATCAGTATACTTTATTTATGGGGAACCCACATCAGAAAGACATGGCAAAACCACAAGCTAATAACACCTACTAACTGTGGTGGAGAGGTCTATCTTTAAGAAGGCTGGAAAACATGACCATTCAAACAGTGCTAATGCAGCTGATACACAACTGGACTCTGTGAATACAGAAATGACAGCAATAATGCTGTAGGCAGGATGGCATTTGAGTATCTGTCATTTTAATCAATATGCCCAGTTATCTGTCCTCCGTAAATCTTGGGAATACAGAACTAAAACCTGGAGCACAGATGTCAGCTTAGGGTGAAAACAGATTTAGAAAGAGAACTAGCAACAGTTGGCAATGTGCTAAACTGCTTCCTGCGTTTCAGGTTTGGAAAGGATTAACTATTCTTTCACTCTACTCGCACTAAAGGCAATACACTTTGGGACAGTGTTCTTTTTCTCTTGCCTGAAACGGATGCTGTCTTTAGGAAACTGATACGAATCCCTTATGAATGGAACTTCTTGTTTGCATGGTTCGCCAGCTGGCAACCCTTGCTCTTTCCTCTACAGCTAGGATGCAAAACCCCAGACCTGGGGCATAAGAATACCTGCCATATCCCACCCTCCCTCCCCCAAAGGCAAGAAAGAGTCAAACCCCAACAATCAGATTCTTCTGAGATGGGAACAAGTTCTGAGTTCACACTACAATGCCTATCTCTCTTCACTATAAAAGCAATAGAAGCAAGAAGATTTAATAATGACCACTCAGGTAGAGGAAACAGCACCTACAACTTGGGTCTCAGCAAAATCAAGCCCAAGAAGAAGCCCAAGAGAATCATCTTAAAAGTTACCATTGCTGCAGTTCAAATCCCATGTCCCAGTCGACTTTGGGACAGATACATTACAATCTACCCCATGACAACCAAAATTAACAGCAGCTTTAACAACAAAGTTGCAATCGGAATGCCTCTGTAAACTAATATCCACAAAACCAGCTAACACACTGAAAGCCCTAACAAAGGGTACAATGCTGTATGGATACTTACACAACATAGGTTTTGCTGGTGCCTTTGACTCCTCCAGCAGGGATTCTTCGAACGATCACTGATGAGTTCTTTGGAATCAGCGCATTAGCATCTGTGTATTCTGAAAACAACACAAATACAGAACAAAACAGTATTCAATTTGTAAGAATGTCTATTACTATGTAATGACATAGCACTTCAGGCAATCCCTTCACAGGTATGAAAGCAAAGCTTTCTATGTAACACTGTGCTTTTATCGTCTCAACACACTAATGGGACATTCCTAGAAGTCTTCACGTTTGGTAATCACACACAAGCAGCAAAATCTTTTCCATTCATTTAAAACAGTTTGAATGCCAACAGCACACTGCTCTCCAAGGTCACTCAGGACTGACAGAACACAGAAGACAGCCTGCCATCTGCACTAAGACCAGCTCAGAGGCCCAGCTGGGGCTTGCTGTTTGGTTGTTGGTTTGTTGTCTCTTGCCTGAGAAGCAGAATAGCACATGCTCCAAGGGGTTGGAGTCAGAATGTTACAGGGCAGGAAAGAGCACTCAGGAATCCTGAGCTCTGCAGTTCACAGTTCTTCCACAACATTGTGAGAACATCTATTCTAAAAGACAGGTCAAGGAGTTCAGATCAAATTAAGAGGAGGCGGCAAGTTGAAATGCATCATTCCTGAGTGCAGGCTTTTTGAAGGGAATTCTGCCTTTATAGACATGCCTCTAGAGGAAGCATGGAAGAGGACACCCCTGCCCCCCCTGCTATTTAAAATAGGACCCAACCATCCAGTTTGCCTTCCAGCATCTTAAAAGGAGTCTATCACATCATTTTTTTCCACTGACATTTAAAATCCTGTTTACTTCTAGTGAGTTTAAGCATCTACATCTGATGAATAAAAACTGAAATTCATGGTTATGCATTTCAAGCAAAAATTTGGTATACGTATACATTACACTGAAATGTATTCTCTAGCTTTGCTCTGAAAACCACGGGGGGATTTTTGCATTTTCACATGGAAAACAGCACACGTTGTGCCTTGAGACAGGAGCTAAGGACTGCATGCAGTCACCACCACGAGCAGACGTTCAAACCTGAAGCATCCACAACACCCCGACAAACCTCCACCATTTTGTCAGCAATGCTTCAAGTCACACGAAACTCAGCCCAGGACTTTACAAAATGTCACTAAAATTAATGACAGCAGCCTCTTTGCAGGTTGCTCACTCAAAAGAAAAAAACAGAAAGCCACGTACCCTTGGGGAAACCCTTGTCCTTCTGTGCAGCTGGTGTCTTCCCAGGGCTCTTCCTCAAGGCATGAGAAATGACCATGCATTTGGAAGTCCACACAAGCTCAGAAGCACACTTAGTCCTATGGCCGTCATTACCCATGGGCCAGAAGCCCTCTCACCCCTCCCCAGAACTGCCCGTTAGCCGCTGGCAGTCATTCTCCATGGACCACATGGACCTCCCTACCCACCTACCTACCAACCCAGCTACCGACTCACCAGAAATGAGGCAGACCGCACCAGAAGGGACACTGCCTGACATGAAGTAGACATATTAGACCAGAAATGATGCTTTCAAGACAGAAAACACAGCACAATCCACCAGAACAGCAAAAAACAACCAGAAGAAACATCGCACACAAACCAAAGGCCCCTTTCCAAACCCTAATAAGGCAAACAAGCTGAAAAAAAAGACTTGCCACAAAAAAAGACCACACAGAACACAAGGTAAGCTAAAAATAACCTAACCCCAGGAACCCAGGGCAAACAAACCCAGATTCTCTCCATAACAGTAACACGCTTTAATTGTAACTCACTTAAACTCTGGCATACCATAACCCTGTCACCCCATAACCCTAGCTCATTGTAGCCCTACAATACCAGAAAATGGATCACAAACTCCCTGGAGATCTCCACCAGGGCCTTCACGTGGCCCCGGATCTCGGACATCACAACTTTGAAGTGAGAGTGAGACAGAGCCACCAGGACATCACCACCATCCATCTTCACACCCTGGAAAAGTGCCCAGCTTAAACGCCCCTGGGGAGAAAGGCTGAGGCACTCGGAGACTTTGACCTGGCCAGCCATGACCACGGGGCTTCAGCTCATCGTTTCTGTGTCACAGCCACCAGGCAGATGACGCTGTCGCCCCGCAAGACCCCTCGGGGCAGCCGTGGCTGCTCTGGGGGCCTCCAAGAGAACCAGCTCACCTGGGCTGCTCTGCGGTCACCGCGCGCCTTGGCTGTCAGGCGTGTCTCAGCGCGGCTCTGCAATCCGCTGTCACCTCCCTGCAGGACGCTCTCCAGCACACGGGACGTCTCCGCTTGCTCACCCTGGGGACAAAGAGCAAAAGAGAGCGATGGTGTTTGCTTTGTCCCCATTCCCGGGGTGCCACAAGAGAGACCTGCCACCCCCAAATCACACGCTGGGTGCTGCGGACACAGCATACAAGCTGCAGGCGTGGGTCAGGATGGCTGTGGGGAGCGGGCAAGACATTCTGCAGTGCCCCGGCCCTGGCAGAAAGCAGAGCTGGAAAGAACAGCGGGGGAAGCCCAGGGCGGATGGCGCTGGGGCCCGGCAGGGTGCAGCACCCACAGAAATGCCCGGCTCCTTGAGCTTTGGCCCCGGGGCTGCAGCATGGGGACAGCACCGGCTGCGACTTTGCTGGGAAAAGCCAGGCAGGGGGGACCCTCACACCCCACACGGGTACCCAGACCTGGGATTTGACAACCGGTCCCTCTGCCCATTGCCGCCATGGCATCCAGAAAGCAGCGCCGCTGGCCCTGCCATGATCCTGAGCCATCTCTCCATGGACAAGTCTTTAACCAGCAGGCCTGAAGAGAGGAGAAATTGTCCCCCATTAACCCCTGCTCAAGGTTTTGCAGGCAGGAGGGTTTTTTGAGCTGCCTGGTGGTGCCACTCCTGGGGAGCACTCAAGAAACAGGGCGGCTGCCTGTACCTGCAGGCAGGCAGTGGAGTGTGCACAGCGGGAACGAATGGTGGTTTGTGCGGCTGTTGAATGGATTCAGGCTTGAAATGCGGCCAGCCTGGTATGCCTGCTACCTTTTTCCTTGCAGGTTGTATTTAGAGCCTAAATAGTATTATTTTAAAAGCAAAACCAACAAGCAAACCAAGAAAAAACCCAAAGCTGGGCAGTTGTTTTCCTTCCAGCTGGGCTTTTCTCCCCACTCCTGGCCACTCTGCAAAGTGATGTCAATATTAGGTTGCAGGATTAGGCCCAAGGGCAGGGCTTTTGCAGGCAGCACATTCCTTGAGGACCCCAGTAATGCAGTTCCTGGGGACTGCTCAAGAAATGGGGGCAGGTGCCCATCATTGCTGTTTTGGGTCTCTCCCCATCGCTCTCTGTCCAGCTCCCTGCACCCATTTTTTAATTCCTCCCTCTCTGTCTTTAGCCCATCACTATTTTCTTCCTTTTTTTATTTACTCTCTCTGGCTCCCTGTCTGTATTTTCTAATTCCTCCTCTGCTGCCCTACAGCCTGTTGCTATTTTCTTCTCTCTCTACATCTCTCTCATCTTTTCTATCACCATCTCCTGCTTCCTGGCCTTATTTTTCCTCTCTGTCCTGCAGCCTGTCCCCTCTTTCCTGCCTCTCTCCCCTGCTCAGCTGCCTCTGCTTCCTGTCCTTCCCTTGCTCTGTGTCCTGCACTGTCCCCCTGCCTCTCCCTTTCCCTCTCCTTTCCCCTCGCACCCTTTCCCCTCTCTGCCTCTGTCCTGATCCCTCTCCCATTTCTCTCTCACCACGCTCTCCTGCTGCTTGGCACAGGGCCCTTGGCCTTCTTGCCACCCGCCTCTCCGGAGCTGGGCACCATTTGGCAGGAGACGGCGCCCAGTGGCAGCGGCAAACGGGTCAAAAGCCCCCGGGGCTGCCTCCGCAGCGCCTCCTCCAGCAGTGGGGCCGTGCGGGGTGGATGGTGCTGGGGCACAGCTGGGGGCATCACCGCCGCCACTCGCTCCTTGCTGCAGCCACCTCTGCCCTGTAGTGCGAGAGGTGGGGGAGGTTGTTGAGGGAGGAGGTCAAGTGGGGGACGTTGGGGACACTGGGGACAGCGTCCTCGCCATCCACCAGCCCCGCCGCCACCGCTCGCTCCTTGGGGCAGCCGCCCTGTGCCACGTACTGGGAGAGTTCGGGGAACTCATGGAGGAAGTCAGACAAGTCGGGGTCATCGGGGACGGTGTCCTTGCTGTCCCCCAGCCCTGCCACCACCGCCTGCTCCTTGGGGCAGCCACCCTCTGCCACACATTTGGAGAGCCTGGGGAGCTGGTGGGGGAAGGCAGTCAAGCTGGGGCTGTCAGGGACATCGGGGACAGTGTCGTCACTGTCTGTGGTGTTGAGCCAGGTGAGCATACAGTTGGTGGTGGTGTCCTCTACCTGCTCAGGAAGGGCCTCGCCAAAGGCGTCTGGCCCCTGCTTGGACAGATCCGTGGGCTTCCCTAGGGCTGTCAGGGTGGTCACTGCTGCTGAAAAAGCAAACAAAGGCAACCCAACACCGGGGCGATGCAGGCTTTCCTCAGCTTGGCCACCCACCTGCAGGTTCTGCCACCCCCCAAACCTCACCTTTGGGTTTTATTGCAGTTCCGCAGGTCGGCGGAGCCAGGGCACGCTGGTAGGGGCTGGCAGCAGGGACACTGTCCTCAATGGCCGCCCCGTCCTTGTTGGAGGCCTCCGACGGCTGCTGGCTGCTGCCAGGCACCTGGAGGGAAAAACAACTTCCATGTCTGCAAATCCCCAGTTATCAAAGGCTGTCAACAGAGGTGGGGCCGACCATGAGCACAAGACCCACGTGCAGGCCTGGGGACAGCAAAGGCACCTGCTCTGTCCCCACCACAGCACGCCCGCTCCACAGCCTGCAGCCCTCTCTTGGAGAGGAGGCCACTCTGCCTTCCCCTGCCCCGCGCACATCAGACACCCACCTCCAGCTCTCAGGGCGCGGGCTGGCAACCCTCAGGGCAGCAGCAGGAGCCGCTCAGACCCTGCCTGTGGCCTTGGCCCTGGGGCTGAGCACTCGGGGCTGGGCTGGGGAGCTGGGCCATGCTGGGGCCCAGGGCACTGAGGTCTCCAGGTCCCTGACCCCAGGCCCACCCGCACGGGGAGATACCTGCTCCTCCTTCTCCTTCTCCTTCTCCTTCTTCTCCTTCTCCTCCTTCTTCTCCTCCTTCTCCTTCTCATTCTCATGCTCATTCTTCTCCTTCTTCTTCTCCTTCTCCTTCTCCTACCACCCCTGCCCCCGCAGCTCCCCAGCCCCCCCACCCCGCTCCCCACCTCCCCCCCATTTCTCCTCAGGCTGCTCGGCCTCTGCCCCCTCCGGCCCCGCCCCAGGCTGCCTGGGACTGACAGGCCGCCTCCGGCTCCGCTCATTGGCTCAGCTGTGGCCAATGGCGGGGCTGTTGCCAGGCGGGCACAGGCAGCCCGCGCCTCTCCTCCCAGGGCTGCCCTGCGCCCGCTGCCCCCCAGCCCGCAGCGGCTCCTCAGCCCGCCGGGACACTGGGCCTGCGGAGAGACGGCCTGCGAGAAGGGCCATGGCCCTGGGGCTGTTCTCTCAGCAGCGCAAGGGCTGTGCACAGCCCTGCCCTCCCTCAGGGCTCTGCTGGGGGCTGGGCCTGCCTGGGGAGGGAGCTGCCGGGAGGGAGCTGCCCGGGAATTGCTCTGGGCCCCAAGGCTTTCCCAAATTGAGGCCTGTCTGTGCTGCCAGCCCCAGCCCTGGGCAGGGGGAGCTGCGTGATGGGAGCCGCTGATTTGACTTTCTGGGCAGATGATGGAGTAGGCAGACACAGGCTGTAAGTCTGGGCTGGTCTGTACCTGCAGAGCTGTAGGCTGAGCTATTCTGCCTCTGAAGGCTGGAGAGATACGGGCTATGGGCAGAGTTACTGTTTGCCAGTTACCATTTCTTTTGGGGTCCTGTGACGGTGATGGTAAGGTCGCCAGCCTGCAGCTCTGTGGCAGTTAGAACTATGACTGAAAGAGTTTTGATGGTGGATGCTGTTCTGTGTGTTTCATTTTCATTAATCATTTCATTGAGCTGGAATTATTTCTGTGCAATTAGGTGACGGGGGTCTTCTTGTACTGGTCTTCGGGAGCGCATCCTGACAGCCTTTGTCATGCAGAGCTTTCCCGTCTGTTCCCAAGAGGAGTGATGGTCACGATGTGGAATGAGTCCTGTGAGTAGTGGCTTCACCAGTAAGCTTGGATTTAGTGAATCCCCATGGACAAACATATGCAGCAGGTGCTCCAGCCAAGAACTTTGATGTGCTGATGCTCTAGAGTGAATTTGGAGGGGTTTCCTCCTCCTCCTCCTCCTTTTCCTCTTCCCTGTTCTTCCTCGTTCTCCTGTTCCTCCTCCTCTGGTTCTTCGTCATCATCGTCCTTCTCCTTCTCCTTGTCCTCTTCATCTTGTTCTTCCTCCTCCTCCTCCCATTCCTCCTCCTCCGGTTCTTTTGCCTCCTTTTCTTCCTATTTCTCCTCCTGTTCTTGTTTCTTCTCATCCCTCTCCTCCTCTATTCCTTTCTCCTCCTTTATTTCTTCCTCATCATCCTTTTTTTATTCTCCTCCTCCTTATCGTGCTCTTCCTCCTCTTCTCCACCTTCTCTTCTTTCCTCTCTTCCATCTCCTGCTCTTCTTCCTCCTCCTCTTTCTCCTCCTCATGTTCATTCCCTTCCTCCATTTCTTCCTCCTCTACCTTCTGTTCTTTGTCCTCCTCCTCTTGTGTTCCCTTCTTTTCCTTTTTATGTTCCTCTTCCTACTCTTCCTCTTCCTGCTCTTGTTTTCCTTTTCTTCTTCTTCTTTCTCATGTTCTTTATCCTGTTCTTCCTACGGTTCTTCCTCCTCCTCCTCCTCTTCTTTTTCTTTCTCCTTCTTTTTGTCTTCATCCAGCTCTTCCTCCAACTCTTCTTCCTCTTCCTTGTTCTCCTTCTCTTTCTCCCCTTCTCCTCATACACCTCTGCATTTTTATCCTCTGCGTGTTCACCCTCCTCCTGTTCTTGTTCTTCATCATCCTTCTCCTTATACCCCTCCTTCTCCTCCTCTTTCTCCAACTCCTCTTCCTCCTATTTCCTTCTGTTTTTCTTCCTCTGCTTCCTGTTATTCTGTTATCCTGTTTACCCTCCTGTTCTTGACCCTCCTCCTCCTGTTCCTTTTGTTCTTTTCCACCTTCTCCTCTTCTTCTACTTCCTCCTATTATTTCTCCTTCTCTTTCCTCCTCTTCCTCCTCCTATTCTTCACCCTCCTCCTCCTCTTCATCTTCTCCTGCCTCATATTACTCATTTTCTTTCTCCCCCTCATGATCCTTTTCTTCCTCCTCTTCTTCCTTCTCCTCCCACTCTTCTTAAGAATTTTCTTCCTCTTATTCCTCCTCCTCCTCTTCTTCTTTCTCTTCCACCTCATCCTCCTGTCTCCCCTCCTCCTTTTTTTTCCTTCTCCTCCACTTCTGATTCCTTTTCCTTTTCTTATTTCTTCTCCTCGTGTTCCTCCTCCACCCTTTCTTCTTCCTCCTCTTGCTCATTTCTAATCTTTCTCCTCCTCATCCTGTTCCTTTTCCTCCTCATCCTATGTTTTCCTCCTCCTTCACCTTTTTGTCCTTCTCCTTTTCCTCATCCATTTCCTTTTGTTTCTCCTCATGCTTTTCTTGCACTTTCTCCTTGACAATTGCATCAGATTCAACAAGGCCAAGTGCTGGGTTCTGCACTTGGGTCACAACAGCCCCATGCAATGCTACAGGCTTGGGGAAGAGTGGCTGGAAAGGTGCCTGGCAGAAAAGGACCTGGGGGTGTTGGTCGACAGCTGGCTGAACATGAGCCAGCAGTGTGTCCAGGTGGCCAAGAAGGCCAACAGCATCCTGGCTTGCATCAGGAATAGTGTGGCCAGCAGGAGCAGGGAGGTGATTGTGCCCCTGTACTCGGCGCTGGTGAGGCCGCACCTGGAATCCTGTGTCCAGTTTTGGGCCCCTCCCTAGAAGAAAGACACTGAGGTGCTGGAGCGTGTCCAGAGAAGGGCAACAAAGCTGGGGAAGGGCCTAGAGAACAAGACTTAATGAGGAGCAGCTGAGGGAACTGGGGTTGTTTAGTGTGGAGAAAAGGAGGCTGAGGGGAGACCTTGTTGCTCTGAACAACTACCCAAAAGGAGGTTGTAATGAGGTGGGTCTCTCTTCCCAAGTAACAAGTGATAGGAGAAGAGGAAATGGCCTCAAGTTGCGCCAGGGGAGGTTTAGATTGGCTATTAAGAAAGATTTCTTCACCGAAAGGGTTATCAAGCATTGGAAGACGCTGCCCAGGGAAGTGGCTGAGTCACCATCCCTGGAGGTATTTAAAAGGAATGTAGAGGAGGCACTTAGGGACCTGGTTTTGTGGTGGACTTGGTAGTTTTAGGTTAACAGTTGGAGTCAATGATCTTAAAGATCTTTGCCCACCTAAATGATTCTGATTCCATGATTCTGTGCAAAACAAAGCTTACAGAGGGTGGAAACAAGGACAGGTATCCTGGGAGAAACGTGGAAAGATTATCTGAGCGTCCAGGGACCAAGCCAGGAAAGCCAAAGCTCAGACAGAATTGAATCTGGGCAGGGATGTCAAAGATAGGCAGAAGAGCTTCTTAAGTATGCAGGGGACAAAAAGCAGCCTAGGGAAATTGTGGGTCCCTTGCTCAGCAAGACAGGGGACCTGGTTCCACAGATGTGCAAAAAGCGGAGGTACTGAATGCCTTCTCTGGCTCAGCCTTTACTAGCAAGAGCAGCCTTCAGGAGTGCCAGGTCCCAGAGAGCGGGTGGAAAGGCAGGAGCAAGGAAGAGGGACCCTTGGTGGAAGAGGATCAGGTCAGGGCATACTTGTGAAACAACGTAACAATGATGTATATGTCTACAGTGGTGTTATCTACAGATACAGAGTGGCAAAGGGTTCTCGTACAAAGGCATCCATGTCCAACATATATGAGTATGGTTTCAGGGGTATTATCAGGATGTATTTCAAAATGACAAACACTTTGTTCAGTGTCAAGAGACATGTCTTGGGCCTTCATGGTGTTACTTTCACAAATAAATCCCTGTTGTTCCATCCAACACATGTATCAACATCAATAGTTTGCCATTTATTCCCATTTTGTTGGGCCCATACTCTATGTTTTAATGGATGGAGTCCAGTTCCATTCTGGTTTAACCCCAGCGCAATGATTGGGTAGCTATATGGTGTGTACTGAAGCATTGCGCATTGTTAATACAAAAGCTGTGGCTTTACTGTCAGTAGGGTTATAGGTAAAATTGATTAGACACCACCAGGATTGGAAGTCTCTTTCGAATTGAGTTGCATTATCCCAGATTACCTTTCAAATTTCAGTGGGCACGGTGCCCTCATCGCCTTCTCTTATAATGGTTGTTACAGCCGATTGTATCCACCATTTGTGCTGCTGGAAAAACTGCCCTTTGTTCTCCTACTTGTGCACTGCCTTCACCTTCTTCTATTGCTTGTTTGCCAGTGGTAATTTCTAATGCAGCAGCCTTATCTTGCCATTTCCCATTTACCCTTTTTGCTGAGGCATCAGTAAACCAAACGTTTTTTGTTGGTGTTCCCTTTCCTAAGAGTGAGTAAAGTGGGCGAGCAATGATGGAAACTCCAGGTACATGTTTTCCCCAGTATCCTAAAGTACCCGTAAGCTGTTGTAATTCTTTCCTAGATTGGGGCATCTGTGACTGTTCTATTATATTTAGGGTGTCTGGTGGGATTGTCACACTACCTGCAATCCACCAAGAACCCCAAAACTTGACCTCTCTGCTTGGTTTCTGACACTTCTCAGGTGGGATTGCAACTTCTGCTTTATGTAGCACTTGCCATGCTGCTGCTGCTGCTTCCCCTACCTCCTCAGGGGAATGTCCTCTGATCAGAATATCATCTATATATTGGTATAGTTTCACGTTGTGAGGAAGTGTGACTGTTTGCAACAGTTCAGCAAGCGCAGCATGAGCAAGTGTAGGTGAGCGTTTATATCCCCGTGGGATTCTGTTAAAGGTATATTGTATAGCTTCCCAGGTAAAAGCAAATCTGTCTTTCTCCTCCTCCTGCAAGGGGCCCATAAAGAACATCCCTTTCACATCTAGCGCTGCCATGCATGGGTGTGCAGCTGCCTGTAGTGTGGCTGTTAAGGTTGCAATATTGGGGACTGCAGCCGTTAGTGGAGCTGTGTTGGCATTTAGACGCCTATAATCAATTGTCAGACGCCATCTCCCATCCAGCTTTCAGACTGGCCAGCCTGGTGAATTGTGTGGGGAGTGGGTTCTGGAGATAATTTGTCGTTTTTCTAAATCACCTGTGACTTTAGAAATTCCATTTCGTGCTGCAGCAGAAATTGGGTATTGTGGTACGTTAGTAGCTTTTGAATTAGGGAGTGCAGGGGCTGTGCAGAGTAAACCCACTGTAGCCTCCTGATCTTTATCGGGGTTAGGATTAATATTTGAACCAAAGCACCACATCCCACCGTCTGGGAGGCGCCATGTTCGGCCATTCAAAACATCAAAGCCCAAAATACTTCCATTATGATTTTTCACTGCAAAATGGGTAGACAGCATGCGTTTTTCTCCCCGGAGCCATAAATTAACCTTTGCAGTTTGACAAATTGCTCCGTTCATGCCAGTAATTTTAACTCTTTGCCATCTGGGTCATATACTCAGCTTCTCAGCATCCTGTTGTGTCAATATTGAAATTTGTGAACCGGTGTCTATTAGGAATTTGAGGAATTGTTTTTGAGGACTAACTGGGATTAAAATATATAGGCCATTATTATCTATCCATTGATAGGAGTCCACTTGGATAGGAGACCGTGACCTCTCCTACCCAAGTGGGTTTGCTGCTGGAAGAAATCAGACCAAACTGGCTGAAAGCAGCAAAGTTGCAACAAAATCATGTAAACTCAGCTAAGAAATGTGCATTAAGCACCCTTGCACAGAGGGTTCACATGTACAAATACTCAAAAGTGAATGGTAACAGACAATATCATGGCCAAAGCCAATAGGTTATGTAAATTGTAAAAGTGAGTATATGAATAGTCTTAAGATTTCACATAAGGAATCAAGAAATGTAACACGGTGACCTCCTCATGCTCCCAGCTGAGAGCACCTTTACTGCTAACAACAGAAAGGGGTTTTAGCTAGCGCGTGCTTCTGCTGCCTTTTTTCCCAGTGCCTGTGCATGAACTAGAAGAAAAGAAAAAGGCAAGCAAATCCCTTTTGGTAACAAGAGCGGCAGATGTGGGACCTGTGGCTGAGCTGGGGAACAGGGAGCACCCCTGGAGCAGCCTTGGGGCTTGCTGCCAAGCTGGGAGAGCTGCCTTCAAATCAGCTCTCCCAGCAGGACATTGCCCAGGAGTTACTGTGAGTTTTCCTCTTGTCCTTCAGGAACGCTGTTCCACACCAAGCACACCCAGAGCTGAGCCTGTGCAAGGAGTAGCCTTCTCCAGGAGAAGCACAGCTGGGGCTGATGGTGACAGTTCCCAGCAGCTGTCCAGGTCAGAGAGATGCAGGTGAGATGCCCTGGAGGAGACAGCGACTGCTTGGCAGTTCTCTTGCAGGAACAGGGTTGAAGAGCAGGAGGGAGCCAGGGCAAAAGGGCCTCTGAGGTCAAAAAGTGCATCAAACAGCCAGAGCGCAAAGCAGAGGGAGAAGAGAAATAGGTGCAGGGGACATGACTGGGACAGTGCTTTCAAGGTAACATCTGCCACAGAAGCACAGTAACAGTGAAAGGCATTGGGAGGTCATGGAGTGAGTGAGAAAAGGGCCTGGCAGAGAAGAGCCCGGAGAGACAGGAGACAAGATAGAGATGGAGGGGAAAAAGAGGGCATGTGGAAAGTGAGGATGCTCATCCTGTGCAGGTCCTTGGGAAGACACTGGTGGCAGAGCAGCTGCTGCGGAAGGAGCAGGAACCTGGCTTCTGCTGCAGGTACTTGTGATGTCACCTGCTGCCGAGCAACTGCTAGGGCAGGAGTTTTTAAATGACTTGTGCAGATGCTGGCGATATCACTTGTGACTGAGTAGCAGAGAGATGGGAAAAGATGCATCGCCTGCTTAGGTGTCTGTGATGTCATTCATGGCCGGAACCAGCCTGTTGCTGTTTCAGGTGCTTGTGATGTTACTGGTGGCTGAGGAGCTGATAGGGCAGGAGTTTCTGTGTGATTCATGAAGGTGGTTTTTGATGTCGTATGTGCCTGAGAAGATGATAGGGCAGGCATAGAGAACAGCTTTATGCAGGTGCAATATGCATAGCTAAATAAAGAGAACAAATTCCCTTGGTAATTCTGTGCTAAGGTGTCCTTGCCTCTCTCCTAGGCCAGCAAAGAACTGACTTTTACACAGGTCACCCGAGGATGACTGCTGCCAGGAAAGATCCCTGTGCTTGGCTGCTCACCTGGACCCTGTTCCTGCTCACATCCCCATTCCCAACGCCTCTCTCGCTGGATTCGATTTCTAGAGGTCATGGTAGTCCCAAGCGCTGGCATTTGGAGATGAAAGCCGATGCTGATGGAGAAGCACCTTTGCGCCTTTTGCAGTGAGTCATGGCAGGCTTGGGAGCTAGGTGGTTTATACTTTGTGTGAGGAGAAATGCCTACACATTTCTGCCTCGGTTATGCCTCAGAAACTGATTTCATATGTAGAACGCCTTGCGACAGGCTTGGAAAGAGGCCAGAAGGTGTATAAACTGCAGCTCTTGTGGGACACTCCAGAAGCATCTTCAGGGTGAAGCGCCGTCTTTTTTACTCAGACTCCACTGCCCAGGTTTACTCCAAAACAAGGAGTAAAAAGAGTGGAAACCCATCGTCTTAACAAGATGACCCTGTTGGAGGGACCATCAGTGGCAATGCTTGTAATGCCTTGGTTTCCTTGTGTCTCTTGCACCAGATGTCACACCTGGGAGAAGACAACATGAATCACACGCAGGTGACCTGAGCCTCTAATTGAGCAGCACTGGAGATGCTTTGTTCCTGGGCATTTTTTTCCCTGAGATCTCTGCATGCTAATTTAATATGCTCAGCAGGTGTAGAAAGCTTCCACCCTTCTGGATCACAAGGGTGCTTTCATAAAGGAAGTCTCGAGTTACACAATTTCAAAAACACCCTGAACCCCTCTGTTCTTTCTTGCATGGTCAAACACTCTACAGAAATCAGAAGCACCACTCAGGACTGGGTCTGGTTATGATGGCAATTTTATTGTTTTGATCGCCTGAAACACCTGGCAAGAGTGAGGCAACATTTGCTGGTGACGCTGCAAACATTGCTTACTTCTGCGTGCTCCTCTCCAGAGTTCTCTTTGGATTTCTCTTTCTTCTTGCATTTCTTGCATTTCTTTCTTGATTCCGGATCACCAGAATGCTCGCTTCTGACTTTTGCCGCTTACTTTCGGGCACACGTTCACCCCGCTCTGCACAGGACAGTTTCCTCTTTCTGCATCTTTGTTTTTCATTTGCCTGGCAAGAGCCTGCAGACTCTGGGTGAACTGGCACCGGTGGGAGCACATGCTGTTCAAGTGAGGATTTCCGTGGCTGCTGCTCACCTACCGAAGCAGAATGCGAGTCTGTTCTGTGGCCACTTGAGCCGTGCACAGCTTCCCCTCCTGAGCTTCTGCCATTCTCAGGGCTGTTCTTCTCCCTGTGGGAAGAGCTGCACAGGTTCCCAGCGCCGCGCGCCAGCTGATGGCGAGTGTGCTTCTGCGTTTCTGCGCGGCAAGCGTGCCTCCACCTGGGAGGCAGACAGTCTGGTTGGCTTCTGTTCAGCTTCTTCCCCTGCTTGGGGTCAGAGCGCGCTCTCTTCCTGCTGCAGTGCTGAGGGAGAGTTCCTGCAGAGTCCTGCATTTTTCTCTTCCCTTGGATCCTCTGCCTGTTTTCTCTGCGTTTGTGATTCCTCAGTGCTACGGTGCCTCCAGAAAATGGACTCTTCAGCACCTGACCCAGCTTTGCCACGGAAATGCTCTTTGTCTCTTGGCATTCAGTGCCTGCTCCAGGGGTCAAATCATGGTGCCTGGAGAAACAACGGTGATCTTAGTCTAGGGCTGTTGTTGCAGCCTTCTCGTGGCTTCAGTCTCATCCTATCATTTTCTGGCAGCACTTGATATGGCACGCAGAAGACTGAAGCAGAACTAGAAGCTGGAAATTAGATCATGGTCTTCCAGCTATGTCTGTCCCTTTCCAAGCACTAACTCATCGTTGTGACCTCTCAGGCCTCCCTTTCACCTCTTGTCACAGCTAGTCAGTCTCAGAGAGCACACAGCCAGCAAGTTGCACAAGCACAACAGTTTAGTGCCAGACAAGGAGGGAGAAGAAAGGAGCAGGCGAAGTGCAGAACAGAGAGAACTGAACGAGACAAACAGTCATTCTTTCCCAGGACAGAAAGCAAAACCCACTGGAGGAGAACAACAACAACAACAAGAGCAGTAACAGGAGCGTGAGTGTATTCTGAGCACCCCTTCATGCTTGTTATTACCTGGCATAGAAGAGTAAATATGCACGCTGGCGGAGAACCGTCTTGATGTCACAAAGACCTACAGAGTCATCATTCATCTTGTACCACCGTCCATTGCTGGCCTGCAAAGAAAGGCAACGCTCTCTTCAGATGAACTGCAGGGGTTTTAAAACAAAACCACAGACAGAACACCACTGCAGGACACAATACACCAACGCAAATCACAGAGCTGACTTTTACCTTCACGAAGCAGTAATAGTGTCCTGCCTGACAGCCAGAACCTTCGTGTACCAGGACGGCATACAAGGAATAGAGGAGCGGTTCTCCACCCGCCTGAGACATGTATGCGCCAAGGTCCAAATATTCTGGGTACTGCACAACCTAAAGGGACAGCAAGAAGACTCACAAATTATCCTGAGAGTCTTTAGGAAGCAGCCTGAGAAAACCTTGTCACCAACCACAAGCTAGAGGTATGAAAATAGATCTTCTGGCTTCATCAAAAACATGTGTTGCCATTTCATCATTGAGGTGGCAGAAAACCATTCTCAGCCAAACCAGCTCTTCACGAGCGCAATAGGTGCTTATCTTCACATTGGAACTCTCCTCTTACCACAACGGAAAGAGCGAGGCATAGCTATTGCACTGATTTTCCTTAGATGGCTGCACTCAATAGCTGTCGTGCAAACACGAACAACTTCCAAAAAAGGATTCTCTCTCAGGAAAGGTCTCCTTCCAAGCAGACAAAGTTGCAGTGCACTTGTAAACATACCTTGCTAATCTTTCTGCCAGAGAACGCATCAAATCTCTTCAGGCACACTGTCAGGACATTGGAGGAACGATGTATTGTAAGGCTCTTGGATGCAGTGGCCAGCTGTTCACACCTTGAAACAAGCACAGACCCAACTGTTGCAGCCTGTCTTCTCCCCACTCTGCCCCCCATCCATGGATGGTTGAGTTAAGGCTTGTTTTGCTCAACTATCGTATGCACGTGTTTGCATTCTACACCCCTTCAGTCCACACGTTCTCAGTGAAGGTAGCTTTGGTCTAGGCTGGCTCCCTTTGGAGAGCAGCAGCCCGCAGTCTACAAGACAAGAACTAGGCTTGACAGCATTCAGAGAGCCAGTGGGGGCTGCTACTGCTCCGAGGACTGAGGTCTCCTGGACAGAGACGCAAGCATCCAAAAAGCCTTGGAAATGAAACTGTTGATTGCTTTCTTGAAGACGCTGCTGTTGCCAAATGCCTGTCCAGAGCTCCTCCTTGCTTCAGCTCACCACTGCCCACGGGACGTGTCTTTGTCCTTCTGGGCATAGGGGTAGTTCAGTGGGCAGCTTCATAGCTAGGAAGGTTGACCACTTCCAGGGCAGACAATTCCAGGAATCAAATTCTCATCAGAGCTTTCCAAATATTCAGGCAGAAGGGAAAGAAATTACCTGTCTTAGAAACAAATGCATTATTTTCCAAGTTCCAGGTTTTTCAGGTGGATTAGTTGTATGGGGAAGAAAAAGAAAAGAAAAAAACCCCAAGCTGTCTCATGACTGGGTTTCTCAATTAAGTCAAAACAGAACTAGTGCTTTGAGACATGCTATCCCGTAACCCAGTATCTGCTGGGAAGATGTCATTAGTAATAATCTTACTTGCTGCATTTGTAGCCATTTTCACCATCCAGCCGCTCAGGTTTGACAAAGTCTTCCAGAGCTCCAGTGACAGAGGATGCTGCCTGGATGAGAAAGAAAGGAGAGCACTAAGCTCCTGGAAATTCAAAATCCCAAGACATAGCTACCAGCATTGTCCCAAGAAGCAGCTACCCCTGGGTGGTACCAGAGTTGTCCATGGTACAGGTCAAAAATAACACAAGCAATCGACCCCATCCATCCAGCAATCTGACACGTATTGAGGGAGTCTGAAGCAGGGTGGTATGACAGTGTCATCATGGCTGTAGGTACCATCCTTACTCTTTGCTCAGCTGACACCCAGCACCCAGCACAGGGAGACCATTTACAGGGCTTCCCCAGAAGGAGCACACAAGTCCAGTTCCCTCCCCATCCACCACCAAGCTCTTGTGAGGTCACAGCCCACAGGTTGAAGTCAGCAGAGTTCACTGGAGATAAACTAGCCCCCTGCGGGGACCTGGAAACATTTTGCACCACAATTTCCAAACTCCTTTACCTTGATATCCAAAGGAATATCAAGGAATGCCTCGTAGGTGTCGGAAACGGCTTTGCAACTCAAGCATGTTACTGGAAGGCAAAGAGAAATGCTTATCAGGCTGGGAAGGAGACTGACTCTGCCCATTTCACCGACCAACACATACCACTTTAGACACACGGGACATATTGCTGCATACTAGAATACTGCATACTCTGTTTACCACAAACAGAGAGAGAGCCACAGAACATTCTAAGAACAGTAATATTTTTAAAAAGTACCTCTTGATCTCAGAAAGCCCCCAAATATTTGCTGGACGATGGTAGTTCCTTGAGAAGAGCTGTCCAAACTGGAAACAAATGGTAAGGCAGAGTTATCTCTTCCAAGAGTTTTCTTGGTTGGAAAACCCTGGGCGCAGGGTTTCCTTGGTGGGAGTACATCAGGGAGTCCAAAGGGCTCAGGAACATTGAAAAGGTAATTTGCTTGTGCTTACTGGTTGCTTCCACTCAGGCAAGCTCTCTGCATGGCATCAACAGTATAGCATAAAAACTCATGGGCATCTTCCTGCACGCCAAGCTCAAAGTGTTCTCCTATTCCTAAGAAAGAAGAAGTTACTAGTTCTGTCCTACAAGAAGGGAAAGGAACCATGTCAAAGCACCTGAAATGACTTACGTGTGAGGACACTGGCGACAGCCCTCGGCTGGATGGCACTGGCTGAGGAATGCAGGACCTTGTGAACATGCGCTTCCATTATGCACATCATGCAGAAGCCTTGCTGACAACCTGAAGAGGGTGGGCCGGAGGGAGGGAAGCAAGCTTCTCAGGTTAACAAAATAGCCATAGCACTGGGAAACCTAATGAAGTTATAAGGACAGTATCCACTCCTCCCAAAGTGCCAATGTCTCAACAAGCCCCGGACATTTTAGCGCATAGAAAGCTTTCTTCAGAGTGGTGCTTAACGGACAGAAGTTTTCTGTGCAATAAGCACAGAGGGTTTAACTTGCAGGGCTAGGGTCCGAGACCTGGGGCTAGAAAGTGGTGCCTTTCTGAAGATGAAAACACCTAGATAGGACAAGAGGCTTCTAGGGTTGAGTGTGCAAAGAACACCAAGTTGGGGGGCTGACAAAGAAGGGCTGCTTTTCTCCTAAATGAAATTCCAGATTGTGAGAATCCTTGGGAAGTGCCCAACAGATTTACAAGGAGCTGTTCCTAAAAGTCCTCACATGACTGGCTGTGCTCACGAGAGAGCAGGTAGTTGGTGAGAGGGGGCGTGTACGTCAGGCACTGCAGGACGGAGTTGAGGAAGCATGTATTGCCCAGGTTGTAGAGTCCTGCTCCAGCTCTCTGTCGTTGCGGCCAGGCCATGCAAATCTTCTCCAGGGGAAAGAGGACCCTTTGTGTGGGAGCCGTTCCCTCGGCAAGGACTGCAGGGAAATGGTATTTGAAAAGAGATGAGTTGATACTGTTGCACAATCGCATATTTAAAAAGCCGAGTTCTGTACAGAAGCTCCCAGGAAAAGCAGCTCTAACCTCCAACACAGAAACATTGGGGGAAGCCTAACACTGCCACTGACAATTACTGGTCAAGAAACCGTTTTGGAAAATAGTCTGTTCCCCTGCTTACTTTGCTGAAAGTCCAACAAACCCCCACTCTGCTTTCTGTGCCTCGGGCTATCTTCCTTTCCCTCTAGAGCCTTGCATTGGATTATCAGGTCAAGTCTTCCCTTTTCCTGATTGTAATTTGACGCAAACAAGCAAGTACCTAGCAGAGAAGGTAACCCTACTCATGTCAGATCTTTCTACGAGCAATGTCATCTTTCCAAGTCTTGTACAGAGTGGCAGAGGAGTGATAAAATACATTTTCCTGTGTCTAATCGAAAACACCTGGGTAAGTCTGGCTGCTACCAGGAAACACCCCAGAATTCATGCTAGGTTGTCAGCCCATCAACACCGAGGGAAGGAGCACCAGCCACATCTGTTGCCTTTGGGGATTCACAAAGTCCAAGGCTGCTGGTGAAGCCGTTACTCACAGGAGTCATTCCCCATTGCAGCCATCGGTCCTCTCAGGAACAGAGGGGAAAGCTTGGGATGACAAAGGATGTCAGGACGTGCTCCAGAAGGAGAAGGTGGATGCCAGTCCTGTCACCTGATTGCAAAGAAATAATTGTAGCTCAACAAAATGATTAGAAAACCACCAAACTAAACCCACGGAAGAGCATCTGCCATCAGCAGTGTTTCAGTGGTACTTGTAAGTGCTGCAGAGCTGCAGGCTGATGGCCCTCCTGTCCCTGTCCCCGGACTCCAATTGACAGCAATTACCCAGGCCCTCTGGAAAGACTGCATTGCGCGTCACCTTCTCTGAAGAGGACCTGCTGCTTACCCATTGCTAGCGTTAGCACCAGAGCCGTCTGGCTCTCCAGCCCACGCTTGCCCACCCTGTATGCAGGAGTGACCGGCTTTTGGCCGCTACTTTAACGGCTGTCTTTGCTGTGCTCCTTTTCCACCTCCCTTCCTACCGCATCAGTCAGGGTGGGCTTCTTGTCATTCTAGGCTGAGCCCAATGCCTCCGACTACACTGCCACCCCCTACTTACCTATCCTAGCATACGGTAAAGAAATAAGAATTAGCAAATAGGAACTCTACCCATAGCCCTGGCCAGCCTAGAAAGGTGTAATAGCTCAGCCTAGAGCTCAGAAGGTATAGACCAGCCTATACTTTTATCCCGTATCTACCTACTCTATGATCTGTCCTGAAAGGCAAATCATAATTACCTTTGAAAGAGGATGGAAGTTGAGGAGAAGTGGGCAGGAAACAAGAAATGGTTGGAAAAAAGTAGGCACGCAAGTAGCGAAGGAATGAGCCAAGTTATCCCGAAGGCCAGCTCAGCCCAACTAGCTTTCGCTGGCCAGCTGCTCAGGATGCCAAGCCCTGGCCAGGTGAGGTCACAAGCGCCAGGCGGGTGCCGCATCACCGACCCTTTGTGACATGGGGCTGCACCAGGGTGTCTGCCACGGCAGCCGCTGGCCTTCCCCATGCACTGCTGGCGAAGGGCTGTTTGTCCATCGGCAGAGCTCCCACCTCTTCCCCAAGCCGCACCAGCCGGATGAATGCAAACCTGGCCAGGGCTGTAAGTGTGCCTGCTCACAGCTTTGGCCAGCACGTTCCGGTTGCTGAGGGTTTCTTTTCCACTCTTCCTAGGTACAGGACTTTGTCCATGGGACTCGTGTAGCAAAGCACCTGGGCTCTTACAGGTTCCTTTGCAATGAATTGTATCTGCCCCCCAAGATGCAGCCACAGGCTGACTCTGAAGTAGCGCTACCGAAGAAACCCCTTCAGCAGCTGCCCTGGGTTGACCTTGGCTGGCTCCAGGCCCCCAGCCGGCTGCTCTCTCACCCTGCAGCTCTGAAAAATATTCGTGGACAGCTCTTTAGCATCAGGTTTAACTCCTTGACTCGCTGGGAGGGCAGTGAGCATTGCTCCTGTCCCAACACGGCAGCTGGTTGTTAT